>NC_047095.1:111985072-112293298 GCF_902459505.1 Geotrypetes seraphini | reverse complement strand
GGGCTGAATATTAATAGATGTCTCGTTTTGATGAAAAAAATAAATGGTCATGTTACATATAACCCATATCACAAACTTATAAACCAAACCAAACCAAAAACCCTCCCCTCTGCTTGTTTTCCATTCAGTGGCATAACAAGGGGCCAATTTCTTTTTGGAGGGGGCACTTGCCCACCTCCTTCTCTCCATTCCCTCCCTGCCATTCCCCTGATTGCTCACCCAACTCAAAATATAAGTGCCTCAGCTGGCAGGGATCCCCAAGCCTTCCAGGTATAGACATCCTCCAAAAGGTGGCCAGGACTTCCTTTTACCACGTTCAGCAGCATCGCAGTCACCAATATTGGAACCCTGCACATGCTCAGAGATGCTGCCACTCATTGCTGAGCTTGGTAGAAGGGAGTTCTGGCCACCTGTGGAGGAGGTCCTTAGCTGGTACAAGCCAGATTAGAATGAGGAGTCCTTTCCACAATTTCTGCTCTCTTTCATGCCCTCTCCCATTTCCCCAGCTGCTATTACTACTAGTGATGCCCGATTCAGGGGAAAAAATTTTCGATTTGATTCGATTCAGCCTATTGAATCAATTTTCTTTATTCGATTTGATTTTCCTGCCTAATTGGATGTTTTTTTCAAACATCCTGGTGGGTTTATTTTGTAGCCTCTTCATCCACCCCACCCCTTTTGCCCTCTCCTACCCATGCTGGTGCTGTGGTGTAAACAAAATAAACAAACAAAAAAGACTTTTCTTCTCTCTGTTAGGTCCTAGCTTACATTCGCTGTCTAACACCAGCTCTGGCAGGATACGCATTTAAAATCTGACATATTGTAATCAGAAAAGAGAAAATAAAATTATTTTTTCTACCTTTTGTTGTCTGGTCATTATTCAAATCATGTTGGTCCTAGGCTCCGGTTTCTGTTTATCTTTTGTTAATTCGCTTACCAGGGTCTCCTGCCCATTTGACGTTTTCTTCTTTCTCCATGCTCACTATCTGTCTTTCATCTCTGTCCTCCCCTTCCATTTCCCTTCCCTCCCCCGGCGGTCTGGCACCTCTCCTTTTTTTGTCTCCATCCCCGCAGTTCAGCATTTCTCTAATGACCACTCTCCCCATCCAGTATTTCTATCCCCCTCCATCCACATCATCCCTTGGGTCCAACTTATCTCCCTTTCTTTTCCCTCCCTCCCTCCCTCCATCCCATTGTCTACCATCTCTCTCCCTCTCCTCTATTTTCAGACCCATTATTTCTTCCCCCACCCTCAGTCTGGCATATACCCCTTTCTTTGGACCCCCCTCCCCCCGTGCACCTCTAATAGCTACTCCAGACCCTCCCCCCCAAAGGCTGGCATGTTTCTCACTTCTCTCCACCTTCGTCCAGCTTCCCCCTGGCCTCCTGGTCTCACTTTCAAAACTAATTATGGCCTGCAGAGGATCAACGGTGATGTATGTATTCTAGTAGGCTGCCGTTGGCCTCCACTGCACTTTCCCTCTGCCGTGGTTCATCCCAGACCAAAACAGGAAGTGATGTCAAAGGAAGGGCGGAACCACAGTAAAGGGAATGTGCAATGGAGGCTGACAGCAGCCTGCTAGAATCGCTACATCACCAGCAATCCTCTGCAGGCCGTAATTAGCTTTCTCAAGTGTAACTTTGCTAACCAATTGTCGTCTTTCTACATGTTTTTCCTCTGTGAATACCGAACAGAAGTATTTGTTTAGCATGTTTGCTTTGTCCTCATCACTCTCCACATAGTGGTTCATAGTACTAGTGTTGCCCTATTCAAGGAAAAACTTTTCGATTTGATTTTCCTGCCCAATTGGGTGTTTTTTTTTAAATGTCATGGCAGATTTATTTTGTAGCTTCTTCACCCACCCCACCTACTTTTGCCATCTCCAACACTGCGCCAATGCTGTGGTGTAAACAAAACAAACAAAAAAGTCTTTTCCTTGTTCTGTTAGATCCTAGCTCACGCTTGCTGTCTTAACACCAGCTCTGGAAGGATACACATTTCAAATCTGACATATTGTAATCACAAAATAGTAAATAAAATTATTTTTTTTTTTTTACCTTTAGTTTTCTGGTCATTTTATTATTCAAATCATGTTGGTCCCAGACTCTAGTTTTTGTTTGTCTTCTATCAACTCACAGGGTCTCCTGCACTTTTGACATTTTCTCCGTACTCACCATCCATCTTCCTTCTCTGTACCTTCTCTTCCACTGCCATATCCATTTGTTTTTTTCCCCACTACCATCTCTCTCTCTTCCTCCCTCTCTCTCCATGGGTCTCTCTCTCTCTCCCTCCTTTGTGGTATCTTCCTCCCTCCCCCCCCCAGTCAGGTATCTCTCGCCTTCCTTTTTAACTCACTCCCCCTTGCAGTCCAGTCTTTTCTCTCCTACCTTCCCTCCTCCAACTGTTAGTCTCTCTCTCCTCATTCCCTCCCCCGCAGCTCCAATCCGCACTCCTAACTTCCCAGCTGACAGTGCTTTTTCTTATATGCAAGCACTACCAGCTGGTTGGCTGGCTAATTCGTCTCCTATCTATGGCAGACTTGAACCGAAGGACACAATTTGGGGGGGAGCCATGGCCCTCGGGTCCCCTTGTTCCGATGACTATATCTACATCTGCCAACCCCCTGATGCTGTGCATGTGCGGTTCTGCCTAGCCCCGAGAGCCATGCTTTGTGATTCATCTCATAGCCGCCCGCCTCAGATTGGTGGGGGATTAGCTGCAGGAGCCTGCTCCCGTGGCTCTGTAACAGGAGGAAGCTCTGCTCTTACAGCTGCCTCCTCTGACTGCACCATCACTCCGATCACGGTCCTGTTGCTGCTGAGGGACAGGGAGCTGAGATCTGACCACTGAATTGGTATGGCTGATTTTTATAAAACCCAAATCGATTCAGCCAGAGTGAATCGATGAATCAATTCGAATTGAAAATTGGGCAGTTCTAGTTCATATCTTCTTTAAGTCTCGTAATTCCATTTTTTTTTTCTTTCTGCTTTCACTAATATACCTGAAAAAATTTTTGTCTCCCTCTTTTATATTTATAGCCATTTGCTCTTCCGTTTGCACTTTCGTCAAATGTATCTCTCTCTTGACTTCTTTCAGTTTCATCTGATATTACTTTCTGTGCTCCTCTTCCTGATTTTTTTTAATATTTCATGAACGTCGATTCTTTTGTTTTTATTTTTTCTGCCACTAGTTTGGAGAAGCATATCGGTTTCCTTTTTCTCTTCTTTTTATTTATTTTCTTCACATAAAGGTCAGTAGCTCTTTTTATTGCACCTTTCAACTTGGACCACTGATTTTCCATTTCTCATATGTCTTCCCATCCAATCAGCTCTTTCTTCAGGTACTCTCCCATGCTACTAAAGTCTGTACGTTTGAAATTCAGGACTTTGAGTTTTGTGTGGCCATTCTCCACTTTGGCTGCTATATCGAACCAAACCGTATGATGATCGCTACTTCCCTGGTGGGCCTCCACTCGGACATTAGAGACACTTTCTCCATTTGTGAGCACCAGATCCAGTATCGCTTTTTCTCTTGTGAGGTCCGTCACCATTTGTCTGAACGGAGCCCCTTGAAAGGCATCCACGATCTCCCTACTTCTTTCTGATTCCACAGACAGAACTTTCCAGTCTGTAACCAGCAGGTTAAAATCACCCAACAATAACACCTCTCCTTTCTTCCTCAGCTTATGAATATCTGCAACAAGATCTTGCTTCGATTAAGTCGGAGGTCTGTAGACAACACCCACCCAGATAGAAGTTTCATCTTCTCTTTTCAAAGCTATCCATATCACTTCTTTCTTTCCCCAGAATTTCAGTCACTTGGATATCTGTCTTTACATAGAGAGCTGCTCCTCCATCTTTTCAACCATCTCTTGTCCTTCCTAAAAAGATTATAGCCCGGTATATTGGCGTCCCATCCATGGGAAACACTAAGCTATGTCTCTGTGAAAGCAACAATATCCAAGTCTGTTTCTAACTTAGAAACATAGATATGACAGCAGAAAAGGGCCGACGGCCCAACAAGTCTGCCCAATCATGATCCCTTCCACCCTCGAGAAACTATCCCCTATCATACCTCTGTAGCGACCCCACATGTTTGTTCCATTGTCTCTTGAAGTCGAGCGTGCTACTAGCCTCGACTACCTGACGTGGAAGACCATTCCATCTATTAATACCCTCTCGGTATTTCCTGGTATCCCCATGAAATCTTCCTCCCCTAAGTTTTAGCGGACGTCCTCTTGTCACCGTAAGAGTGAAGATTTCCTCCTCCTCCTCGATGCGACCTGTTATGTACTTGAAAGTTTCTATCATGCCCCCCCCTTTCTCTGTGCTCCTCGAGCGAGTATAAGCGCAGACTGCTCAGACGGTCTTCATATGAATGATCTTTAAGTCCTGAGACCATCCTTGTGGCCATTCTCTGAACTAGAGAGTTGCGCGGGGATAGAAATCCCACCCGTCCCCACCCGTCCCCGTCAAAGTCCCACCCATCCCCACCCGTCCCCGTGAGGAATCCCACACGTCCCCACCCGTCCCCGTGAGGAATCCCTCCGTCCCCACCCGTCCCCGCAAGGAATCCCTTCCGTCCCCACCCGTCCCCACGAGGAATCCCCTCCGTCCCCGCCCGTCCATATAAACTTCAGAAATAGTTATTTCATTTAATTATGCTACTGAATTAAAGGCTCTGGTAGAAACCCATTTACAAATAAGCAAAAAGACTTTATTAATTTGAAAATATTAATTGGGAAGAATACATACTTTGCAAATGGGTTTCTACCAGAGCCTCTAATGTTTATAAATTTTTATCAACACAACTAATATACTACTTTATCCTGAAGCAAAATAAAAAAAAAGAAATATAATTCTTTTCCTACCTTTGTTGCCTGGTTTCTGCTTTCCTCATGTTCTCATTCAATTCCTTCCATCCACTGTCTCTCTTCCTTCTGCATCTTCCATTTGCTCTGTTACTGTGCCTCTCCCTTTCTTCCCCCTTCCAAATTGGTCTGGCACCCATCTTCTTCTCTCCGCTCCCCCCATAGTCTGGCATCTGTCTTCTTCCCTGCCAGCGTCTTCTCCCTACTCTCTCTTCCCCATTTCCTTTCAGCGTCCTTCTCCCCCCATCTTCCCCATGTCCTGTCAGCGTCCTTCTCCCCCCTCTGTCTTCCACATGTGCTTTCAGTGTCCTTCTCCCCCCTCTGCTTCCCCATGTCTTTTCAGCGTCCTTCTCCCTCTCTGTCTTCCCCATGGCCTTTCAGCGTCCTTCTCCACCCCCCCCCCGTCTTCCCCATGTCCTTTCAGCGTCCTTCTCCACCCCTTTGTCTTCCCCATGTGCTTTCAGCATCCTTCTCCCCCCTCTGTCTTCCACAAGTGCTTTCAGAGTCCTTCCCCCCCGCCCTTCCCATGGCCTTTCAGCGTCCTTCTCCACCCCTTTGTCTTCCCCATGTCCTTTCAGCGTCCTTCTCCACCCCTTTGTCTTCCCCATGTGCTTTCAGCATCCTTCTCCCCCCTCTGTCTTCCACAAGTGCTTTCAGAGTCCTTCCCCCCCCCCCCGCCCTTCCCATGGCCTTTCAGCGTCCTTCTCCACCCCTTTGTATTCCCCATGTGCTTTCAGCGTCCTTCTCCCTCCTCTGTCTTCAAGTGCTTTCAGAGTCCTTCCCCCCCTCCTCCCGTCTTCCCCATGGCCTTTCAGCGTCCTTCTCCCCACTCCTTCTCTACCGCCCCGGGTGCAGCACAGCCGGCCAGGTCCCCTTACTTTTGTGGCACTTCCCCGACCGACTGACAACAGCCCCGGTCTGACAAACCTCCCTGCCCTTAACTGCGAATCTAAATTACCTTATTACAGCTGCTGTAAGAAGATAATTTAGATTTGCGGCTACAGGGCAGGGAGGATTGTCGGACCGGGGCTGTTGTCGGTCGGTCGGGGAAGTGCCACAAAAGTAAGGGGACCTGGCCGGCTGTGCTGCAACCAGGGCGGGGTGTGGCGGGGTGGACCGCCCCCTCCCTTGGTAGCCACTCGAACCGCGAGGCTACTCTCCTCCTTACCTGCACTGCCTGCAGCACAGAGCCAAACGGAAGTCTTCCCGACGTCAGCGCTGACGTCGGAGGGAGGGAGGGAGGGCTTTGTTTAAGCCCTCCCTCCCCTCCGACGTCAGCGCTGACGTCGGGAAGACTTCCGTTCGGCTCTGTGCTGCAAGCAGAGAAGGTAGGGAGAAGAGCCGCGCGACTGAGTACATCCAGCCCCGCAGGAACCCCGCGACCCTCGGAGGCGTCCCCACGGGATCCCCGCGACCCTAGGGGGCGTCCCCACGGGATCCCCGCGACCCTAGGGGGCATCCCCACGGGATCCCCGTGACCCAAAGGGGGAACCCGCGGGATGCCTGCGGTCCCGCGGGATTCCCGTCGTCCCCGTTCCCGTGCAGCTCTCTACTCTGAACTGACTCAATTCTCTTCACATCCTTTTGGTAATGTGGCCTCCAAAACAGGTGCGGTCTCACCATGGATCTGTATAATGGCATTATAACTTCGGGTTTTCGGCTGATAAAGCTTCTTCTGATGCAGCCAAGCATTTGTCTAGCCTTTTTTGAGGCTTTCTCCACCTGATTTGCAGCCTTCATGTCTTCACGGATGATTACTCCCAAGTCTCTTTCTACTTTAGCTTTTGTTAAGTTTTCTCCATTTAGGGTGTATGTAGTGCAAGGATTCCCGCTGCCAAGATGCATCACCTTACATTTTTTGGCATTAAAGTTTAGTTGCCAAGTACTGGACCATCAGGGCTTGCAGATCCTGGTTTTTGTTGCTTAGACTTTGGGCGTTTGTGGTCATTGCTTTCCAGCTACTATTCCTCAACAATCTCATTTTATGTATAGTTGTTAATTTCAGCTCATTTCCTGTTGCATCACTAGGAAGTGAATTGCTAATATTGGTGTTTTCATTGCTATCTTTATTATCCTCAAATCTTGTCTTTTGCTGGGAGTGGCCACCGGAAGTAACCTCCATATATACGCTACCCCCATCTTCTAGTTTAAATGCCTAGAAACATATTGCCTGAATTTCTCAGCTAGGATTATTTTTCCTGCCATGGTAAGGTGTAGCCCATCATTACAATACATTCTCTTGCTTTTCCATGTATTGCCCCATCCTCCTATGTACCTAAAGCCTTCTTGATGACACCAGGCTTTGAGCCACCTATTGAGTTCTCAGTATTTTATACTCTTTCTTCTCCCTTTCCATAAGTAGGCAGTACTTCTGAAAAAGCTACAGTCTTTACAAAAGGTTTTATCCCCTCCCCCAGCTCCCAAAAAGCTTTCTGCGCTGCAAGTCTGTTAGTGTTGGCTAGGTCATTTTTCCAAGGTGGATAATATCAGGGTTCAAATTCTTTGCTTCTTCCCTAATTACAGTCAATATTTGTCTAGCATTCCTGGTAGCTGAGGATCCTGGAAGACATTTCAATATTTAGTATCTTTATGAAATAGCAGTATGAAAACAACCAAAACCACTGCTATGATATAGTCAAGTATATTTACAACTGCTTAGGAGTTGATCTAAATATACGTAGCTTCATGACTCTCTGCCTATATACGTAGCTTCATGACTCTCTGCCTATAGTCTATGCAAGCTAGGCATCCAAAATCACCTATACTTGTATCATGTATGAGGGGGGTACTGAAACATTCTCAGCCCAAGCAAGAAGAGAATGACGTGGATATGGTTCAATCAATGATCGGAAACAATGTAAAAAAACATAGAATTTTGTTTCTGCAAATTGGCACTTAATAAAATAAGATTCTCTTTTTCAGCTACAGTAACAAAATAACACTCAGAATTTAGGAAGTTAGTTGGTTGGGCTGAGAACTTTTCAGCAGCCCCTCGTAAAAGTATGTGCTGTCTTGTCACTGTGCATACTTTTACAGTGGGGTAAATTTTATACGAGCCTTTTATGCATGTAAAGCAGTGCTTATGCAATACAGCATGGTCGTCACTATGAAATCCTTGCATATACTTTTCCTTTCCCACTCTAATCCTTGCTTCTCACCTAAAGACACCCCTTTCACGCAAGGCATGCATGCTATTATCTAATGAAGACAGCAATTTTCATTCATGAGAACTTCTGTTGTAAAGACATGGAATTCTGTACTGTAGCTGTTATCCTCCTATAGTCACGAACTGCTGCAGAAGGATGTCACTTGCATCTTTCAGCTCCTCCCCTCAACAGTGGAGTATAGTGCCCTCTTCAGTTTTTTCTTCTGAAAGTGAACCACTACTACTATTTATTATTTCTATAGCGGTAGAATGCACATGCAGCACTGTACATTAAACACACAACAGGCTGTGGCAAACAGCCACCTATCTCTCTCAAAGCACATTCGACCAGGAATGTTTCCACCTCCTGGGTGGAGTCCCAAATTGTTCCACCCAATGAAATCTGTAGAGCAGCTACTTGGTCTAGTCTCCATACCTTTGCAAGGTTACATAGTAACATAGTAGATGACAGCAGATAAAGACCCGAATGGTCCACAGAGTGGACTTGATGGCTCAAGAGGATGCCACATTTGGGGCAGGCAGGCTCATCTGTCCCTTCCTAGATGTCAGCTGCAGTACAGAATCCTATGTCTTTGCAACAGAATGGAAGATTAGGTTCTTACCTCAGTAATCTTCTTTCTAAGACAAAGGATTCTGTACGTCCCGCACTGTGCACATTCACAGATTGCCCGTTTGCTGCCTTGGACATTGCTGGGTCCAACATGGGGCTTCTTCTCCTGTCAGTTCTATAAGAATGTAAAATAAAAAAAACCCATGAATAAGATTGATCCTTGGGGTTTTCTTTTGCGGTAGTGCTAGTTGCACACAACAGGTTGGTTCCTTGATACTCCTAAGTTGCAAGTTCATGTTGATTATTCTTCTCTTTCATGACTTACAGAGTAGAACAGAAATGTATGATAGGAAAGTTCCCCATGCCCCTCCTCTTTTTTTCTTCTGTTACAGTGGAGTTTGATTGCTTTGGTACAAACCACCATACTCCACTGCTGAGGGGAGGAGCTGAAAGATTTGAGTGACATGGTTCTGCAGCAGTTCACGACTATAGGAGGATAATAGTTGCAGTACAGAATCCTTTGTCTTGTAACAGAAAGATTACTTGGGTAACTCCTGTTTCTGCTCAAGCATAACTTGTGTAAATTGCCCATCCTGTGACTTATAAGCAAGTTTTTTCCTCTTTAAAAATCCTAGTTAGGGACTTACCTGAACATATAACAGCAATATCTTCTGCATGGTTACAGTTGGTCTGTCCCCAGTCATTATGCTGGCACTGTGTCAGCAGGGCCTCAGTCCCTGTGCAGTGTACATTATCTAGCCAAATGGGGCCTGTCCCAGAGCCATAGGCGGGCTTTTCAGGTTGTACAATGGGCAATGCACAGCCAAGTTGTCTGCACACTACCGCACTTGCCGCCAAGGTCCACTCATCATCGCACACCGTACCCCATTCGTGTTCATGATATACTTCTATTCTCCCTGCACAGTTATGGGGTCCATCCACCAGTCGAATCTGAAGACTGTCTGAAAAAAACCCCCAATCATAGAAAAAGTAATGTTTTAAACCTTTTATAAGGCAAGATAATGTCTTACAGGCTCAGTACTCAAAAGCTATGAATATGCACAAATATTTCAATGCTAATGTATCATCGACAAATTAATGCCCACCACTGAATTTGTATTCAAGTCACACTTTGTTCCTCAGAATGCCACACATTAAAATTGTGTGGTAGCCGTCCTCACCGGAACTATGTATAGTGTGATTCTTTTGATTAAATGTGCTCATGTTAGCCTTAAATGTTCAAAAATCCAAAGCACTCTTTTTCCCCTGGAAAAAAGATATACGCCTAGATTCTTCATTTATTTTAGATAATGAACAAATAAACCAAGTAAGCTCCCTAAAAATATTAGGAGTCACAATTGATGATGGATTAACCTTTCATGAACATATTACAAATACAATTAGAATATCTTTTTTTAGATTGCGTATGATCAGATCAATTGCTAAATTTTTAGAGCCTAAATCTTTAAACATACTTATTCATTCACTCATTATTTCAAAAATGGATTATTGTAATGCATTATTATTTAATATCTCTCAGAAAGAGAAAAAACGTCTCCAGATAGTCCAAAACACAGCAATTAAATTAATACATAACTGTAAAAAATTTGACCACGTCACACCACTTTTTATTGAATCTCATTGGCTCCCTATCTCTCATCGTTTTACTTTTAAAATACTACTTTTAGTTTTTAAAACATTGAGCACAAACGAACCTCAATTTATTAACAGACTACTTATCCCATACTGTACCTCTCGCACATTAAGATCAACCAATCAAAATCTTTTAACAGTTCCTTCACTAAAAATAATTGGAACTCGTCGTACTGATATTTTTTCTGTCATAGCCCCACAATTATGGAATAACTTGCCCCTGTATCTTAGAACTGAAAAGGATTTAAAGCAGTTTAAAAGTAGCTTAAAAAGTTTCCTTTTTAAGGACGCATATAATGTATGAAACCAATTTCCCTAATCCTTCCTAATCCTATCTTTTTCCTTATTTCCTTCCCTTACCTCATGTTTTTTTTACCTCATACCTTTTATTTTTTTATACATATGTAATTTTACCCTTCTTTCCTTATGTGTCCGTTAGTCTGTATAATTTTAATTTAATTTAATTTAATTTAATTTTCTTTTTTTAACATTGTATTAAAGTTTAACTAACCTTGTATTTGTATTATTTTTCTTGTTTTTGTAAATCGCTTAGTAAATTTAAATAAGCGATTCAACAAATTTTGAATAAACTTGAAACTTGAATAAACTCTTATTTACGTTTTATTACTCAATAATTTATATAATTTATAAAGTATCCATGCTCATTTAGAAAACATATTGTGAAACTATGAATGCTTAATGGTAACTTAGCTTTGAATCGGGTCTGTCTTAATCCCCAGCGACGCGTTTCAACATTTCATCAGGGTCGGGGACGGAGAGAGCAGAACGATTCGGAACTTTAGCTAAACGCTAATTCCTTGCAATGTTCGCCGGAGCCATAATATTATTGCAGGGAATTAGCGTTTAGCTAAAGTTCCGAATCGTTCTGCTCTCTCCGTCCCCGACCCTGATGAAATGTTGAAACGCTCCTAATATGTACAATACTCACTTTTATCATCCCCTTATATCACATTTACAGATATTTGATGGGATGCTCAAAATCATAGTAGGGAAACTCTGAATAGAGTAGTGGAAATGGATTAGGCAATTTTGGGAGACTATTTCTCTGGTACCCGCAGCCTGAATTTGATGTGTGTTTGCCCCTGTTTTCCACACATGACAAATTTGGTTCCATTCGGTTAAAGTTTCAAAGACTTATGCTGCCACCAGACAGACAGATGGATAGAAATTCTCAACCCTTTATGTATAATTTTTTTTCTAAAATTCCTTTGGATTAGACAGAATAAAAAAAGCAATATAAATTGGTGAATGAGGTACTTACCTACCAGCATGAATCCTGTGGTATAGACTGAAACAGAAAAGAGAATCTTTATGAGCATGGCTTTCTGCTAATATTAACTGATATGTATCATCAGGACAATTTATTACTACAGAAAAAGTCCTATCGAATATACTTGTGGATTAGGCTGAACTAGTTAGCAGAATATGCCAATATTCTGAGAATTTTTCACTTAGGTATTAAAATGTATGATCTGTCCACTTGGCTGTGGTTTGGGGACACTGAAATACAGTAGAATCCCAGTTATTCAGCACCCATGGGGATTGGTGGATGCCGGATAACTTTTTCTGGTTGATTGAGAGTGCTGTGTTAGAAACCTTGTCTAACCCAAATCTCAAATCCCCCCCCTTCTGCCCCGACCAGTCTGGCAGTGGTTCTGAGCCACAAAGCCTCCTCTCCCTCAAGCTCCAAAGCAGTAGAAGCAGGCGGCAGTCCTGAGCCGTGAACCCCCCCTCCTTCCCTTACCTGAAGCAGCAGTCAGTCAGCAGGAGGCAGCGCCCAAAACAGGTTACTCGCGGCCAGTCCCGCTTACTACTGACCGGCTGCCACTTCAGGGAAGGGAGGGAGCGAGCAAGGGGGTTCGCGGCTCAGGACCGCCACCACTTCTGCGGCTTTGGAGCTTAAGCAAGGGAGGTAGGGGGAGGGGTTTGTGCTGGTGCTTTGGGACAGAATTGGGGGGGGGGGGTCATGGCTCAAGACTGCTGCTATTGCTTTGGGGCTTGAGGGTGGGTGGGATTTGCAGCTCATGACCGCTGCCACTGGTGCTTTGGGGGACTTCTTTTTTCCCGGTGATTTTTTTATTGACAGTTGAGTGAGAGTGCCGGTTAACCAAGTACTGGTTAGCTGAGATTCTACTGTAGTACATTGGTTAATGGGTATGATGATCAATAGCTTTAGGCTAAGGCATAGAACCCAGTGATAAAGACAGTGGCAGCCGTTCATTCTTTAGTTTAATGAGGCATGCAAATTCTCTCCTCTTACTGTGATGAGTGTGACCAGTGTGCAGTATATAAGAGCTCTTTTATAGGTTTGGTTATTAGTAACAATTATTCACATGCTTTTCTTTGGGAATATAGCTGGGATATCCACCTGTAAGCAAATTACCAGCCCCAGAGGGTGCTTATATAGCTCCAGGTCCCCAAGCATCAGGGAACAGGGAACATAATATATATGAAATGTGTAGTACTCTGGGATATGGATATTTACCTGTGTTCTCCAAACAGATTCAAGTCCTTACCCCTGGACAATACAATACCCAACAAATATGAACCAGGCTGTGTATGTTCTTATGTTCTTAAGATATTTTATTCCTATAACAAGTGGCAGCTGCAGTGGTCAGATAGTACAATGTGAGCAGATGTGAAACCTATAGTAACATAGTAAATGACAGCAGATAAAGACCTGAACAGTTCATCCAGTCTGTCCATAAGTTATACCCATTTAAAAAATACATGATTAAATTAATTTGTCTCTTCTTTGATATTTCTGGGTCATAGACTGTGAAGTCCGCCTGGTATTGTCCTGGGTTCCAAATGCTGAAGTTGTCATCTAATCAAGCCATTGTGACATCACTGCTGAGGTTGGCTCTCAGGCATTGGTGGAATGAGGAATTATGACATCACAATCTCAGCTCTGGAATGTTGCTACTCTTTGGGTTTCTACCAGGTAACATAGTAAATGACGGCACATAAAGACCCGAACGGTCCATCCAGTCTGCCCATTAGTGATACCCATTAAAAATACATAATTAAATTAACTTGTCTCTTCTTTGGTATTTCTGGATCATAGACTGTAAAGTCTGCCTGGTATTGTCCTAGGTTCCAAATGCAGAAGTTGCCGTCCAAGCTCACTCCAACCTATCCAACCATCCTCTTTGCAGGATATCTACCATAAAGTCTGGTCAGTAACATCCTCATGTTCCATATTAGTGGAGTTCCCATTGATGCCCACCCCAGCCCACCGTACACCGAATCACCATATATGGGACACAGGCTATGCAGATCTGTCCAATACTGGCCTTAGTTCTTTAATTTACATCCTTCACTTTCTAATTAGAGATCCTCTATTTTTATCCCATGCTTTTTTTTTTTTTTTTTTAAATTCCGTCACCGTTTTCCTCTCTACCACATCCCTCGGGAGGGCATTCCAAGCATCTCCATGAAGAAGAATGTGCTAATATTGCCCCTAAGTCTTCCTCTCGGTAACCTCAAATTAAGCTCTCTAGTTTTACCATTTTTTCTTCTCTGGTGAAAAAAGCCCAGCACAGTCAGTGTACGAGAGGTCTCTCAGGTGATGCCCAGCACATTCATTTCAGGAGAGGTCTCTCAGGTGGTAGGAGCTCAGCATGGAGATAATGAGCTGCCAAGGCAGGGTCACTGGAAATGTTGCAGCCTGGGTCTGTCCACTGGTTCTGGCCTATGGCATCTCGAGATCAGACTTTGGGTATCTGCCTCATGGAACAGACCACTGGAACCAGGCTTGTAGAACAGAACTCTTTTGGGGAGCAGACCTTGTAGATCAGCCCTCTGGGCTGTCCAGTGATGCTTCCTTTATACAGTACCCTCTGGCCAGAGAAAGATGGGTGACAGCATGCCTGTATGTAATGCCCCCTTAGGAGCATTCTTGGGTTTAGGGCCTTTGGGACTAGTTCTGTCAATCCCTTATATGTATGGTATCTAGTACCTTCACCTAAAGGTAAAAGGGTTTGAGTGGGTAATGTTTTTCCTCCTTTTCTCCCAGGAAACTCCAACAAATGTCTATAACTCTTAGGATTTTTCATTTCTAATTTATTTGTGACCACCACTCACAGAACTCTCTCCTGAGCAGAAAAATCACTCTCTACTTCAGAGCCTCCCAAACTGTAGGTCGAGACCTCAAATAGGGTCACAATCTGGATGGGTTTTCTATAAATGCATCATTTATCTCTGGTGGGGGGGGGGGGGGGGGAGGAGGGGTCATACAATCGCACTTCCAGCCGGGATTGACAGCAATGCTTTAACAAATTTCTCCAGTTTTTGCACAGATTCAATAAATAACACTTTATTAGCATATTGTGTGCGGGCCCTGGTTGGATAAAGCAGTGAGAACTTAATGTGGCAATGAAAAAGTTCACTGCAAAATGGCGCAATCGACCGCCAGTGGATCGCCAACTGCGCAGAGAAATCCTGGAGCAGTAAGATCTGATGGTCACCATATTTAAGTCCATGTGCCTTGCAATATTGTGTGAAAATCCATTCCTTGTCAGCAAAATTCAAGAACATGATTATCACAGGTCTTGGTTTTGTATCTCCATCTCTTCTCTGCCCCAGACGGAGTGCCCGTTCCAGACTTAGAGACATTGACAACGCAGCTGGGTCCACTTTTCCAATGAGTCACATAAGTCAACATCTTTTATATGATCTGGAATGCCAATACATCGAGCATTGTTCCTCCTGCTTGTTGTTCTCATGATCTTCTAGTTGTTCCCGCAGGGCCGCATTAGAAAGGTTTCCAAGCTGCATATACGCTGCTCAAAGTTATGGACGAGGTCTTCCTGTTGTGCAATTCGATCTTCCATGCGTTGAATTCTGCCCACTTGATGTTCAAAGCATTCCTTAAGGTCTTCGATGGTTGGATCTATTTTTGAACGTTTATCTTCCATCAAAGCAGTTAAATTCTTAGTAAGCTCACGTACCATGTCTTCATGCAGTATAAAAATCGGGCCCGCCATGTCATCGGCCATCTTGAAGTCTAAGGTTTTCTACTTGTCACGTGTAGATTTCATCATATTTTGAGCCATAACCCCCTAAGATTTCCAATAAAAAAAAGGTATCGTCCCATAGTGAGTAGGGTTCTGTGCTGGAATATATGGCAATGGGCTCTGGAGACTGCAGAAAAGTTTAAAAAAAAAAAAAAAGTTGTACAAGTCGGATGCCCCGGAGCTGCTGCGAGGGACGTGCATTCAGACCAAGAGCATCAGGTGACCCCATTACACTAGTATTCTATAGAGGCAATTATGTGCATGACTGAAATAGGCTCACAGTCCGCATAAAGTGGATGCCTATATTGTTGTGCCCAGTTATAAATTGCCCCATAATTAATATATTTAAATTTCTGAATGCAGAAATAATAGGGATAACTCTTTACAGATAAAGTTATTCTTATAAAGTTATGCCAACATTTTCAGCATTCTGACTTGAATGTCTGCTGGAAATCTGAATAAAGATATCTGTATATCTTTGTGTATTCCTTGTCCCCTTAACCCAGTGGTCTCAAACTCAAACCCTTTGCAGGGCCACATTTTGGATTTGTAGGTACTTGGAGGGCCTCAGAAAAAGATAGTTAATGTCTTATTAAAGAAATGACAATTTTGCATGACGTAAAACTCTTTATAGTTTATAAATCTTTCCTTTTGGCTAAGTCTTAATAATAATATTGTAATTTATAGCTTAAGAGACATATGATCAAGAATCTGCTTTATTTTACTTTTGTGATTATGATAAACATACCGAGGGCCTCAAAATAGTACCTGGCGGGCCGCATGTGGCCCCCGGGCCGCGTGTTTGAGACCACTGCCTTAACCCCACTAAATTTTTATCCAGTCACCCAAAATCTAGCTACGTAACAGGTTGGTTTGGAGGTGATCCTGGGGTGTGGCAAAACTACATGCTGACTAGATAGAATTAGGCAGAAAGTTGGTCGAAATTTAGGGTTACCAGATGTTCAGATTTCCCCGGATAGTGTTGGAAAACCCAGCACTTTGTCCGGGTTTTGAAAAGCTTCCCGTCAAAATCGTATCGGGAAAGGGCATCTGCGGTGATGTCACTGCATCATGTCTGCACATGTGTGGCTGTTATCTGGGGGGCGGGGCTTGGGGGGGGGGCGAAACGGGATGCGACACAGGCAGAACTGGGTGGCCCTGGGTCCGGATTTTCCTTCCGGAACATCTGCCAACCCTATCTAAATTTATCCAAATAACTGTAACTAGATAGATCCAGCAGCAGATTCATCTGCAAACGTCACACTGAATATCTGGTTAAGTTATCCAGATAACTATTTGCCACCTTGCTGAATATTGGCCTCAGAGATCCCAGTAGAAAAGAAAATTCATTTCAGAGTGTGTGGTGGGGAGTGTGTGGCGCAGTGGTTAGAGCTATGGCCTCAGCACTCTGAGGTTGTGGGTTCAAATCCCATGCCGCTCCTTGTGACCCTGGACAAGTCACTTAATCCCCCATTTACAACAGATAGAATGTGAGCCTACCAGGACAGATAGGGACAAATGCTTGAGTACCTGTATGTAAACCACTTAGATTATAAGTGGTATATAAATAATGAAAAAAAAATTATATATATAGTATTGCTTCATTAATAACTAAAGGCCACAGTACTGGTTTAGCAACAACCAAATCAGTATTGATTCTTCCAACTGTCCTTTGGTCAGAGAAATAAAAGCAACCAGAAGAGATCAAAGTTGTTTTTTCCCAAAAGGTTCCAATACACAAAGAAAACTGAAGCCAAAGGAAATATTTGTTTTATTCTTATACACTTAACATTCTTTAACCTTTTTTTTTTTCAGCTTAAAGTAGCAGGAATATCAGTTATTTGCCAGGGTGCCAGGGTTAGAGACTTCCCCCCCCCCAAAAAAAAAAAAAAAAAATTCTCCGCTGTAGCTATAAATTATGGTCAACATCCTGTTTCCTCACCAGATGAGAAATTCAGGCTTCCTTTACAGGCAAGGTGGCCAGATTTAATTCAAAAATGATATTATAGCTATGAAAGGGGAAGCACTCCTAATAGGTGATTTCAATAAGCTGGATATTGATTGGGGCATCCTTGTCGTGAAATGGGACTCATGTTTGGATGATGTAGAAATCATAGGCATTCTGATATGACATTAAGTGTCTAAAAAGATTCTAACAGTGAAGACCACTAACAATGAGATAAGTCTGGTCTATTTTTTCAAATTTTTGGAAACAAGTGCACTTTATTGTCTTTGAAGAAATAGTTAATTTATAGAATTGTTTGGTGAAGGGTTAAAACAACAAGTTTTTATAAAAATACAACTAAAAAAAAAGCAAATATAAAAGTGAACCAATGATTGGAGCAGGAGTGGTAAAACTACGCGGATCATCCCAGTCTGTGCGTAGGCTCCGATTCTGAGGCCCTTAAAGCCTTAAAGTTTTTAGGGCTAGTAACACTGATGTGTACTGTTTTCAACAAGTGGTATTATACAGTATTTTTTTAGAAATCAAAGAGCCAGATATTCAAAGGATTTATGCTTCTAACTGTAAGAATTTTGCTTATAAATTGTTCTCTTTGAAAATTTACTAAGACTGAGTGAAAAATTTTGTATTAATATTTCATTAAACTCAAATTTAGGAGCATTAAAAGTAGGCAGCATCAGGGGTGGATTTAGGGAAGAGAGCTGCACGGAAATGGGGTTGCTGGGGATCCCCTCCAGATCTGCAGGAATCCGATGGGATTGGAAGTAGTTCCTACGAGGTTTCTGCAGGAGTGTCCCTGCCAGGGTCCACATTAGGAGTCACCACCTAGGGAAAATGATCTAGATGTCCATCATTGAGGATACGTTGAAACCCTCAGCTTCGTGTGCAGTGGCGGTGGCAACGAGAGCAAATAGAATGTTAGGAATTATCAGGAAAAGAATGGAAAATAAAGATGAAAATGTTATGCCTTTGCATCACTCTATGGTACAGCCGTATCTCAAATACTGTGTGCAGTTCTAATTGTTATATCTCAAAAAAGATATAGCAGAATTAGAAAAGGTAGAGATGGGTGACAAAAATGATAAAAGGGATGGGACAACTTTGCTATGAGGACAGGCTAAAGTGGCTAGGGCTCTTCAGCTTGGAGAAGAGACAGCTCAGGGGAAATATGATAGAGGTCTAGAAAATACTGAGTAGAGGGAAAAGTGTAGATGTGAATTCCTTGTTTGCTCTTTCCAAAAATACTAGGGCTAGGGGGCATGTGATGAAGCTACTAAATAATAAATTTAAATTAAACCAGAGATTTCTTCACTCAATGTGTAATTAAACTCTGAACTTCGTTGCCAGATAAATGTGGTGAAATCAGTTAGCTTAGCAGGGTTTAAAAAAAGTTTGGATAATTTCTTAAAACAAAAGTCCATAAGCCATTTGGGTAATCCACTGCTTATTCCTAGAATACGCAGCATAAAATCTGTTTTACTGTTTGGGATCTTACCTGGGTTGGTCACTGTTGGAAACAGGATACTGGGCTTGATGGATCTTCAGTCTGTCCCAATATTGTCTTATGCTTTAATGTTCTTATGTCCTCCAAGACATCCAATTACCACCTCCTCCTCCCTTCAATAATTCTGCACAGTTGCCCTTGCCCTCTGCCCTTAACAGGCATCTGTCTTTAAAAGGCTGCAGGCAGAAGTTAATGCGCGCTGCTTATGGCTGACCCAGAAGCCCTCCTTCTGACGTGTTCCACATTCCACATCAAAGGGAAGACTTTTGGATCAGTCTTTGGCAGCATGTAGGAATCACTGCCTGTGGCCTTTTGAAGACATATGACAACTTGATTTATGGTTTATACTGCCCTTGTACAAGATGGCAGAGTGGTTTACAAGTTCATTGCAACAAATCAAAATAAAGCAGAGACGATAGGAATACTAAATCACATTGAACAGGAAAGGTAAAATATACCACTATAATTTCAAGGCTTGCTTATCTTAAAAAAAACATATTGAAAAAAACCACAAAAAAAAAAAAGAAGCAGAAAGTTTCTAGGGCCAGGACTTTGTAAAGACTTTCACACTGAAATGTAAAGGATATGCACTACTTCAGCGACATTATTGACAACAAATAAAAATAAATTGTTCTTGATTCTGTCTGGAGTGGCAATAGTTAAGAACTGAAAGGATTTCACAATGTTGAATTTTCATTTTTGGTGGGAAACAGTATGGGGCTCATAATCAAAAAACAAACAAATGTCTAAAAAGTGGCCTAAATGGCTACTTGGCCGATCAAAAAGCCTGATCGTCCAAGTACCCATAATCAAAGCTGGTTTTAGACGCATCTAAAACCAGCTTAGGCCTTTCCCCTGCCTCTAAACGCACAGAGAGAAAAGAGGTATTTTTAGAGGCGGGCAAAGGGCGGGCGGTGGGCCGACTTACACCTAGGCATACAACAGGTATAACCAAAACATTTGACAGGTTGCCTAGTCAGCACTTACATGTTTTGACTTAGACCAAGTCAAAACAGGTATAAGTGCCGAAAAAGGGGCCGCTGAGATGATGGCGGCTGGCGCGATCAGTTCAGCGGCCCGGCAACCTACCCACCCCACCGCTGCAGGAGAGATGCCTCATCTCCCCTACCGCGATGTGATCACCCCTCTACCCGAACTGCCACAACCTGTGGCAGGAGAAATGCCCAATCTTTCCTGCCGCAGGTTGTGGCAGTTTGTGTAGAGGAGTGATCGCATCGTGGCAGGGGAGATAGCCAATCTCTCCTGCCGCGATACATCACCCCCCAACGACATCGGGGCAAGAGGGAGCCCAAGCCCTCTTGCTCCGCGATCCCCAACCCCCCTCCCGACATCGGGGCAAGAGGGAGCCCAAGCCCTCTTGCCCCGTGGCACCCCCGACCTCCCCGACACTATCGGGGCAGGAGGGAGCCCAAGCCCTCCTCCCCGCGATCCCCAACCCCTCCCCCACCGATTCCGATCCTACCAGGAGGGAGCCCAACCCCTCCTGCCCAGGTGGACCCCCTACCCCCCCACCCCCACTAATAGGGGCAGGAGGGATCCCAGGCCCTCCTGCCCTCAACTCAACCCCTCCCATGACCGCCACCCCCCCGAACTCCCGACCGGCTACCCCGCTGACCCATGACCCCCCCGCCGACCCAACGACCCCCCCCACCCCAATCCCACCCCCCCGTACCTGGACATCGTTGGCCGGACGGACAGGTGCCAAGCCCACCCATCTGGCAGGCCAGCCAGCGCAGGAATGGGACCTGATTGGCCCAGGCGGCTCAAACCCCGCCCACAGGTGGGGCCTGAGGCACCTGGGCCAACCAGAATAGGCCCAGGAACCTTAGGCTCCTCCTGTGGGCGGGGCCTTAAGCACATGGGCCGGGTTGGGGAGGTTGTCGGGGGGGTTGGGGATCACGGGGCAAGAGGACTTGGGCTCCCTCCTGCCAATGTAATTGGGGTTCGGCAGTGCCGCGGGGCAGAAGGGCTTGGGCTCCCTCCTGCCCCGATAGTGTCAGGGAGGTCAGGGGTGCTGCGGGGCAAGAGTGCTTGGACTCCCTCTTGCCCCGATGTCGTGTGTGGGGGGGTGGATTCTGTAACCGGTGTTGTTTTTGATAGACACCGGTTACAGAATCCAGCTTTTAGGTGAAGGACTGGCTCCTCCTTCGCCTAAAAGCCCTTGTTTTGGACGTTTGGAGCTTAGGCTTTTTTTAGGTTGATTATATGGTATAAGTTTAGATGTAGTGGTGGTCTGGGCGTTTAAACAGCTGAACCTAGAGGCAGGCCATTATAAAAAAAAAAAAACTGCTATTGGACATTTTTTTTTGATAATGGATATTTTTCTTGCTTCTACTTTCAACGTTTAAGGCCTTAGGCCAAAAGGGGACTTAGACGTTTTTTTAAATTATGCCCCTCCACGTCTCTTCTATAGACATGAAGCTAACATAGCTGAAAGATCTGGGAATATGGCCACATTTAAGGATGTTTAGAGCCCTTTAGAGGGTTTTCATAAGCAGTATGAGTGAAGGAATGACTGACCTGCCAGACAAATAGGAAGGAGGTAGGGTGGGGGTTTGGGATGGGTAGATAATGTTATGTTTCTGTTTACATCTGTGTATAATATATTTGTGCATTGCATTTCTCTGTTGGATGTAAAAATTTAATAAAGATTGAACTAAAAAAAAGGAAACTCAACGAATCCACATTAACTATACATACTAAATAACGTGCAGTAATCAAAATTCAGTGCAAAATGCCAAATACTAAATGAACTTACATAGATATC
This sequence comes from Geotrypetes seraphini, assembly GCF_902459505.1. Lineage (NCBI taxonomy): Eukaryota > Metazoa > Chordata > Amphibia > Gymnophiona > Dermophiidae > Geotrypetes > Geotrypetes seraphini. The sequence goes on along the minus strand of NC_047095.1, from coordinate 112,271,764 downwards.
ATATTAAAAATTGCAATATCAACCAGGATATCACCTCCGTCGGACATCACTTTGAAAAACTGACCACTGCACCAATGATTTTATGGTGAGAAAACTAAAAGGGAACTTTAAAACAATTCAAGAACGTAAAACCTTTCAGATCAAAATGACACCTCCCAGACAGGACTTGGTTTTTTTTTTCCCACTATAAAGACATTTTAAATTGCTTTGCCACCTTTCTGTCTCCTGCCCACCCACCTCTCCCTCTCCCTATCCCGAAAATGCTTTCATATTTTCCTTATATATATATATATATATACTGATATTTGACGACATTTGCTTTTTTTGTGATCTGAAGAAGGGGGGTTACCTTCGAAAGTTCATCGTAAAATGCACTGAGTTAGTCCAATAAAAAAGGAATCACCTTATTTCCTTTGTATTTTGTTTTATTTCTTTATATTACCTCGGAAAGTGGACTAACACGGCCACCACACCACACCACTTAACTCAGCATATATCTAAAATGTTAGCTTTCTTTCAGTACTGAATTCATATTAAGGAATAGTTATCTAAAAAAACATACAGATACTTAACGCTTACCATATAAACCCCATAGGAAAGTTCTGACCATCTTTTTTTTTCAGTGTCTAAAAATTGTATCTTCACTTCTCTGCTAGGAATCCGAGGAACATTCACCTTGAGAACAGATAACCTACAGTCTATTTACTTTTATGACAACTGTATTGATTTTCTACCTCATTTCAAAGGACTGACAATTTTAAAGGGATATACCCTTAATTAGTCTACTGATTTAACAAAATCTTAGCTTTCCATACATTTATTGTTTATTGTGAGCTTCTATACCGCTACTAATGACTGGGAAGTCAATTCAGAGCGGTTGGCATGAGCTTCGGTCGAGGTGTTACAATACATGGGCTCTATACAGAGTTACAGGGGCTTCTGTAGCGATGTTACAATACAGAGTTATTAATACTGGCATAATCAATCATCCTACTTGTGCTACCAGCACATCGATCGTCCTTATATGTACAGTAAAACCTTGGATTGCAAGTAACTTGGTTTGCAAGTGTTTTGCAAGACAAGCAAAACATTTGATTAAATTTTAACTTGATATACAAGCACTGTCTTGCAATACAGGTACATACAGTATGCACACATTACAACTGAGCCGATGATTCTTCTCTCTCTGACACTGCAGTAGTGTAGTGACTGTTCTAAACGAGCGAGGTCTTGCAATACGAGTACATACAGTATACACACATCACAACTGAGCCGATGGTTCTTCTCTCTCTGACACTGCAGTAGTGTAGTGACTGTTCTAAACGAGCGAGGTCTTGCAATACGAGTACATACAGTATACACACATCACAACTGAGCCGATGGTTCTTCTCTCTCTGACACTGCAGTAGTGTAGTGACTGTTCTAAACGAGCGAGGTCTTGCAATACGAGTACATACAGTATACACACATCACAACTGAGCCGATGGTTCTTCTCTCTCTGACACTGCAGTAGTGTAGTGACTGTTCTAAACGAGCGAGGTCTTGCAATACGAGTACATACAGTATACACACATCACAACTGAGCCGATGGTTCTTCTCTCTCTGACACTGCAGTAGTGTAGTGACTGTTCTAAACGAGCGAGGTCTTGCAATACGAGTACATACAGTATACATGCGTCGCATCATCACAACTGAGCCGATGGCTCTTCTCTCTCTGATGCTGCAGGAATATTTTGACTGTTGTAAACAAGCAAGGCCTTGCAATATGAGTACATACAGTATACACGGGTAAGATCATCACAACTGAACCGATGGTGCTTCTCTCTCCGACGCTGCAGTAGTGTAGTGACTGTTCTAAATGAGCGAGGTCTTGCAATACGAGTACATACAGTATAGTATACACCCATCACATCATCACAACTGAGCCGATGGCTCTTCTTTCTCTGATGCTGCAGGAGTATTGAAGTGGAAGAAGAAATCTTTTATCATACGGGTCCCATGGTGACAAGAGGGCACCCGCTAAAATTCAGGGGGGGGAAGATTTCATGGGGACACCAGGAAATACTTCTTCACCGAAAGGGTAATTGATAAATGGAATGGTCTTCCACGCCAGGTAGTTGAGGCTAGTACAACGCTCGACTTCAAGGGGGATGGGACCGTCAGGTGGGGTCGCTCCAGAGGAATGCTTAAAAGACGGTTTCTCGAGGAGGGAGGGTTCTTGAGTGGGCAGACTTGATGTGCCGTCGGCCCGTTTCTGCCATCATACTCTATGTTTCTATCCATGATGGGTTATGCTTTGAGAAGGTCTTAGCCACTTGTGATGAGTTTCTCTACTGCTTATTTTTTCAGGACCACCATTACCTGGGAAATAAGGTTATAAGAAGGCTGGGTAGGATTTCCAGGAGAGGTCTGCATACACACAGCCAGGACACACTTTGCATATGAACAAAATAAGTTTTATTTTTCACTTCAGCCTGATCCTGTTATATCACAGGTTCATGAAGCAAGTTATACTTTTCAAGGAACAGAAATAAATTTCTGTGTGTCCTTGGTTCTCAATTGCCTCAAACACAAGCTTAGCACAGTCCATCTAGCACATGGGTTAGCTTTAGCCAGACCTGGAATAAAAGTCCACAACTTCAATATATCAGTGACTTACCTCAGCCATGCAAAGAACACTCCTGTCACTTAACAGTCTCTCTTTCATGCACTTGAGCAACTCTGCTTTCCATGGCTCTGTCTCAGCCCACAGCTAGCAAAAGCTGGAAGTCTTTCTCTCAATCCTGGGGATCTGACTCTCTGCACTTGAGGGCATTTATACTCTCCCCTGCTTGAGACTTGCCCCTGTCACTCAGCAGGATTGCTCTTCCTCCACTATGGTGGCTTACTGTTGGGCTAGTGCTCCCTGCTGTCCCGTGACCTAACTGCAGTCTCAGTGAGGGAGAATCCCTTACTCCCTCACAGTGCTCTGGAAGTTAATCTTTATGAAATATCTGGGTTATGAAGGATTCTTGCCCGGTGGCCACTCATTTCTCCAGCTATTTCTGGGCCACATTTTTAGTGCTTTGGGCTTTTCATAGGAAACCCTCTGAGTGCAATTTTTTGCCTCCTTCCAGCAAAAGTAGGATGAACTTTGGAGAACACCAAGGCTCCTGATGTCTCCCCTCCATCTTAGTGTCAAACTGACCCACAGCCTACAACCACAGGAGACCTGACTCTGCTCAACCCATGTCCAAGATTCTGCAGTTCCTGCCAAAACTAGTCCACTGATGTCTCTGAGCCCAATTTTGCACTAGGATCATGATCTCCCCTCCTTTGCTAATTTTCCTCCTCCTCCTCTTACCTTCCTCTTAAATTTTATTTCTACGTCGATGTAATTTTATTCTTACCCCTACCCCAGCACCTCTCGTACCAAATCTGTCTGTCTCGTCACTTTTTAAGGACACAGTCACCGAGGCACCGAGGCGCAAAATCTATGATCAAAGAGGAAAAAGAACAAAGAACCGACGTGGCTCACTGTAGATGTGAAGAAAGCGAAAAGAGACAAGAAAACTTCATTTAAGAAATGGAAAAGGTCAAAAACGGACGAAAACTGGAATAAGCACAAACAACATCAACGCTATAAAAGGGGCCAAAAGAGACTACGAGGAAAAAATAGCCAAGGAGGCGAAGAACTTCAAGACGTTCTTTCGATATATTAAGGGGAAACGACCCGCGAAGGAAGTGGTGGGATCATTGGATGACCATGGAATAAAGGGAGCGCTAAAGGAGGACAAAGCAATCGCCGACAAACTGAACACATTTTTTGCGTCTGTATTTACCGAAGAACATGTACACAGAATACCGGAACCCATCAGGCTTTATGCTGGAAACGAAGACGGAAAGCTGACAGGATTGACGGTCAGTCTAGAGGAGATGTGTAGGCAGATTGACAGGCTTAAGAGTGATAAATCCCCGGGACCGGATAGCATCCATCCGAGGGTCATCAAGGAACTGAAAGGGACCATAGCTGAACTGCTTCAACTAATAGCCAATCTGTCGATCAAATTGGGAAAGATTCCGAAAGACTGGAAGATGGCAAATGTTACGCCAATCTTCAAGGAAGGTTCGAGGGGAGATCCAGGAAACTACAGACCGGTGAGTCTGACCTCGGTACCGGGAAAGATGGTAGAGTCACTGATAAAGGACTGCATCATTGATCACCTTGATGGACACGGGCCATGGGACCAGACAATTTGCACCCAAGAGTGCTCAGAGAATTGAGCGATGTCCTGGCGAAACCGTTGGCTGAGCTATTCAATCTCTCCCTAAGTAAGGGGAAAGTTCCCCTGGACTGGAAATTAGCTAATGTCGTTCCTCTGCATAAAAAGAGTTGCAGGGCAGAGGCTGCGAATTATAGACCGGTGAGTCTCACATCAATAGTGTGCAAACTCATAGAAACACTAATTAAAAGCAAATTGGACACGATCTTGAATGAAGGGAATCTTCGGGATCCCAGTCAGCATGGATTCACCAAGGGTAGGTCCTGCCAATTCAATCTCATCAGCTTCTTTGACTGGGTAACAAGAAAGTTGGACTTGGGAGAGTCTTTGGACGTCGTGTACCTGGACTTCAGTAAAGCTTTTGAGTGTCCCACACCGCAGGCTGCTAAGCAAGATGGAATCGATGGGGTTAGGAGAGACACTAACTGCATGGGTCAATGATTGGCTGAGTGGCAGACTTCAGAGGGTGGTGGTTAATGGTACTCTCTCTAAAACATCGGAGGTGACCAGTGGAGTGCCACAGGGCTCGGTCCTGGGTCCACTCCTTTCCAACATATTCATAGGGGATCTGACTCAAGGGCTTCAAGGTAAAATAACACTATTCGCCGATGACGTCAAACTATGTAATATAGTAAGTGAATGCAGTTTACAGAATTATATGGCGCAAGACCTGCTTACATTGGAAAGTTGGTCCTCAACCTGGTAGCTAGGCTTCAATGCTAAGAAATGTAAGGTCATGCACCTTGGAAGCGGAAATCCATGCAGGACGTACTTCTTGAACGGAGAAACTTTAACTAGGACTTCAGCAGAACGAGATTTAGGAGTAATCATCAGTGCAGACATGAAAACTGCCAATCAAGTGGAGAAGGCTTCATCTAAGGCAAGGCAGATATTGGGTTGTATCAATAGAAGTTTCGTCAGCCGAAAGCCTGAAGTCATAATGCCGTTGTACAGGGCCATGGTGAGACCTCATCTGGAGTACTGTGTGCAATTCTGGAGGCCACACTACAGTAAAGATGTGCGCAGAATTGAATCGGTTCAGCGGACGGCCACCAGGATGATCTCGGGGCTCAAGGGTCTCTCGTATGAAGAGAGACTGAACAAATTGCAGCTCTACACTCTCGAGGAACGTAGGGAGAGGGGAGACATGATCGAAACATTTAAGTACCTCACGGGACGTGTCGAAGTGGAAGATGATATTTTCTTTCTCAAGGGACCCTCGGCCACAAGAGGGCACCCGCTCAAACTCAGGGGCGGAAAATTTCATGGCGACATCAGAAAGTATTTCTTCACAGAGAGAGTGGTTGATCATTGGAACAAGCTTCCAGTGCAGGTGATCGAGGCAGACAGCGTGCCAGACTTTAAGAATAAATGGGATACCCATGTGGGATCCCTACGAGTGTCAAGATAAGGAAATTGGGTCATTAGGGCATAGACAGGGGGTGGGTAAGCAGAGTGGGCAGACTCGATGGGCTGTAGCCCTTTTCTGCCGTCATCTTCTATGTTTCTATGATTAGGACCAGTCAGCATGGTTGCTGCACTTCTTTGAGGGAGTAAACAAACAGATAGACAAGGGTGACCCGGTTGACATTGTATATCTGGATTTTCAGAAGGCGTTTGACAAGGTTCAACATGAACGACTACTTCGGAAAATTACGAGCCATGGAATCGAGGGTGAAATACTCATGTGGATTAAAAACTGGTTGGATCATAGGAAATAGAAAGTGGGGGGGGGTAAATGGACAATACTTGGACTGGAAGAGCGTCACCAGTAGGGTGCCGCAGGGCTCAGTGCTTGGACCCGTGCTCTTCAACATCTTTATAAACAATCTGAACATTGGTACGATGAGCGAGGTGATTAAATTTGCGGACGATACAAAGTTGTTTAGAGTAGTGAAGACACAGGGGGATTGCGAAGATCTGCAACGTGACATAATCAGGCTCGAGGAATGGGCATCAACATTGCAGATGAGGTTCAACGTGGATAAGTGTAAAGTGATGCATGTAGGTAACAAAAATCTCATACACGAATACAGGATGTCCGGGGCGGTACTTGGAGAGACCTCACAGGAAAGAGACTTGGCAGTTATGATCTACAAGTCGATGAAGCCGTCCACGCAATGTGAGGTGGTGGCAAAAAGAGCAAACAGAATGCTAAGAATGATAAAGAAGGGGATCACAAACAGATTGGAGAAGGTTATCATGCTGCTGTACCAGGCCATGGTGTGCCCTCACCTGGAGTACTGCGTCCAGCACTGGTTACCGTACATGAAGAAGGACACGGTACTACTCGAAAGGGTCAAGAGAAGAGCGACTAAGAAGGTTAAGGGGCTGGAGGAGTTGATGTACAGTGAAAGATTAGAGAAACTGGACCTTTTCTCCCTTGAACAGAGGAGATTGAGAGGGGACATGATCGAAACATTCAAGGTACTGAAGGGAATAGACTTAGTAGATAAGGACAGGTTGTTCACCCTCTTCAAGGTAGGGAGAACGAGAGGGCACTCTAAAATTGAAAGGGGATAGATTCCGTACGAATGTAAGGAAGTTCTTCTTCACTCAGAGTGGTAGAAAACTGGAACGCTCTTCCGGAGTCTGTCGTGGGGGAAAACACCCTCCAGGGATTCAAGACAAAGTTAGACAAGTTTCTGCTGAACCAGAACGTACGTAGGTAGGGGCTAGTCTCAGTTAGGGCGCTGGTTTTTGACCAAGGGCCGCTGCGTGAGCGAACTGCTGGGCACGATGGACCACTAGTCTGACCCAACAGCGGCAATTCTTATGTTATTTTAAAATGACCCCTTTTTAAAAAAAATTGTATCTTAATTTTAGTATTGTACACCGACCAGATACTTGTTGATGGTCGGTATATCAAATATAAACAAACTTGGATCTCCTAATGAACATCAGTCCCCTTCCACCATCATGGCTTCAGCTGCTTGATCTCCCTCTAACTTACTGAACCTCACAAATATGGCTTCAGCCATCAAATGTGTCACTCCTGCAGCAGCTGCCACAAGACTGGTAATGCCATTAATTCTCACTCAGTGCTGCCATCACAGTGACCTAAAGCCCTTGAAGCGCAGCTGACAATACAGAAGTGAAGTAGTTCCTTCTCCCCACCCTCACTAAAAATACACATGCCATATGGCTTACTGCAGCAAATGATGAAAGGCTATTTATGTACTGAAGACCAGGACAAAGCAGTGTACAATAGAGTTGCGCGGGGACAGAAATCCCGTCTGTGAGGAATCCCCATCGTCTCCATGAGGAATCTCCTTTGTTCCCGACTGACCCCATGAGGAATCCCATGTCTCCGCCCATCCCCACGAGGAATCTCCTCTGTCCCCATCCGTCCCTCCCCCATAAAAGTTACCTGTCCCCATAAAAAGCAGCAATTACTTCTGACAGTTTTGATTTTTTTTTTTTTTTAGTCTTAGTTTATTTAAACCAACAATAAAATACAATATAAACAAATAACAGTGAACACAAATAAGAGATGCATACATCACCGGAAAGGATTAGAACAGACATTAGGTAAGAATTAGAATAGACATTAGGGTGGACCATTTCTTGTTAAAAGAAATAAGTATTTGATTTTTTGGCAATATAAAGCTTATATCTGTAGAGCAAACAAATCTGGTTCCACCATCTTTCAGAGGTAACTTGTGAGAGGTCCTTCCAAGATCCACAAATGATTTTTAATGCAACAATGAGTAAAGAATCAAAAAAATACAGCATCAAAATCATCTGAACTAGAAACCCCAAAACAAACTCAGCAAGTACTTCATTTTGTACTAAACACAATTGGTGGCATAACCATGAGAGGGGGCTGGGCCTCCAACTTTGAGCTTAGTTCCCTCCAAATGAACATCTCCCTTGCTGTAGCTGGTGGGACATTTTGTTTTTCCATCATCTTGGTCCCAGTTTCTGCTTTTGTCTATCTTCTACTAATTCTCTTTCCAGGCCTCGAGAACCCCAGTTCCATCCCTGTGGGAGTCCCATGAGCCTGGGGGGATCCCCGTGGGAGTCCCATATATCTGGGGGGATCCCTGCGGGAGACCCACAATCCCCGTTCCCATGCAGACCTCTAGAATGCAACTGCCCTTGGATCTCCCTACAGCTGTTGCTCTGGGAAACTGCCTAGTCGTACCTAATGGTCGAATCAGCTCCAGATGAAGCAAGTCTGTGCAGCAGCAGGAGATAGAGATTCATTTTCCTCCCGATGCATTTGTGGATTCTCTTAGCTTGACATTAAAAAAATAACATAAACAATATATCCCCCTTCTCTACTAGCCAAGTTAATAATAATAATAATTTTATTCTTATATACCGCCAAAGCCATAGAAGTTCAAGGCGGATTATAGCAAGAAGCGCTGGACAATCAGCGAAGAGGTTACAGTCAAAGTCAGCGAAGAGGTTACAATCAAAGAAAGCAATACAATCTTACATAATGAAGGAATATGAAAGCTATATAGTTCATTAGGGTTACTGGTTGAGTAAGCGGAGCTGAGAAGATTCTTAGTTAACAAATCGATTGAACAAGCTCGTTTTTACCAGTTTTCTAAAATTGAAGTAGGATGATGAGAGCGCGAAAACGTTACTAAGCCAATCGTTCCATTTGCCTGCCTGGAAGGCAAGAGTTCTGTCCAAGAATCTTTTGTAGTGGCAGGCTTTTATTGTCGGATAGGAGAACAGATGTATTCTTCGTGTGGGCCTAAGATAACTTGCCAGATTGAAGTGGGAAACCAGGTAAGTGGGGGCTAGGCCAAATATTGATTTGTAACACAAACAGGAGAACTTAAACAGGATTCGCGCCTCTAGGGGCAGCCAATGGAGTTTTTGATAGTAGGGGCTTATGTGTTCCCATTTCTTCAGCCTAAAGATCAGCAGAACTGCCGAGTTTTGAATGACTCTAAGTTTTTTTGTAGGATCCCAAGTAAATAATGTTCCAATAATCGAGCAGGCTCAGGATGGAAGATTGAACCAATGGAAGATTGAACAATGGTAATCAAACTTTGCAACACATTCAGAGAAAAAAAACTGGGAGTTCTGTGCAGTGCTACAAAAATGAAGAGTAGCATAGGAACCGGCTTTTGAAAATAATTGGGGTGCTAAACTCAAAATAAATTGCCATTCAATGGACACATTCAAGATGTTTTGCTGGGAAGGGGTAAAACATGGACCTCACGGATCTTAACTGCACATCCTTAAAAATCTGAGGTCCGTGCCACTTTTAGTCTCTTTCTCTGACAGACCTCTATGAACTTTAGCTCTGATGGATCCTAATGCTTTTCCCTCCCTATGCTGAGATTAAAAGTGGCACAGACCTCAAGTTTTGCCATTTTTAGTCTCAGCATAGGGAGAGAAGAGCATTAGGATCCGTCAGAGCTAAAGCGTCAAATTGCACTGAACTTTCATATTGAGAGCAGACTGTCCTTTTTCCAGAGCAGGGAACTTTCAGAACTTGAAAGGTTTTTGATCATCAGCCAGCAGTGCTTAGCCGTGGGATTTGCCAGGATGACTTAGCTACTATCTAATAAAAAAAAAAAAAAAAAAGAGCACAAGGGCAATAATAGTTCAGGAGACTATAATGCTCCGCGTTATTCCTTTAATAAATTCCCCTCCTCCCCCCCACACACACACTTTCCTCTTTGTTTTTTATCTTTTTCGTTCTCTTTTCTTTACAAATTGTAGTTCTCTTTATTCCTCGTGTTATTTTGCCCTCCCACGTCAAGTTTGTTTAGTATGTTTTTAGGTCTTGTTTGTTATTTGATGTAAATACCCTATTTTATATTTTAATGTACAACGCTTCAAATTTTATGATTAGCGTTTAATCAAACTTTTAATAAACTATGAAACTATTGCTGAAGCTGCGTGGGAGAGTCAACTTGCACAAACTTCAGAGTCAAAGATTATGAAATAATTGGTAACGTGTGCGAAGTCAGGTCATGTTCTGCAAATAGGGGGGATTAGTCACTGGATGGAAGATGTGGTATAAAGTCATTGTTGGATTCTTGCTGTCTGGTAACCTAAACAAATTTGCAGGTGCCTGGCAGAGAAATAGAGTTTTAAACTTGGAACCCGCATTTAAAACGATATTGTGTTTCCCTGAAAATAAGACCTACCCTCAAAATAAGCCCTAGCATGATTTTTGGGTCGGTCTTAATAAAAGCCCTACCCCCGAAAATAAGCCATAGTCGCCGGCAGCAGCGCTTCCCCCGCCGACCCTTCCATCTCTCCCTTCCAAACCCCGACCACAAGACAAATGGCAGCGTCGGCAGCACAGCCTGCATCGCGGCCTGCCCTTCTCATGCCCGGCCGTTTCGTGCTGCGTCGCCGATTACATCATCAGTGATGCAGCAGAGGAACACCCGGATGTGAGAAGGGCAGGCCGCGATGCAGCCTGTGCTGCCGTTTGTTTCCAGGTATTTTGGCTTGCGGTCAGGGTTCAGATGGTAGAGATGAAAGGGTCAGGAGGGGGGGGTGCGCAGCCATTAGCAGGGGGGATGGGAGGGATAGAAAGGGGACAGGTGAAAGGGAAGGAAAGATGCTGCTGCATATGTGAGGGAGAGAAAGGAAATAGGAAGAATTGGGGTGGAGGAGAGGAAGGGAGAAATGATCGCTGTACATGAAAAAAATTAAGACCTAGTGCCTTTTTTGGGCCCAAAATTAATATAAGACAGTCTCTTATTTTCGGGGAAACACGGTCGTAGCTTCTCGGTCGGGTTGCAGCGAGTGATCCGGAGACAGACAGGTAGAAGCCTAAAAGTGGCACGGACCTCAGATTTTTAAGGACTGCACGTTAAAGGTCCGCGTTTTACCCCTTCCCTGTTTTGCTCGAGCGCATAATTTGAGGTTGAGGGGTGGTAGATTCAAGAGCAATGTTAGGAAATTCTACTTTACGGAGAGGGTGGTGGATGCCTGGAATGCGTTCCCCAGGGAGGTGGTGGAGAGAGTTCAAAGAAGCGTGGGATGAACACAGAGGATCTAGAATCAGAAAATAATATTAAATATTGAACTAAGGCCAGTACTGGTTGCACCGTCTGTGTCTGTCTATGGCCGTTTGGTGGAGGATGGGCTGGGGAGGGCTTCAATGGCTGGGAGGGTTTAGATGGGCTGGAGTAGGTTTTAACGGAGATTTCGGCACAGTACCGGGTAGAGCTTTGGATTCCTGCCCAGAAATAGCTAAGAAGAAAAAATAAAAAAAAATTAAATGGAATCAGGTTGGGCAGACTGGATGGACCATTCAGGTCTTCATCTGCCGTCATCTACTATGTTACATTTTTTAATGAGTATAACTTATGGGCAGACTGGATGGACCATTTGGGTCTTCATCTGCCGTCATCTACTATGTTACATTTTTTAATGAGTATAACTTATGGGCAGACTGGATGGACCATTCGGGTCTTTATCTGCCGTCATCTACTATGTTACTATGTTACATTTTTTAATGAGTATAACTTATGGGCAGACTGGATGGACCATTCGGGTCTTCATCTGCCGTCATCTACTATGTTACATTTTTTAATGAGTATAACTTATGGGCAGACTGGATGGATCGTTCAGGCCTTTATCTGCCGTCATCTACTATGTTACTATGTCACCCCCCCCCCCCCAAAGGCGTCTCCTACGAGCAGCAGCAACTGCGACCGGCCGGGCAACTTCACAGGAAGCGCTCGCGGCCGTTCTGAAAGAAAAAAAAAAAAAGCGGAACCTGTGGTCGTCCAGGAAGCGCGCGCGGTCGTCAAGAACGAACGGTGACGTGGTCGGAAGTGGCAGCGCCGTCAGGACGCCGGGCGAAGATGGCCGCGGCGGCGGGCTCCGGGGTGCGCTGCGGCGACGAACTCGTGCAGGCGGTCACCCTGTACCGCCGGCGTCGCTGGATTTGCTACGGCACGGTGCTGCCCTTCCTCTGCGGCCTCTACCCGGCCTGGCTCTGGGCCTGCTGCGGGCCCGGCGGGGCCCTGGCGGAGCACTCGGAAGCCGCGCTCATTGCACTGGTGGCGATCGGCATCCTGCACGTCCTCACGGCGCTCTCGGGTCATTGGTCCGTGCACGCGCACGCCTGGCTAACCTGTAGCAAGGTGAGAGACCCGGATGTGCTGGCTTTGTCAATGATCGCTTTTAGACAGCTGCACTGTGAAAAGACGGTTCTAGAACCCTGGGACACTGCGTCTCTCTGTCTCTTCTGTCCATTGTCTGTCTGTCTTCTCTTTGAAACTTAAGAGTGCTGTGCAAAAGTCTGGAACCACTTGTAAATTTTGCATTTCTAACTTTCTGACCTTTTTTTAAAAAAAAAATTATATATATATATCTTTGTTGACCCAATATATTATCTGTGTACCACATTATATGGGATACATTTGGCTATTAGAATCAAAATTTTAAGATCACTTTGTTTCTAATTTTACAATTTTGTTGATACTGGAGCATAGCTGCTATGTAGCAGAACCTCGATATTTGCGGGGGTTAGGGGCAGAGCCGGCTCATGAATATTGAAAAATCACTGATAATTTTTAAAACTGGCTCTGATCCGCCAACGTCCTAATCTAATCTAATCCTTAGGTTTGTATACCGCATCATCTCCACGTTCGTAGAGCTCGACGCGGTTTATAGTAGGCGAAATAGGAAGGAACTACAATAGAGGGTTAGAGGTAGAAGTGTGAAGAAAATTTAGAGGACTTGGGATGCCAAGATATAAGAGTTTCCTGTGTCCCGGACCTTACCCAGACCTTACCTGGTGGTCTAGTGGTGACACAGGGCAGGATCGATCTTCCTACGCACCTGCCCCGTGCAGAGCTGCCATCAGAATGGCTGCCGTGAGTTCGTGTTGTAGTCTTGAGACTACAACGGGAACTCACGGCAGCCATTTTGATGATGGCTCTGCACGGGGGGGCAGGAGCGTAGGATGATCGATCCTGCCCTGCGTCGCCGCTAGACCACCAGGTAAGGTCTGGGGAAGGTCCAGGATGCAGTGTTTCTAAAAAAATATCGCAAATAACCGAATTGGCAGGTACTGAAACTGCAGATTCGGAGGAGGAACTGTAACTTTACAGATCATGCTTCAAAACTGGATTAAGACTGTCCAATCAGCATGGGTTATTTTGACCAATCAGGAGGCTGCTTTCATCAGCCAATCACAGTTCTGACGTCTATATTGCTGTCAGAAAGAAGCCCCCTCTTTCTGTGAGGGCTCATCTATTACATTACATTAGTGACTTTTATTCCGCCATTACCTTGCAATTCAAGGCGGATTACACAAGATGTTATCTGGACATTTTCAGGAGAGTTACAAAGTAGAGTGGGTTACTTCAGGGGTTTGTGGACAATGTATCAGGATTATTACAAGAAGATAATTTCGTTAGAAGGTTGTAGGATCTCGGGAAATTGAAATGCTTCCTGCTGTGTTAGTTTGTCTTGATGGATTTCTTGAATTGCAGGGTTTTTGATTTCTCTTCTGAAAGTTTTGTAGTCTGGTGTCGTGATCAGTAGATTGGAGAGTTGATGGTCTAGTTTTGCTGCCTGCATGGCTAGTGGCCCTAATTCCCTCCCCTAATTCCACTATCTTGGAACTCCTCAAGTCCTGAGACCACCAGGTCCACCCAAAAACTTAAACTATCCTTCCCCTCACTAAAAGGTATCCTCTATGTGGGAAAATTGGGGAAATCTCTCTTCTTCAGAATCACAGGGCTTTGGAATAATCTCACTGCCCCACTACGGAATCTGGGCTCCTTCCAACTATTCCAAAAGCACCTGAAAACTACGCTATTCACAAAAATGTAATGATCTCTTCCCCCCTATACTCAACCTCCAACCCCATTATATTGTTCCTTCCTATATTAAGCTCTTGTAAACTGTGCCGAGCTCTATAGTTATGGAGAGGATGCTGTATATAAACTTAAGGTTTAGTTTAGTGGCCATCGTACATTATTTTTGCGTTTGATACCTCTGATAGGCGTTTCTTCCTCACAGGTAGTTATGGACGATTTCTTTTGAGATTTGCAGAGCTGCTACTTGGTCCTCCTTATATACTTCTACACAGTTTTACAGATTTGATGTGGTGGCCAAGCAGTATGTTGCTTTCAGTTCTTCTGTTTTGGCAGCAGGCTCATCAGTCTCACCCTGATTCTACAAGACTGCTCTGTTACTTCCCACTTGCTCAGGGATAGAGTGGGATTGTACAAGAACAAAAGATTAGGTTCTTACCTTTGACTATCTTCTTTCTTGTAAATCCACACACTGATTCTGCAACCCGCCCTGGGAGCTGCTGATTCATCCATTGTCTGCCTTGATAAATATTAGTAAGCTGAACTTAAGATTTCTTGACCAGCCTTTCTAAGAGTAAGATAGAAACATGTTTTGCACTTTGTCTTGGGGCTCCCTAGCTGTTGGTGCAGGCTGTGTCTCCTTATAGCACAGTTGCTTTCAGGTTTATACTGTTTGATAACCTGTTCGTGATTGTTATGAAATTTCATGTTTTGAGCAGATTAGACTTGTTTGTCGGGGAGTTTCCTGTACCCCTCCCTTTTGTCAGTATCCTCTACAGATGTAACTGTCTGCTTTTGCACAAACTGAAGACCAGAGGGCAGTCCCAGGGTAAGAAAAATTATGTAAATGAGGCTTCCTACAAGCAGTCTTGTGACATGGGATGCATAACTCACTTGTACAGGAATGGAGTGTGTATTTATAGGAAAGAAAATTAGCAAAGGTAAGAACCTACCGTAATCTTTCGTTATTGGACAGGTTAGCCTCCAGTATTTTTGAAGATGTCGGTGTGGCAGTAGGAATGAGTGGGCATTGCTCCTGTCTTGTTGAATGTGTGCTTGGGAAGGAGTGTGGGGTGACTATGGGGTTTGGCATTTTGCTATTAGCCACTGGGGCTTTTTTTGTTGTGGTGAATTGGTTGGGAAGCACACCAAAAGTGATTCTGCCCTTCCCAGTGGCAGATGTTGCATCTTTGTTTTATTTCTTATTTTGCCAAGTTTACAGTGATATTTCTCTCACACTTCTTTTTTCTTCTCCTTGGGTACACGATCTCTCTTGCTTCCCCTACGTCAAGTGATCAGATTCTTGGAAAGTGCCCTGCATGACCATCACGGATTTTGATGAAACTTCATATGCAGAGTCCACCATGTCTCAAACGAACTTTGGTAAAGTTTTAGTTTCACCTGTGGAATATTTGTGGAGATATAGCCATTTGTTTGACCCCATACCATAATGAAATACAGTACGACAATGACATTCTGACAACTTTGAGACACAATATCTCACGAGCTATGTTTCCAAAAAAACTGAAACTTAGCTACCCTGCACAACTTTTGGAGCTCTATTCAGTGCTACCAATAATAATTTTTGTCGAGCACTGAATGAATGGCTGAATTACAGTAAACTTGGCCGAAAAAATTAGTGCTCCAAAAAAAGTCAAAGTTTGACGTTACTTAGCTCCCACAATAATTGAGTAATAAATGCGAAATTTGGCGCATAATGTCTCAGTACAGCGTTGTTTTCAAAAGTACAATTTCAACCTCCAAGCTCTTTTCATTAGTTTACAAATTAAGTGTAAAGTTGCTAATTTGTGTAAAAAGGCCAAAAATAGGGTATTTTCAGCCTGCTTTTACAGAAAAATACCTTTTAGAAACTCTTTCAAATCAGTCTCATTAGAAAGAGCATATTTCAAACCCCCTAGAAAAGTGGACTTCATTTTTCAACGCAGGTTAACAATGGCTGAAAAAGGGGGACAAAGTTGGGAGACGTTGCCACGGCAACAACCTCTATTTCAACATAGTTCTGTCATTTTTTATTGTTACAGTTTTGTATTGACGTAGTATTACTACTACTCTATTGCGTTGGTCCATGGTGACATTGTCACTACCAGTTCAAGAGTTTGAACTGGCAACCCCATCGCCATAGGAGTCACGCCTGATAGCTGTGCAATACCAGCCACGGGTGGGCCACTTCGTCCAGGTTCCCAAGCCTCGCATTTGGTTTCTTTGTCAAGGTTCCAAAGCCTTTTGTTGGTATCTTCTGGTTCCAAAGCCAATGATTAGGGTGTCTTATCCTAGGTTCCCAAGCCTAAATTGGGTATATTATATGGTTCCCAAGCCGAAGTGAAGTCCACTTTGTTGGCATCAATTCGTTGGTATCCATTTTAAACTGAATTAATAATAATGTGGATCTGAAAAAGAAAACAAGTTGTAATTTGTGATCTGCATGCAACAAAATTATCACCTCATTTTCTAGTTAGGAATAATCATTAATTAAGAACACTATAATTGTACCCAAAGCTTGAGTAAAAATAAACAGGGAAAAACAGTGTGAAAAGTGACATAATTGTAAGTTGAAACGTAGGCCGTTGCCATGGTTACATCTCCCAACTTTGTCCCCCTTTTTCGGGCATTGTTAACCTGCGTTGAAAAATGAAGCCCACTTTTCTAGGGGGTTTGAAATATGCTCTTTCTAATGAGACTGATTTGAAAGAGTTTCTGAAAGGTATTTTTCTGTAAAAGCAGGCTGAAAATACCCTATTTTTGGCCTTTTTACACAAATTAGCAACTTTACACTTAATTTGTAAACTAATGGAAAGAGCTTGGAGGTTGAAATTGTACTTTTGAAAACAACGTTGTACTGAGACATTATGCGCCAAATTTCGCATTTATTACTCAATTATTGTGGGAGCTAAGTAATGTCAAACTTTGACTTTTTTTTGGAGCACTAATTTTTTCGGCCAAGTTTACTGTAATTCAGCCATTCACTCAGTGCTCGACAAAAATTATTATTGGTAGCACTGAATAGAGCTCCAAAAGTTATGCAGGGTAGCTAAGTTTCAGTTTTTTTGGAAACATAGCTCGTGAGATATTGTGTCTCAAAGTTGTCAGAATGTCACTGTCGTACTGTATGTCATTGCAGTATGGGGTTAAACAAATGGCTATATCTCCATGAATATTCCACAGGCGAAACTAAAACTTTACCAAAGTTCGTTTGATACATGTGGGACTTTGTGCATAAAGTTTTATCAAAATCCGTGATGGTCATGCAGGGAGCCCTTGATCACTTGACATGGAATAACCCCTGTGCAAGTCCAGTAATCTTCCTCCCATCTCATGTATGTGTGGTGGGAAGGATTGAAATGTGTGACACTGTGGGACAGAAAAAGGTGGTACTACTACTGCTGCTGGTAGTGTACATGAGGCTGGGGAGCAGAGAGTTGGATGGGCTGGCTGTATAAATTGTGGGGGGCTGGGGACAACAGAGAGAAAGACGTCTGTGCTGGCTCTATGTGGAGGGAGCAGAAAGAGGTGGTAGTGTGCATTAGGAAAAAGGAGGCAAATAAATGGACAGGCTGGCTATCTTCTCAATGGGGAGGTAGAGTAGGACAGGCTGGACATGTGCATTGGGGAGCACGGTCTTGTTTTACTGCTTTATGTATTAAATTCTATTAGGGTCTCTAAATCTCTACCTGTCCTTTCCTTAAGTATGTTGGTTTGTTTTCTGGTACGTCACAGTTGTATGGCCAGTGGCTCATGACTAGTAAGTGATAACCTTGTTAAATTGTATGGAGAATCATGTGAGCTTGAAAACGTGCTCTGAAATTTTTTTAAAAGGTTTAGAATCACCGAGTTAGATGCCAGAGCAGTTTCTTTGGGGATCATTCTATACCAGGGATCTCAAAGTCCCTCCTTGAGGGCCGCAATCCAGTCGGGTTTTCAGGATTTCCCCAATGAATATGCATTGAAAGCAGCGCGTGCCCATAGATCTCATCAAAGTTTTTTCAAAGTTCAAAGTTTTTATTAACATTTGATGAATCGCCTATTTGAATTACTAAGCAATGAACAACATTTAATAAAAGCATGTCATATAACAACAAAAAAACTAACAAAAATTCTTCAATAAAATACGGACGTGAGACAGAAGGAAAGGAGGAAAAGTTACAATTTTGTCTTAGAAGAAATAAACAATCAAGGCAAAAACAAAAGGAAATTGAAGGGGTTGAAACTAGAGCATATTTTATAATATGATTAAATGTTAAAAGCATCTTTAAAAGGATAAGATTTTAGTGATTTTTTAAAAAGTATAATATCTTTTTCGTTTTTAATATATTGTGGCATGGAATTCCACAATTGCAGGCCCATTATGGAAAACATGGGGAAATCCTGAAAACCCGACTGGTTTGCGGCCCCAAGTGGTTTAAAATAAAATAAAAAAAGCTCTTCACCATAATGTCTCGTATTTTGTTCAAAATTTGTATGCAGAACTAGCACAGCATTAAAAAAGAGTTTCCCAAGTTATCATATCCTTAGTTGCAATAGTCCAGGGGTGTCAAAGTCCCTCCTCGAGGGCCGCAGTCCAGTCGGGTTTTCAGGATTTCCCCAATGAATATGCATGAGATCTTTTAGCATACAATGAAAGCAGTGCAAGCAAATAGATCTCATACATATTCATTGGGGAAATCCTGAAAACCCGACTGGATTGTGGCCCTCGAGGAGGACTTTGACACCCCTGCAGTAGTCACTGAGCTAGACCCCCCCCCTTGTTTTACTGGGTGCTGGTAGCATCATGCACAGCAGTGAATAAAATGTAATTTTTAGCTGCTGATAAAGCTGATAATAATTAATGAAAAATGCTAATTTTGGGCAATCTAGCACAACTTTTTAAGCTAGTTTTAGTGCTAGTATGAGCATCATGAATGCAAAAGGCCGCTTAACATTTGCATAAAGTGTGCCTTAAAACTGTCGCAATGTGTCTTGACAGATGACCAGTTTATAACATAAATGTTTATTTATGTACCGTATTAGCCTTTCGGTTCAAGGCGGTGTACAGGATAATAAAAAGCACCAAGGAACAATAATTTTTAACAAATTAGAATAATACAGTTTTACAAACGCATAAAAAACAATAAACGAAAAATTGAGGTTTGTGATGGGGTAAGACGCTGAGTGAAAGTTGTCGAGTCTTGGGTCAACAAGGGTTAATTTTAAACCGGGTCGTCGGGTTCGGGGAAGAGGTGAGTTTTCAGGAGCTTCCTAAAATGCATGTATGAAGTAGAAGAACGGACCAGATGACTCCATGCTGGATCTTTAGAAACTGCTTGGTAGGATAAGAATTTATTGATGAATCTCTTATCTTTTCACAGATGGGAAGGAAAAGAGTGACTGGGGTTGAGAGGTCTGCCCGGGTCTGAAAAATAAGAAATGATTGGTTTATTGCCTGATTAACTCACCATATAGGGCCTTATAATTTATCAGCTGCTATAGCTCCAGAGCAAAAGTAGATACAGACATCAGAGTTTTATCATAGATTATCCTTGCACTGGACACTACACTGTCAAATTTGCAGCAATTTCAGTATGAATAGCTGAAGGATACTATTGAAACAGGATATTTAGGGAGTCCCAGTGGAGAGATTTCAATAATGGTGAAAGAAAGCCAGGAAAGTTTAAGAGGAAGGCAGAGTAAAAGACTCAAATTTTCCCTGTCATCTCAGCAGCCTGTAATTACAAGGAAAAAACCCCACAATTTGAAGTGTCTGTATGCAAATGCAAGAAACCTACAAAATAAAATAGGAGAGATAGAGTATATAGCACTGAATGATGAGGTAGATATAATAGGCATCTCGGAGACCTGGTGGAAGGAGGACAATCAATGGGATACTGTATTATCTGGGTACAAATTATATTTGCAAGAATAGAGTAGATCAAATTGGAGGGGGGGTTGCACTATATGTTAAAGAGGGAATTGAATCAAATCAAATAAACATTCTGCATGACCATACCTCTCCTATGCAACCTAGCATCCTTCTAGGTTTCGCCGTCACCTTTTCAACCTGTTTGGCCACCTTAAGATCATCACATACAATCACACCCAAATCCCACTCTTCCGTCATGCACATAAGTTCTTCACCTCCCTAAACTGTACTGTTCCCTCTGGTTTTTGCAGCCCAAATGCATGACCTTGTATTTCTTAGCATTAAATTTTAGGTGCCAAATTTCAGACCATTCTTCAAGCTTCACCAGGTCTTTCTCCATGTTATTCACACCATCCGGTGTGTCTACTCTATTGCAGATTTTGGTATCATCCGCAAAGAGGTAAATCTTACTAAACTAAAACTTAATTTTATAGACCGGGTCATCAACCAAAAGGAGCTCGACTCGGTTATCTCCTACTCACTGCTTACCAGTAACTAGTTACTATGAAACTCTGCTTAGCTGTCCACTGCTGCTGAGAGCAGGCTATATTTTGCAACATTTTCTGACACAATTTACAGGGAAGAATTATTGGTTCCATCTCTGGCGTTTTAGTATATTTTATGTTTATCCATCTTACTCTTCTGCCTTTGTTACAGGCCGTGCTTTTTTTTTCCTATAATTAATCTTACTTCATACTTATAGTTCATACCAATACTTTTCAGGCACATTAGCAAAATTGTGATCCCAATCTGGGACAGATAGGGAAACGCTATGTTCCATTTATTTTACCACTGAAATAAAAAATCAGATTACTTATATCCTAAATCAGATTGAACAATGGACCATTAAATCGAAATTAAACACTGAAAAAAACCAGATTCTTTTTGGCTAGTCCCAACGATAAAATTACAGATAAAAAAACTCTGTTTAAGAGGACAAGAATATCCAATAGCCTCGTCTCTTAAAATTTTAGGAGTCGTACTCGACCGCCATTTAACCCTGGGGGAGCATACTGATATGCTTGAAAAGAAATGTTTCTTTGCATTATGGAAGTTGCGTTCCATCAAAAAATACTTTGACCCTACTTCTTTCAGATTACTAGTTCAAGCATTAATTTTATCTATTCTTGATTATTGCAATAATAATAAAATGCTAGAGGCGCATGCGCTCTTGAAAATTCGTGAGCGCTGGCACCCTGAGGTGTGCTTCTGTGGCAACATTATAAACCTCAGGGCGCATGCAGTGGCTGAAGGCGCGCGACTGTGGAGCTTTCTCAGCGGTCGTCTTCAGCGCATTTGGCGGTTTGCAGTCTGCCGCTGATTCAGAGGGGGAGGGGGGGCACAGGCGCACCTGCCAGGATCTTCTCACCCTCCTCACCCACCCGCCGTGACTCCTCTCTCGAACCGCACCAGGCGGGGATCAAGAGAGGAGCTGCAGCGCGGGCGGCCAGCCCGCAGACAGGAGGCTGCCGAAGCCGGAAACGAAGCTTCCCGGGGGGGGGACGGGGGACGGACGGACGGCGAGGAAGGAGTGGGAGCAGGCTGCAGAGGCTGTAGGTGCCTGCAGGCCGCGGCGGCTTTAGGCAGATGTCAGTGGAGGTAAGGGTTGCTGCTGGACATGGGAAGAGGTGCTGATGGACGGGGGGAAAGGAAGGGAGGCCTACTGCTGGACAGGGGGAACAGAAAAGAGGTACTGCTGGACAGGGGAAGAGGTGCTGATGGACGGGGGGAAAGGAAGGGAGGCCTACTGCTGGACAGGGGGAACAGAAAAGAGGTACTGCTGGACAGGGGGAACAGAAAAGAGGTACTGCTGGTCACGGGAAGAGGTGCTGATGGACGGGGGAGGGACGGGGGGGCCAAAAAAGGAAGGGAGGCCTACTGTGGGACAGGGGGAACAGAAAAGAGGTATTGCTGGACAGGGAAAGAGGTGCTGATGGACGGGGGGAGGCAAAAAAGGAAGGGAGGCCTACTGCTGGACAGGGGGAGCAAGAAAGAGTTGCTGCTGGACAGGGGGGGGAGTTAAAACAAAGGGAGAAGGGCTGCTGCTGGATAAGGGGACCAGTGAAGGGGTGGTGGTGGATACAGGGGAAGAAAAAGGAAAGGAGAATGGACAGGGGGAGCAGGCAAGGGGTGGTGGTGGACCGCCGAGGAAAAAGAAAGACAGAAATAAATAAATACAGAAACAGGCTAAGGAGAGAGAGAGAGAAAGAAAGAAATACACACACATACATATTCTAGCACCCGTTAATGTAACGGGCTTAAAGACTAGTTGCAATATAAACTACTAGTCTTTAAGCCCGTTACATTAATGGGTGCTAGAGATTCCTCGGCTTCCTCCCCCTCCCTTTCCCTTTCCCGTCCCGTCAACCCCTTTGTTTCCCTTTGCACAGTTTCCCTGCTTCATCCGCTCCTTCTCCTGCGCGGGCCACCGGAGCAGAGAGGACTGGGCAGAGGGGGCTGCCAGCCGGGGCTGGAGAGGAGCTAGGCAGCTGGAGGAGTAGCAGCAGCCGCTGACGATTGCAGCCTCAGTCCCGCCTTCGCCTCCCTGGATTTGCTAGAGCGGCCTGCAAGGTTCGCTACAGTGGCTGGCGAACCTCAGCAGGCCGCTTTGAAGAGGACCGTCAGTGGAAGGGAGGAGTCGCTGGCACACGCGCTAGCGCAGGCACCGTGAGCACTGGCACAGAAGCACAGCTCACACCACCAGGACTCACGGATTTTTGACAGCGCATGCGCGCTTAGCCTTTTATTTTTATGGATTTGGGAGCTTATAAAACCATTTTAGGAAGATTAAGGCTAATCCAAAATACAGCGGTCCGTTTAATTTACGGATTAAAAAAACAGGAACATGTCAGCCCTTACTACCGTCAGCTGCACTGGTTGCCAATGGAAGCAAGAGTACTTTTCAAATTTGCTTGTATTTGCTATAAGATGTTATTTGGATTAGCTCCGCTATATCTCCTCTCTCATTTTGAATGGTACCGTTCAACTAGGCCTACTCGGCGTACTGGTTTATTTACTTTTCCTAATCCCACAAATTGCCATTATAAAAAATATTTTGATCGATCTTTGGCTTATCAAGCAGGTAAAGTTCAAGTTAGAATACCTGATTCAACAATCTGCATCTTATTGCACCTTTAGAAAATTGGTTAAGACCTATTTGTTCAAAAAATTAATTACTTGATTGATTACCATGTCTTAGTTTCTTACTGTATTTTTCACTATTGAAATATGGTACTGCTTTTCTGTGTGCTTTGTATCATCACTGGAATGTCCATTCCTCTTTATTCTGTGACCCACCTAGAACTTTTTGGGTGTCGGTGATATAGAAAAATAAAATTATTATTATTATTACTTTATACAAATGGTTCTGTTAATTTTTAATATTAAAACATTTTCTTCTTTGTTGTACCTACTTTTCTGTAACTGCATCGAATTGAAAGGCATTTTGCGGTGTATAAATAAACACTTCTGTTATGTTAAGAAATTCTTCAGAGTTCAGGCTTCTTTCTTGTTCCATTCCCTCACCATGCTTGTCTCCAACATATTGATTTTTCCCTTTCAGCTTTCCTTCCTTTTACCTTTTCTGCCTTTGTCCTTGCAAATCTCACCCTTCTTTTTATATTTTCATCTCCTCGCTGTCCCTAGCCCTCCCATTTCCCATCTCACTCCTTTCCCAGCCTCCTGTTTCTTTCTGTCCACTCTCCATTACCACATTTTCACCACTGTACTCACTGTTCTCTCACTCATCATCTTGTCATCGCCCTTTTGACCTCTTCCACATGGCTTTCTACTTTGGAAATCCCCCTCTCTCTCTCCACTCTTGTCAGGCTATACCACGTTTCCTTCTCTCCTTAGCATCTTCCTATCCCACTTCTCTTTCCTCCTTGTGGCACCGCCGGTGCCGGCTTGAACGATGGCCCCGGTCAGCGCCCAGAATAGCCTGTGCCCAACGTGCCTCCAGGAGACGCTGGAGGTCCTGCTGTTTTTTAATCAATAAAATAAAACAAATCAGGAACAATAAAGTTCTTATATAAACCAGTCTCAATTTATTGAGTGCCTTGTCCCCTAAAGCTGGGGTTTAGATCATGTGCTTCATGAATAAAAAAGAAACATAAAAAAAAACATCCGGGCTGTAAAACCACCAAGCCCTCACCTTCCTTGCAGGTATTAACAGGTAAGCACTGCAACAGTCTCTGGTAGTCTAGTCTTAATAATCCTGTGATTCTAAGCATGGTAAGACTCAGACTATTAGACCTTCCAAATTGTATGCAAGAGTGCAATTAAGCCTGGCTTGCAACAGGCCTGTTCCAACCAACTTCATAAGCAGTTGGTGGGGGAGGGGAGTAGTCGAATCCACTTCTCTAATATACTTGCCACAAATGGCCCCACAATCCCACCCAAGGATCTTGTGTGGATTCTCCCCAACTACTATCCCTTTCACACAGTTCATAACATAGTCCACAATCAGCCACCAAAAAGGCAAAAAGGTAAAAATGTTATAAACAAACTGAACCTGGTTTTTAATGCTACCAGATTCTAGCACCTTTGTAGCCTTGAGCCTAGCACTGCTCAGCAGGCTTCCCACAGGTGCATACAGGTTTTCAAAAGAAAACAAAACCAGCAAAAACAAAGTTCATCAAGTCAAGCACAGCCAAAAAGAAAAAGTTACTGTACTTAACTCATATCCATTGCTATGGCATCCGGTTCCATGGAAGCGTCCAAGAACTCCATGGGCTCCAGGCTTGGTAGCTGGCTGGCTTCAGGAACAGGGGCTGCCTCTACCATTTCAACATCCTGATTCCTTTGGGCCTCAGGAGACTGGTCCTGAGCACCTTCTTCCTGGGCTGCCCCAGGGTAGACTAACCTGTTCCTTCTCAGTGCTGCCTCTAAAGCACTGAGGCGACCACGCCCTGTTCTGTGAGGGGGAAGGGCAGCCTGTAGCTGTTGCTGGGATTTTCCTGGGACTCTAATTGGGCCCAGTTGCTGCGAATTACCTAAGCTTGTGTTCTGACTCTTAGGCAGTTGCTTTGTATGAGGCACCTCCCTCTGCCCCAGGCTGTTCTTCCCACATCCCTCTCCTCCCCAGGGTTTTGTAACCTGAGTTTTAAATGGAAAATCGGAACTTTCTTTTTTCTTTCTGTCTAACCCATCACATTGGTTAGCCCGGGTAAAAGCCACGCCAGGGCTAGGAGGAGCCTTCCCTGGCACAAGCCGAACCTTAGTGCTAGGGTTGTGACATCCTGCCCTCCCATTGGTCTATCTCTCTTCATGGTCCAACATGTCTCACTCTCTTTTCTGTTATTCTTCTTCCCTCCATCCTTGATGCTGCATCTCTCTCTTCTTTCCATCCCCAGACCTAACATTTCTCTCTACTTTCCTTCCACCCCCAGGTCCAATTTTCTTTATGTTTCCAACTCCCTCCCATCCCATATCTCTCCTTGCATCCCCCTCACCCCCCAGGTCTACCTTCTCTCCCTTTCTCTTTCCAACTGCCTTACCTTCCCATCCCAGATCCCTCTGCACCACCCCCAGATCCACCATCTTTCTCTTTTCTATTCCCAACTATCCTCCCTTCAAGTATCTCTTTCCTCCTTCCTCCACACCACCCCATGTACAATTTTTCTCCCTTTCTCTTAGATTTTATTATGTTGTACATCGCCTAGTAATTTAAATAGGCAATTCATTAAGAACAAATAAACTTAAACTTAACTTAAACTCCTCTCTGTTTCCAGCCCCATAAATTCTTCCTTTTTACCTCCCTTCTTTTCACCAGTCTGACACTTAACTTTGAACCCCCCCCTACCTGTTCTACTTAAAAGAAAAATAGCTGGTTCAGGGGGCTTCCTTGGCCCAGCATGTCTTCCCCCTTCTGTCTACACTGGTCCAATGTTGCCCTCACTTTCAGTCTTGCTGACAAATCCATTTTTTGTTGCAGGGGATTGCCTGCGACCTCTCCGTGCTTTCCTTTTGTCACAGTTCATTCCCAATGACATAACTTCCTGTTTCTGCCTGGATGGAAAACCTTGTGTCCATAGTACAGATACATAGATAGATATTGATAATGGTGTCCCTGATAGCTTTCAGTCCTCCATACAATTTGAAGTATAAGAAATGGTAACCATGCAGTACCAAAATCCAGTTCTTGTTTGAATTATGGATTCTTATTGTGTGTGTAATTTTTTTTTCAGGAACTTGATTCTTCCAAAGCCACCTTGGCTAAAGTAGTGCCAACTCCAAACAATGGCTCTGCAGAATTGGTATTGCTCCATCGGAACAAGGTAGGAATACACTTTATATTCAGAGAGACAGTTTTACTTATTGGTGTTCCGGAAAGGTGTTTTGGGATTCCTGCTGGCAGAAGAAGGACCAGAAAACAAGGAAGAGGCAGCGCTTGCACATAAACTTTGTGTGGAGACCAGCCAAAAACAAAACCATTAAAATGGATGAATAGAGTTAATTTGATTATAAAAAAAACACATCTTTTATATCTTCTGTTTCTAAAACAAAACCAATAATGATTATGTTTTGGTTAATGCCTGCATCAGGGGTATATACAGTATGATGTATCTTTGAATCAGTCTTGGTGAATATCATCTCAACAGTCAGCTTCCTAGTATTCTGCCAATGAGCAGCCTTTTCAAAAATGGAAATAGCTCGTGTAAGAACTCTTGAGCTTGAAAGTGTACCCTGAAATAAAAAAGATGAGAACCACTTCACTGGACACCAGAGCAGTTGGGTGGGGGTGGGTGGGTTGGAAGATTGGGGTCCTCTTGGGGGTGTGTATGGATGAGGAACCTTGGCTTGAATGAGGAGATTACAAGCTGGTGATACAGTTATCCGAGGACAAGCAGGCAGCACATTCTCATATGTGGGTGATGTCATCCAAGGAGCCCGGTATGGATAGTGTAAAAGTGTACTGTCACTTTAAAAAACTCGACAGCCCATACTATGCATGCATGATTGCCTTCCTGCCCGACGTTGGCTCACAGGACCATCAGTTCTTAGTTTTCTGCAGAGAAGCTTTTCTTAGAGTTTCTCTAAATGCATGTATTATGTACCTTCCCATCATTTTTGTCATTTATTTCTCTTTTCTTTCATTATATATAAAATTTTTTTAATTTTTGATAACTTTTTTGTTTTGGGCCTGTGGGCACTTTTCAGCCTCTTCTTGGAATGGGAGTATCGATACGGTTTTCAGGTTACTACCTACTCGATCTCCCCAGACCATTGAGTCCTTTGACCTTGCATCATCATTTTTTCCTTCCATGTCCAAAGTGCCTAGCAGCTTCAAGCGAGTTCAAAATTTAGCAATTTGCCTCCTATATAACCTCAACTTCCGCAGACCACTGACTACCTGTCAACAAGTGCTGCGCCTTCAAGGCCCTTGTAATGACCCACAAAAGATTCCTCCACAAACCCCCTCCTACATAGCATCCAAGCTGCGCCCATACACCCCCAACCACTTCCTTTGCTCTGAAACAGAGCGACAACTCAGCATTCCTCCAGGAATGTCTCTGCAGATGGAAACCTCATGCAAACACTCCTACAGCCATTTTCTCTCTCGGCTATAGAACCATTTGCCCTCACAGATAAGGTCAGTGGAATCACTGATGACCTTCCGAAAAGCAGTGAAGATCATCCTCTTATGCTAAATCTACCATCAGCAGGAAGAAGTGGTCGGAGCATACCGCAAATGATTTCCTTCACTCGCCGGCGCTAAGGCTGCCCTCTCCTGCCTTTTATAGAAAGTGGAGGTAAAGTCTTTTCAAAGCAAAGGCAGTGTGCATCTATTGGAGGGGGAGGGAATGTTCAAAAAAGTAATTTACCTGTGCAGATGGTTATTTAGCCAGGCAAAAGATCTTATCGAAAACGGCCTACCCTACAGTTTCTGTATTTTTACGGAAGCATTCCCAGGGGCAGCGTTAGGAGAGGACGCTACATTGCACATATTTCAGGATTTTCAAAACTACCGTATTCGCGTTTTTTCAAGATTTGCGGAGGTTCCTGGAATGGAACCCCCACGAATATCAGGGGAGTACTGTACTTTGTTATGCTTATTTCTATGTGCTTCTTGTTTGTAACCAGTCATGTCCTAAAATTTATTCTGCAATAATTCTGGGAGGGGGGCACTGGCCCGAATATAAACCGGGACCCCATTTTTGGGCCAATTTTTTTGACCCCAAAATCCCGGTTTATATTCGAGTATATATGGTATATTTTTTTTTCTCCTCTTTCTATCTTTCATGTAGTCTGTATTTCCCCCCTCATGCAATATGTCTTTCTTTACCCTTCTCCTTGCCACCTTGGTCTCTGTGCTGGAAACTGCCAGGCAGGATGCTTTTTAATCCTGGGGCTGCAAGATTATTGTGCTTTCTTCCTTCGTAGGAAGGAGATGGTCGAGAAGTGCTTTCCTTTGAGTTTCAGAAGATAAAGTATTATCACGAGGATAATGAGAAGAAAGAATTTATTCCTGTGGCATTCCCTGTAGAGTATCCATTATCCTACTACCAGACTGCAAAAGGCTACCAGGATGATGCTGAAATCAGAGTTGCTGAAAAGAAATATGGAACAAACAGGTGTGTACTGTATGTGAGTATCTGAGTAATGAAAGGGGCCCACATGTAAAGGGAGTGGCAGTTTTGTGAAGTGAGGAGTACATATTCCTGTGTGATTAGGGCAGTGGGGTTTTTGAGATAACCCTAATGAATATGCATGAGAAAGATTTGCATATAATGAAGGTGACAGGCATGCAAATCTGCTCCATGCATATTCATTAGAGCTATCCTGTGCTAGGGTATAATTCATATTTCCAGTGCAATAGGTGTGTCATTCTAGACAAGCCATGAACCATATGCATAAGGTATCAACTTTTTTTATTTTTATTTTTTATTTATTCAGTTTTCTATACCATTCTTCCAGGGGAGCTCAGAACGGTTTACATGCATTTATTTATTCAGGTACTCAAGCAGTTTTCCCTCTCTGTCCCAGCGGGCTTACAATCTATCTAACGTACCTGGGGCAATGGGGGGATTAAGTGACTTGCCCAGGGTCACAAGGAGCAGCGTGGGTTTGAACCCACAACCTCAGGGTGCTGAAGCTGTAGCTTTAACCACTGCGCCACACTCTCCCAATTTTTTCTGTGCTCCTCCTCCTTCGCTGAGAGCTCTACTGCCACCTGCAGTTTTTCCCTTCTGCACGTGTGCTGGAACCAGTGTTTCTGTTCCTCTCTCTCCTTTTTATTATTTTATTTGTTGTTTTTAAATGCTCGGAACTTCTCACCTTTATTCTCATCTCTGCCAGCGTAGGGAAGAACTAAACTTAAATACAAAAAGTGAGTGAAAAGCTCACGAGGTGGGGTGTCAGATATGACCAATCCAAGCAATAGTGTTTTCAGAGGTCTAGCAGTTCTTCATTCATCCCCCTCTGTCCTCATATATATAGAGTAATTTTTTTTTTTTTTTGAGTTTTTATATTCATATGTGTCTTCTTTTATATACCAATTTTTTATATATATATATATTCATGTGTGTATTCAAAAAGGTCTATCTTATAAGAACTTATCTTCAATTCATGATAGGCATTGATAGAGCATGTCTTATGTTCCGACATTCACCACTTATAAGATAGACCTTTTTGAATACACACATGAATATATATATATATAAAAAATTGGTATATAAAAGAAGACACATATGAATATAAAAACTCAAAAAAAAAAAAAAAAAAAAAAAAATTACTCTATATATATGAGGACAGAGGGGGATGAATGAAGAACTGCTAGACCTCTGAAAGCACTATTGCTTGGATTGGTCATATCTGACACCCCACCTCGTGAGCTTTTCACTCACTTTTTGTATTTAAGTTTAGTTGTTCACTTTTTGTTTTTTCACGAAACGTATGTAAAGGATAGCGTAGGGAAGAAGCAGACTAAGGTCTATAGCCCACAGGCCAATCCCAAGCTCGGGGCTGTCCCCGCTTACCTTATCACCTACTGCTTAGCATGGGTTTGAGTGCAAGTTGTTTGGCATCCGTAGGAGGCTCAGTGGTGTCTTGCAGGGTGCCAGCTGCATTTTCTACCTCCCTTTTCTGCTAGCGTATCTGTTGGTCCGTGGGGGTGGAGGTGCGGTCAGACGCCGTGTCTGACTGGCAGCCTGAAAATCAGCATTGAAGAGGAGCATCTCAGCATGAGGCAGTGATTCTTTTCCTTTCTAGCTACTGTAAAGAGCTTAGGCAGGCTGCAGCACATTGCTAGCACAGTTTACAGTGAGTAAGGCTGTTAAGGGGTGGGTGTTGTGTGAAAAACAAGTTTTTAAGATTCCTGCATGTTCTCCTAGGTCCCCTCCTACAAAATATTAAATTTGGCAATTTTTTTACTTTTGTAAGTTAGTTATTTTAGCGTTTTTAGGTGTGAAAATCTTGATGGCGGCCATCTTGGATTTTTAGTGATCTTTTTTACTAAAGTTCCCTGCACTTACAAAACTTCACTTTCAGTCTCATAACTGGTTGGGATGGAGTCCTTGGGCTCTTTTACCCCAGATTCATGCAATGATTGCGCAAGCTCTGTGCTTCAGGAACTTCCTTGTGCCACATGCCGCGCCGCACAGACAGGAGAGGTGGGAGAGGCCAGCTTAATCTCTCCTTTACTTGCTCAGCTGGTAAAAAGGACGGCAAGCACTTTGTGCGGCCTTCTCTATTTTTGGGGACTGGAAATTGTGAATGTTTCATGCAAAAGGTCACGGACGTCCTGCAGTCCACGAAACACAAAGTAGTGTCATCATAGGGTGACTCCTCAAGCCCTGGTAAGGCTTTCTTCTCAGATTTTGTGAATTTTATGTGAAAAGCGTTTCGGAAGAGCCGTACTCCTCCTCCGCATTCCCACTGCACATCGGAATTGCCTCATCATGATGTAGCCTCTCAGGGCATATCTGCTTCTCAGTTTGCCACTGTTCGGGTCTTGGGAGACCTGTTTACAGGGGATTTTGATGATGAGCATAATTTTACTGTTCCTTTACTGTTTATAAATGCTCCTTCCCTGACAAGGGGCCAGGGAAATATACTGGCACTTTGGATTCTCATTGCTTTGCTAGATCTCCTTTTAGAGTCTCTGCATGAACTGATTTTGGACACACAACCAGCTTTTGCTGTCTCCTCCTCCTCCTTTTGTTGTGGAGTGAGGGTTCAATCCTTTGTGTTTCCCTGGCTTCCATCAGACCACTGAACAAACCTCCATCCCCCCTCTTGAGATCTTGACATAGTTCACCAAAGCTCCATTCGAGCTACTGGAAGAAGTGTCCTTCTTGGACTTGACATTTGGGCATTTTTTTTTGTTAGCTGTGACCTCAGTGAGACGAGTCTTGGAGCTTCAGGTTCTTTCTTGTAAAGAGCCTTTCCTTAGAATCTCAGAGACTGGGGGTTCCCTATGAACTGTTCCTTCTTTTCTGTCGAAGGTGGTTTTGGCGTTTCATGTTAATCAATAAGTCCGATTATCTGAATTCCAGTCCATCGGTTCTAAGAAACAGGACTGCATTTGAAGATGTTGGATGTGAGAAGAGTGCTTCTTTGTTTCCTGGAAGTCACCAACAAATTTAGACTCAATGACCATCTGTTTGTGCTGACTAAGCCTGTCTCTAAAGGCTACGATTTCCAGATGAATCCATAAAGCCATTTCATCAGCCTACATTATCTGTGGAAAACAGTTTCCTGTTTCTGCTAAGGCGTTTTCGACTAGAAGTTTCCTTCATCATTGGCTGAGGCTAGGGCAGGCTCTCCAGCAGAGATTTGTAGAGCTGCGACTTGGTCCATTCTACACCCATTTGCAAAATTGTACAGGGTGGACATTGTGGCAAGAGATGACTCTGCCTTGGAATCCACAGTGTTATGGGCTGGCACAGTCAGCCTGCCCTAACTTTCTGGGACTGCTTTTGTGCGTCCCGCTTACCCAGAATGACACACCTATTGCACTGGAAAAAGAGATTATGTCCTTACCTTGATCATATCTTTTCCAGTAGATAGGTGTGTCATTCTGGACCCCCGTCCTGTCCTTCCTGCACATGCCTACTGTCTTATATCTTTGGATGCCAGTCAGTCCTTTGGGTCCTAAAGAAGTCTGTATAATATGTTTATAGTCTCTACAGTGGTACTACCTGAGAATCTTTGATGCTTCTGTTGGCTGTTGCTTATTCATTGAGTGCTCAAGTGTTCTTATGTTTGAGCAGAACAGTTGATTTGTTTAGGAAATTTCCCATTTTTGTCCTTCACATAATTTTGATAGAGCTCTTGAATTCTGGAGTTCTAACTGCAGGTAGCAGTAGAGCTCCCAGTGAAGTAGGAGGATCATAGAAAAAATCAAGAGTGGATTCCTTCTGCATATGCGCAGCTGTGTTCCATGTGCACTGCGACCTGCGAGGGGGCGAAGTTTGCACGGATGTGGTGCCTTCCACCTCTGGGGAGACTTGAGCCTTCTGCCCCAATTTCCATGAATATTACATCTGGGGACTCGAGAGAGCGAGAGAGCGCTGGCAGTGTATTGGTGAAACTCAAGCACAATTCCAAAGAAAAGCCTCATAAGTCTTACAAGCATTCTGTCAGAGGCGCACAGGACGGCTCGCTGTGGGAGATCTTTTTCCCCCAGAATTTGTGAATATGTTCTATCAGGCATACTTAATTAAGAAGTCCATCCTGTGGTCACCCCACCAATGTCTGGGCCATCTGTGGGGACTATGCCTCCGCTGGGCCTGAGTCTTTCACTTTGTTTTCAAGTGGGAACCCCGGCGTGGTAAAGAATGA
This sequence comes from Geotrypetes seraphini, assembly GCF_902459505.1. NCBI lineage: Eukaryota > Metazoa > Chordata > Amphibia > Gymnophiona > Dermophiidae > Geotrypetes > Geotrypetes seraphini. The sequence continues at coordinate 112,239,038 of NC_047095.1, read as the reverse complement.
TGCCTGCAATTGCGTCAGGCACTCTCTTCATTCCTCTGCTTTCATAGGGAGGTTTGGCAGTGTCCATAGATGTGGCAAATTTGGCAGAGCTCCGTGATCAGGATCCGTATGGTTCCAGGGACCTGGCTGATGATTCCACAGTATGCAGGTTCTTCAAACCTGTTTGTCTGGAGGACCTCATTACAGAATTTCTGTAGGAATTAAAACTTCAGCTGGATCAGCCAGTCCATCAGAATGTTCTCTCATAAGTGATCAGAGGCCGCTAACTGCCTCCTTTCCTGATAACCCCAATGTGGTTCACATCCTGTTGGAGATTTGGGATAACCCGGAGGGTCCCTTGAAATGTGCTCGGGCCTTGGCAAGGCTATATCCCCTGGCAGTCAGTTTTGCCAAGCGCTTTGCTTCTCTGAAGGTGGATTCAGCTATGACTCAGGTCACCAAGCGTACTTCCCTCCCTTCTTATGGCGGGGTGGTCCTGATGGATGTTTAGGACAGGCATGTGGATTTCATCCTTAAATGCCTTTTTGATTCGGCTGTAGCTGGTGTCAAGATGACGACAGCCTTGTCCTTTGTTGCTGGGGTGGGGCAATCCAAATTACGCCGTGACCCTGACACTGTGGTGCTGCATGATTTGGACTTTCTCATCTCCTTATATGATGCCTTATATGACATATTGAAAGTTTTCGCCAAGCTGTACGCTTCTTCAGTGGAGGATGCTGTGGTTCAGGCAGTGATCTCCTCTAAGGCCACCTTGAGCAAGTTGCTCTTTAAGGGACAGCTTCTGTTCAGCCAGGGTCTGGATGACCTCATAGCAAGTGTACAAGACTACAAACCCAAAGCTTTGTCCAGGAACATGTCACGTCCTGCCAGGTGTTCAGGGCATTCTAATTTTCATCCCTTTCGATGTCTTCACCAATATGTCGGTCCTCCTGCCTCAGGGCAGAGGTACCCTTCGTCCTCCAGGCCCTGTTTCAGCAGTCCTAAAATAGATGTCCAGCAACCCTTCCTAAGAAACAGCTCTGACGCCAGGCATCCAGCCTCTCTCCTATGAATCAGGTGGCGGCTGTTGGCTATCCTAGTGGAATGGGAGACCATTGCATCCAACAACTGGGTCTTGGAGGTACTGCACAACAGGCTCAAATTGGAGTTTCGCCGTCCTCTCTCCGAGTACTTTCTAGATTCCCCTGCAGACCACCTCAAGAAGGTGCTTCGGGTGCAGGCCATGGTCTGCAAACCATTGGATCTTGCAGCAATCAAGTCATAGGGTGACTTGGGCTATAGGAGATACGCGATATACTTCATCGTTCCAAAGAAAGGCTCCGAAGATTGGAGACTGATCCTGGATTTCAAATCGGTCAATGCGACACTGATGGTGTGCTGCTTCTGCATGGAGACAATGTGTTCCATCATTGCCTCAGTGGCATTGGGGGAGTTTCTGGCCTCCCTGGATCTCACGAAGGTGTACAGTGGTACCTTGGATTACAAGCATAATCCGTTCCAGGAGCATGCTCGTAATCCAAAATGCTCGTTTATCAAAGCGAGTTTCCCCATAGGAAATAATGGAAACTCGCTTTGATACGTTCCCACCCCCCACCCCCGATAACCGGCATCGCTCCCCCCCCCGCTTGCAAAGGCCCCCTCGCTCCAACCGCCCCCCCCCACCAGTACAACTTAAATTTACCCACCTCCCCGTCTAGCACCGGCATGCAGGCACAGCTCGTGTGCCTAGAAGATCTTCCGGCTTCGGTTCATAGACAAAGTGCGCCTTTGTCCCAGCGCGCTTTTGACCTGACACCTCCGACTTCTGCCTGCCTTGAGCATGCATCTGCGCATGCTCAAGGACTTCTATTCTCCCTCTCGCCGGAGGTGTCAGGTCAAAAGCGCACCGGGACAAAGGCGCGCTTTATCTATGAACCGAAGCCGGAAGCCGGAAGATCTTCTAGGCACACGAGCTCTGCCTGCGTGCCGATGCCAGTGCTGGTGCTAGACGGGGAGGTGGGTAAATTTAAGTTATACTGGCGGGGGGGCCGGTTCACGCGGTGGGGGGGGGGTGCTGATTGGAGCGAGGGGTCCTTTGCGAGCGGGGGGGGGGGAAGCGATGCCGGTTATCGGGGGGGGGGGGGGTGCTTGCAAATCAAGTCAACACTCGGTTTGTGAATCAAAAGTTTGCTGAGTGTTTTGCTCGTCTTACAAAACACTCGCAAACAGGGTTACTCGCAAACCGAGGTTTGACTGTATCTTCATTTCCCTATTTTTCCGGTGCACAGGAAGTTTCTGCGGTTTCACATCCTGGAGCAGCACTTTCAGTTTGCGGGTCTTCCCTTCAAATTGGCGACGCCACCCAGGACCTTCACCAAGGTGATGGTGGTAGTGGCAGCGCATTTCCACTCTCTGGGTGTCCTAGTCCACCCATATCTGGACGATTAGCTGATCAGAGCTCCCTCTCGGACCGAGGGGATCCAGGAAGTTCAGCAGGTGGTTCACTGGGTTGAGTGATCAACCTTCAGAAGAGTCACTTGTAGTTCACCCAGGATTTGGAGTACCTGGGGGTCCACTTTCACACGGGACAGAACAAAATGTTCCTTCCCATATCCTGTTAAGAGAAGATTTGGAAAGTCATCAGAGAACGTCTGGCCACTCAGACCCTGATGGCCTGGCAGTATCTCCAGGTCCTGGGGCTCATGGTGGTGACAATCGATGTAGTTCCATGGGCCAGAGCCAGATTGCGTCCCTTGCCGGAGATTCTTTTGTCCTGATGGAATCCGCAATGGGACCCATTGCTTGCTCTCCTGCCTTGGATGGCAGCGGGGTGCAGCAGCATGGTATGGTGGTTGCATCCCTTATCGCTGGCCAAGGGCTTCCCGCTCTGGATTTCAGATTGAGTGACTGTCAATGGCCGTGAGTCTCTCTGATTGTTCCAGTGCAGGGCTGTTCAGTGCCCTTGGAGCGCAAGTGGTCTATCAATCGCCCGGAACTGAGGGCAATTCATCTGGCCCTCTTGCATTTCCATGGTTGTCTCCATCATCAAGATGTCTGAGTGTTCTAGGACAATGCCACAGCGGTGGCTTATGTCAATCGGTAGGGGGGCACGAGGAGTCCCTCCCTGAGCAAGGAGGCTCGGTTGCTCTTTTGCCTGGGTGGAAAGACACCTGGTAGCACTGTCCGTGGCTCACTTGGCAGGCATCGACAATGTTCAGGCAGACTTTCTCAGTCGCCAGACATTGGACCCTGGAGAGAAGTCTCCCATAGAGCATTCGAATGCATAGTGCACCGATGGGGGACCAGTGTTCGACCTCATGATGACCGCAGCAAACAAGAAGGACAATCGGTTTTGCAGTTGTCATTGTGAGGCCGACAGAAACGGCCTGGATGCTGTGGTTCAGTCCTGTCATAGGAGGATCTTCTTCATGCCTTCTCTCCATGGCCCATAATAGGGTGTCTGTTGTGTAGTATAGCAGAGCACAGGGGCCGATGATCTTGGTGGCTTCTGATTGGTGGAGACGGCCATGGTATGCTGACCTGATGCGTCTTCGGCAGGGCTGGGAACTGCGATTGCCCTTTCACCCTCGTCTACTTACACAGGGGCCAATTGCTCTGCAAGACCCAGACCACTTTGGTCTTACGGCATGGTTCTTGAGCACATGGCCTTGACAGCCCATGTCTATTCTACTGCAGTGATAGCCATGTTGCTTCACAATAAACAAAGTCCATGGTTGCAGCCTACATGAAAGCTTGGCGGTGCTACCAGGCTTGGTGTTCCAGCTGTCAGGAGGATCCTTCTTCTCCCTTAGTTCCTTGGGTGCTAGAGTTTCTGCAGGATGGCCTGAAAAAGGGCCTTGCAGAGGCTTCCCTATGGGTTTAGATTGCAGGTCTGTCCTGCCTGGGCCCCATTGCTTTGAGGGGATCTTTGGCAGTGCATCCAGACATGGTTCATTTTCTAAGGGGCGTGGTTCGTCTGAGGTCTCCTTTGTGCCTCCCTTGTCTGATGTTCTCCGTTCCCTAGCTTCCCCGCCTTAAGAGCCTCTGGAGCAGGTGTCCTTGATGGATTCACTATCAAGACAGTCTTCCTTGTAGATGTCACATCAGCTTGGAGAGTTTTGGAACTTCAAGCTCTTTCTTGTCGGGATTTTTTCTTGCGTATTACGGATACCACAGTGCTCTTCCATATGGTTCCTTCCTTCCTTCCAAAAGTGGTTTTGGTCTTCCTTGTGAATCTGGAAGTTTGTCTTCTGGCATTTGTTCCTTCTGGTTCAAAGGCCCAGGACTGGGTGCTACGGTCCCTGGATGTGTGCAAGCTTTTGTTGAGGTATTTGGAGGTCACCAACAAGTATCGTGTCTCGGACCACCTGTTTGCCCTGGCAAGGGCAAGCCTGCCTCTAAGGCTACCATTTTGAGATGGATTAGAGCGGCCATTTCTGCAGCTTATGTAGCAGCAGGAAAGAAGCACCCCCTCGGGGTGCGGGCTCATTCTACCTGAGAGGTGTCCTCCTCCTTGGTCAAGTGTTTGGCAGTGTCTTCTAATGAGATTTGCAGGGCTGCTATGTGGGTCCTCCTTACACACGTTTACCAAGTTTTACAGGCTTGATATGGTGGCCAAACATGATCCTGCTTTTAGTGCCTCGGTGTTAACAGCAAGCTTATCAGTCCCACTCTGATGTTTTCGGGACTGCTCTGTTACATCCCACTGGTCCTGGAATAATAGGGGATTGTACAAGAACGAAAGATTAGGTTCTTACCTTTGCTAACCTTCTTTCTTGTAAATCCTCCCTTTATTCCGGGAAACCACCCTATGTATGCTTGATTCGCTGTCGCCTGTCTTGAAGTATTGGTAAGCTAGATTTAAGTTTCAGACCAGCCTTTACAAAAATGCCATCTGACTGGCTCTAGCACTAAATTTGTTTTTCTTGGGGGGGGGATCCCTGGTTTAGCACCCCCTTCTGACAGTGCAGACTGTGTCTCCCTTTAGCACTTTTTTTTGTCATTCAGGTTTCTAACATTTCAAAACTTGTTTTCTAGTTTTCATTGTTGCTGTTTTGCATATGTTAATATGAGCAGAACTGATTTGTTTGGGGAATTCCCTGTTTCCGTCTCTCTCTTGTTTATTATTTTCTGTAGATGCTCCTGGCTGCTTGAAGACTGAATGGTGTCCAAGGGGCTTGCTCCAGGATATGCTAGCAGAGGAAGGAGTTAAGACTTCAATTATCTGAGGCTTCATACAGGGTTTTGATATCTGAAGCCTCCAAAAATAGAGCATTTCAATTAATACAAATATTTTTTTCCTCAGGGCTGAAATGGTGGTTCCAGAATTCTTGCAACTTTTTAAAGAAAGAGCAACAGCACCTTTCTTTGTCTTTCAGGTAATAAACTTTTCATGTTGAAATTGGGTATGAATTTAACTTCCTGTTTCATAGTTATCCTTCAATGCTTCATGTGCATATAATCTGTGCAGAACTGATGTATCATTGAAATGACTCCATCATATTGTTGAAAGAGTTATGTTTAATACACAGCACAGGGGACTCTGGATCAGATTTGAATCTACTGTTCTCTGAAGGCAAGTAGGTCATATTCTCACATGTGGGTGACTTCATCCATGGAGCCGCGGTATGGATGCTTGAAAAAGTGTTGGCGCCCTACCGTGTATGTGCCTTCCTACCAGACTTGTGCGTGCAGGACCAGCAATCTCTTCGTCCTTGGTGAGAGGCACATTTTTTCTTAGTGGTTCCTCTCTGCCTCGGTTTCAAATTTGCTTATTTTGACATGTGGTGCCTTTCCTTCAGGGATCGTCAATAAATATGTTGAACAATAGAGGTCCCAGCACCGACCCCTGTGGAACTCCGCTCGTGACCCATTGCCAGGGCCAATACTCAGACTGGCAATGGGTCACGAGCGGAGTTCCACAGGGGTCGGTGCTGGGACATATTTATTGACGATCTGGAGACGGGGACAAAATGTGAGGTTATCAAATTTGCTGATGACACCAAACTCTGCAGCAGGGTTAGGAACACGGAAGACTGTGAAAACCTGCAAAGGGACCTAACGAGACTGGAAGACTGGGCAAATAAGTGGCAAATGAGTTTTAACGTAGAGAAATGCAAAGTCATGCATGTAGGGAAAAAGAACCCGATGTTCAGCTACAAAATGGGGGGAACACGGCTAGGGGTGAGTAACCTTGAAAGGGATCTGGGGGTGATGGTTGACACATCACTGAAACCATTGGCGCAATGTGCGACAGCCTCAAAGAAAGCAAACAGAATGCTGGGCATCATCAAAAAGGGTATCACAACCAGGACGAAGGAAGTCATCATGCCGCTGTATCGCGCAATGGTGCGCCCGCACCTGGAGTACTGTGTTCAATACTGGTCGCCGTACCTCAAAAAGGACATGGCGGTACTCGAGGGAGTGCAGAGGAGGGCGACTAAACTGATAAAAGGTATGGAAAATTTCTCTTACGCTGACAGGTTAAAAACGCTGGGGCTGTTCTCTCTGGAGAAGAGGAGACTTAGAGGGGACATGATAGAAACCTTCAAAATCCTAAAGGGCATAGAGAAAGTGAATAAGAACAGATTCTTCAAACTGTGGGGAGCCACAAGCACTAGGGGTCACTCGGAGAAATTGAAAGGGGACAGGTTTAGAACAAATGCTAGGAAGTTCTTTTTTACCCAGAGGGTGGTGGACACATGGAACAAGCTTCCGGAGGAGGTGATAGGCCAGAACTCTGTACAGGGGTTCAAGAAAAGTTTGGATAGGTTCCTGGAGGATAAGGGGATAGAGGGGTACAGATAGAACTTGAGGTAGGTTATAGAAGTGGCCAATAACCACTTCACAGGTCGCAGACCTGATGGGCCGCCGCGGGAGCGGACCGCTGGGCAGGATGGACCTCTGGTCTGACCCAGTGGAGGCAACTTCTTATGTTCTTATATGAAGGGGGTGCTGAAAAAGTTCTCAGCCCAGCCAAGAAGAGAATGACGTCGATATGGTTCAATCAGTAATCTGAAAATAGTGTCAAAATAAGATGACATTCTTTTTAGCTACAGTGACAAAATAATGCTCACAAGTTAGGAAGTTGGTTGGTTGGGCTGAGAACTTTTCAGCACCCACTCATATTTTAGTCTTGTCCCCATCTTTTTTAAGTTTCCTTTATTTTTGCGCCTCACAGGCCAGCTTAGGCCTTAGCACTGGTCAGGAGCGGCCTAGTGGCTAAAGAAGCTGCCTGATTCCCATTGCAGCTCTTTATGACTCTGGGCAAGTCACTTAACACTTCATTGCCCCAGGTACAAAATGGTGTACAAGTTAGAGGTCTGCACGGGAACGGGGATCGCGGGAATCCCCCCTAACCCACGGGGACCCCCCTCTAGCCCACGTGATTCCCAACGGGGATGGAAGGCTTTGGAAGCAGGGTTCGTCCATATAATATAATGGACACGTCAGCCTTAGTAAAAGAGGGGGGTTTATAAGTTAATTACCTGAACAGAAAACAAAAAAAGGGTTCCACCAAAGAGATTCCACAAGGAAAACAGCAGCGCAAACACACAAGAAACTGTGGAATTGATGATCTTGTCAGAAGTAATTGCTGCTTTTTATGGGGACGGGGCGGGTATGGAGGTAATTCCTTGCAGGGATGGGTGGGAACGGAGAGGATCCTGGCGGGGACGGATGGGGACGGAGAGGATCCTGGCGGGGACGGAGAGGATCCTGGCGGGGACGGAGAGGATCCTGGCGGGGACGGATGGGGACGGAGAGGATCCTGGCGGGGACGGATGGGGACGGAGAGGATCCTGGCGGGGACGGATGGGGACGGAGAGGATCCTGGCAGGGACGGATGGGGACGGAGAGGATCCTGGCGGGGACGGATGGGGACGGAGAGGATCCTGATGGGGACGGGTGGAGACAGAGAGGATCCTGGCGGGGACGGATGGGGACGGAGAGGATCCTGGCGGGAACGGGTGGGGATGGGTGGGATTTCTGTCCCCGTGCAACTCTCTAGTACAAGTCTCATTCCCTTTACATTTGGTGAGCACCTCTGTTTCACTATAGAGTCATTAGATTTAGCCATGACTGATTTTCCTCCTGTGTCATTTAAAGTTCCCACTGGCTTTAAGCATTGCATTCAGTGCAATAGGACCATAAGAACATAAGAATTGCCGCTGCTGGGTCAGACCAGTGGTCCATCGCGCCTAGCAGTCTGCTCACGCGGCGGCCTCCAGGTCAAGACCTGTGCCCTAACCGAGACCAGCCCTACCTGCGTTCGTTCTGGTTCAGCAGGAACTTGTCCAACCTTGTCTTGAATCCCTGGACCCACATTCCTGGTGTATTCAGTGTTTGGGGCCAGAACATAATCATTTAAATTGTCATCTTTGCTTGCATATGCAGAGAACACAGAAATCCAGAGAGGCTCAGAAACAGAAAATTTTTGAGCCAGGTGCGAATCGTCAACTTTGGTATTGATATCAGCATCTGATCTAGCATTGGGAACATTAGTCCTCATGCCACAGAGACCTGTAACTGACACTAGGAGTTGCCCTGCATTGAGTGGGTCTCCTTGTGCCTTAGTGCCAGGAACTGAGTAGGTCCATTGGGACCAGTCCGCATCAGAACTGATACCGAGGAGATATGGGAATTTGACATCGTCCTCGTTGTCACCAAGGGGACATTATGCTGTCTGGGTCATTTCTAGGGGGACATTCAAAAGGTAGAGGCACCTCTCTCAGCGAGCACCTTCTGCACTCTTCTAGGAGGTATTTGAATAAGTCAGAGAGAGCATCTTACTACTCTCATAGGTGTAGGTCCAATCCTTGGCACACCCAGCAAGTTCTCAACAGTGTGCAGAGAAGCCCCAACTGACTCCCCAGTTAAACAAGAGGCACATTTTTGACTGTTCTGTACTATACTAGATGACTTATGAGTAGGAAGGAGGCTGAGGCTTTTTTTCCAAGAAAGGTGGCCCGTTGTAACCTCCAATTGGTAGATTTTTCAAATAGTCCACTCCAGTTACGCTCATAGCAAGAAAAAACACCAAATTGCCCTAAGAGAGCCACTTCATACAGCTCTCAAAACAGGGAAATACTACTAGAAGAACTCTGTCCTTCTAAAGACCAGTGCAGTCGAACCAGTTCCATAGGGGGAGGAAGGGCTGGTATTCTATTCTAACTACTTCCTTGTTCTAAAGAAGATATCTCATCCTAGACCCAGGGCTCTGAACAGATATCTGGGCAAGGAAAAGTTCAAGATGGTTTTTCTGTGCTCTCCTCTTTCAGTGATTCAGAAGTACAGTTAGTTATGCTCTCTGGACTTGAAGGATGCTCATCCTGATATAGGTCCAGGTCATAGGAAGTATCTTTGATTTCAGGTGGGAACATATCACTTCCAGTATAATTGTTGCCCTTTGGCCTCGTATCAGTTCCCAGAATCATTATCAAATATCTAATAATAGTTGCAGCATCACTACATGGAATAGGAGTCCATGTGTTCCCCTACCTGAACAACTGTCTGATGAAGATTTCATCAAGGGAAGGTGCTCAGGAGTCAGTGCAGAGCACTATTCAGGTGTTAAAGCTACTAGGGTTCATTTTAAACTACCTCAAGTCCCATTTTACCCCAGTTCAATGATTGGAATTCATAGGAGCCCTGCTAGACACAGTACAGGCTTGAACTTTTCTTCCTGTAGCTTGGGCAGACACACTCCTCACTCTAGCCATTGTTTTGAACCTGCCAGCATGTCACAGTGCGGGAAATGGTGAGATTACTGGGTCTCATGGCCTGTATTGTGCAAGTCACACCCTTGGCATTATCACACATTGGACCAGGCCAATAAGGCCTATGGGAACCTAGCAGATGTCATCCAGGTGACCTCAGAATTGGTACATGTCCTTCTCTGGTGGACAATTCATTCCAAGATGAATAGTCCTCAGACTGATCTTGTTCAACTCTGTTGTTGCTGGGAGATCCCCATACAAATAAAAAAATAAGTGTAACATGCTCCCCAAAAATTTCAAAAATAAAAATATTAAAACAATATACAGAAATCCCAGTGAAAAATCTCACAAAAAGAGTCCACATAATAACAATAGCTTTTTCATATTTTGCCCTTCCTCTACACCAGGGGTGTCAAAGTCCCTCCTCGAGGGCCGCAATCCAGTCGGGCTTTCAGGATTTCCCCAATGAATATGCAGGAGATCTAGTAGCATACAATGAAAACAGTGCATGCAAATAGATCTCATGCATATTCATTGGGGAAATTCTGAAAACCCGACTGGATTTTGGCCCTCGAGGAGGGACTTTGACACCCCTGCTCTACACCAATCATGTTTCACACCGTTGCTTCGTCAGGAGGAAGATTTATATTTGTATGGTTCCAGTAAAAAAAGAAAAAACACGGGATATGATCCATAGTATGCATATTCAGATCTCTAAGTTTGTTCAATGACAAAGACCACTAACCAGTTTTGAAGTGGCCCCCTAGAGCCTATTTATGCTTTTGAAGGTGCGGTTTCTAGAATTTCACACAGTATTTCAATTGGGGCCTCACCAGAGACTTATAAGATGGCACTATAACCGCCTTTTTCCTATTGGCCATTCCTCTTCTTATGCACCCGAGCATCCTCCTGGCTTTGACCATCGCCTTTTTACCTGTTTTGCCACCGTAAAATTATCAGATGCAATTCCCCCCCAAGTCTTGCTCTTCTTTCGTACACAGAAGTACCGGTACTTCACCCCCCTGTACTATACTGTTCTCTTGAATTTTTGCAGCCCAAGTGTATGACCCTGCACTAGAGAATGACACGGGGACAAATTTTTCCCTGTCCCTGCAGCAACTCAATTTCCTCATCCTGTCCCTGTGAATTTTGCCGCTGTCTGTTCCTGCCCCATTCCTGTAAGCTCTGCCTTAACTGCACAAGCCTTCAATACTTATGATTTTATGTTTAAATGGTTTTTATTATTCCAGCAGTAAGAAGCAAATACAAACAGTAGTACCATTCAGGAAATAACATTTTCAACAATATAATCAGTTCCCCTCCCATCCCCAAGAATCCATGGCCAGTCCAACAGCTGAGAGTGGGAATAAAATCTTAAAGATTCAAAAGTCTACTGCGAGCACGCGGTGTGAGGTCCTGCCAGAAGTGCTCCCACACCTGACAAAATTTGTGACCCGGGCCAAGAGTCAAGTCTCCCATACTTATGATTTTAAAGTGTTTGAGATGAGGACAGAGTATACAGGAATGGAGCAGGGACAGGAAAAGAAATTGTGGGGACTGGGAAAAACTTGTCCCCTTGCCATTCTCTACTCTGCACATTTTATTATTAAAACTTAGTTGCCAATTACTTGACCATTTTAAAAACTTTGCTAGATCCTACCTCATATTATCCACACCCTCCAGAGTGTCAACCCTATTACAGTGTTTGATATCATCTGCCAAAAGACAAATTTTATCAGACTGACCTTCCACAATATCACTCACAAAGATGTTAAGAGTCGGCCCTGCGGCACTCAGCTAACAACGTCCTTATCTTCCAAGCAAACTCCATTTACCACAGCCCTCTGTCCCCTCCCACTTGACCATACTGAGAGCACTCAGTTTATTTATCAGTCGTTTATGCGGAACCGTGTCAAAGGCTTTGCTAAAATCCCAGTACATCATTTATCCCAGGACAAGCCGGCAGCATATTCTTGACTGATGGGTGACGGCACCGACGGAGCCCCGGTACGGACACTTTTAGAGTGATTGCACTCTAAGAACTTAGAAAGTTCTAGAGGCCCTCCCATATCCAACTATTTGGTCACCCAGTCAGAGAAATCAATCAGATTTGTTTTGACAAGACTCGCCTCTTGTAAAAACCATGTTGTCTCGAGTTCAGTAGTCAATTTGATTCTGGAAATCTCACTATCCTCCGCTTTAGAAGCATTTCCATAAGTGTACTTACTACCGAGGTCAGACTAACCAGCCCTCTAATTCCCAACCTCCTTCTTATTTTTGCTCTTGTGCAGAGGGACCACTGTCTTGAGAAAGCAATATTACACTTTAAAAAGTGTCTACACCAGGCTCTATGAATAATCGTACCCACATGTGAGAATAATTGGCTTGCTTTTCTTGGAGAACACCTCCTACAGGTAAGTACCTTTGCTTTATGATAGGGTAGAGATAGCTCTGGGTGGTATGTTGCTACAGCGATAATCAGACCCCCCCAAGTAGGGGACGTTTGATTACCGTATCAACATACCACTTGTAGCACAAAATTCTGGTATGACGGCAGTTAAAGCACAGCTCTATCCCCTGATGAAGCCGGTGGTCCACATAAGCATGAGTAATATTTAAGTTCTCTTGTATTTGTTTTACATTGGTCTGGGGACCCCTAACTACCTTTTACCTCATTTCGTGCTATTAAACCATACCAGGATAACCAGGAACTGTAATTTTATTTACCTACCCCAGGATCATTGGCTGTAAATACAAGTCTTTTTTGGGCAGGATAAGAACATAAGCAGTGCCTCTGCTGGGTCAGACCAGAGGTCCATCATGCCCAGCAGTCCGCTCACATGGCGGCCCATCAGGTCCAGGACCTGTATAGTATTCCTCTATCTACCCTTCTATCCCCTTTTCCTTCAGGAAATCATCCAATCCCTTCTTGAACCCCAAAACCGTACTCTGTCCTATCACGCCTTCTGGAAGTGCATTCCAGGTGTCCACCACCCTCTGGGTGAAGAAGAACTTCCTAGCATTGGTTCTGAATCTGTCCCCTTTTAATTTTTCGGAATGCCCTCTTATTCTCATAGTATTCGAAAGTTTGAAGAATCTGTCCCTCTCCACTTTCTCTATGCCTTTCATGATCTTGTAACTCTCTATCATGTCCCCTCTAAGTCTCCGCTTCTCCAGGGAAAAGAGCCCCAGTTTCTCCAGTCTTTCAGCGTCTGAAAGGTTTTCCATACCTTTTATCAAACGTGTTGCTCTCTTCTGGACCCTCTCAAGTATCGCCATATCTTTCTTTAGGTATGGCGACCAATACTGGATGCAGTACTCCAAATGCGGGCGCACCATCGCCCGATACAACGGCAGGATAACTTCTTTCGTTCTGGTTGCAATACCGTTCTTGATTATACCTAGCATTCTATTCGCTTTCTTAGCGACCGCTGCATGCCAAGCAAATAAACAACAATCCTGGTTGGGCAATTATATCACTGGAACCATGCAATCAAAAAGGGATTAAGACTGCACTATTTGATAAATTCATTTCTTAACTGAAGTCTCATTGTAACAGTACTTTTAATCTGCCTGTACTTTAGATAACATGCTGTACTTCTATTCTCAATACTTTGTACTTCGCTGATTGACCAGTTTCTCTTCTTTGTAAACCGCCTAGAAGTCATGTGATTGTTGGCTGTATAGAAGAATAAAGTTATTATTATTATTCATCCCCTAAACCAGGGGTGTCCAACCTGCGGCCCCGTGAAGTATTCTTAAAGCTTTACTAGATCCTACCTCATATTATCCACACCCTCTGGAGTCGAGGGCGATGCAGAGTTTTCCTCTGCTGCCCCCGGGTGTTTGCCATCTTGCCGGCTCCCTCCTCTGTCTTGCTGCAGCACTTGCGCATTTGTGCGGCCCCAGAAACATTTTTTTCGGTCAATGCGGTCCAGGGCAGCCAAAAGGCTGGACACCCCTGCCCTAAACTGTACCGTTCCCTCTGGGTTTTGCAGCCCAAATGCATGACCTTCCATTTCTTAGCATTAAATTTTAGCTACCAAATTTCAGACCATTCTTCACCAGGTCTTTCTTCACGTTCTTCACACCATCCGGCGTGTCTACTCTTTTGCCGATTTTGGTATCAATACATTTTTATTAATATAGAAAATGTCAATAAAGCTCAACATATAACAGATTGGGAGCTAGATGCACTAAAGTAGGGATCAGAATTTGAAGATAAGTGCTACACTCTTATTTAATACATTTTGCAATTTTGATATGTGCTCTTATATGGATGGAAGGGGTTATTTTTTGAAGAGTGGTTATATTGTGGGCTAACACAGCAGTACCATATATTGGGTCTGCTTTATCCTATGAGGTCTTTTTTCCTCCTTATAACACAATAAAAAAAATCATTTCTGTATTAATTGCTGGTTGAGTACCACTTTAATATGGGTTATCTGTGGATATATTTTTTTAAATCAATACATTTTTATTAATATAGCTAGATGCAATAAAGTCAATGATCGTCGCTAAACCAGTTTTAACTACTTTAGCAACCATTGCATTTACCGACTGGCTACACAAAACGGCTCACCATGTATTTTTCCTCTCGATCACCCACTTTCTGATCTGGCCATTCAAAATTTCACATGCACAATACCTGCCCCATTAAAAAAAACCAAACAAACCAAAAGCCCTTGCCTATGACAGCCCTCCCTGACGTCTCCCCAACAAACCAGTACCAGGGATCGACCCTCCATCCCACACTAGCGAAAATCGGCAGGAGGGATGCCCACTCCCTCCTGCCTTGCTGACCCCTCCTCCCCACAAGTGAGAAAAAATTGGCATTTGGGATGTGTCCATTCTCTCCTGCAAACAGAGGTATCACCAGGTGCCATCCCCCGAACCATCCTCTCCCCTTCCCCCTCCCCCCCAAAAAAAAGGCAGGAGGGATGCCCACTCCCTTCAGTCACCGGATGCTCCTCTGAACCCCCCCTCCCCAAACTCCCCCCTCCCCAATACCTTTGTGTGAAGAGAGCAGGAGGGAGGATCTGTCCCTGCAGCTCTGAGGCCCACCAATCCAAAATGGTGGGCCTTCCTCTCCTCGGCACATCATGTGTAGCCTAAGGCCCTGATTGGCTCAGACACCTAAGGCCCCTTCCAAGGGGTGGCCAATCAGGGCCTTAGGCTCCTCCGTCTGTATCCCGGCTCAGTCAAGGGATTCGGGGAGGTGGGGGGAGATTCGGGGGAGCATCCGATGGCAAGAGGGAGTGGGCAGGCCTCCTGCCTTTTTGGGGATGGGGGTATGGTTCGGGGAGTGGCACGGGGAGGGGGGGCTCCGTTGGCAGAAGGGAGTGGGCATCCTTCCTGTCAATTTTTTCTTGCGTGGGGGTTGGAGAGTCAGCATGGCCGGAGGGAATGGGCATCCCTCATTCTGATTTTTGCAGGGGGGAGGGGGGTCGGTCCCTAGTGCCGGTTCATTGGGGGGTTGTCGGGGAAGGCCATCATCGGCAGGATTGCTTTTCTCTCTTCTTTTCCTAAATGGGGCACATATTGTGCATGTGTAGCACATACACAGCATCTGTGCCCATTTAAAAATCAAAAGGTTTCCTGCCCCAAACAGCTGAGTGGCAGGATGCTTCCCCAGCCTCTCAGCTGTTCGAGTTTCCCCTGCCGGCTCTGCATATATGTGAGAGTCACTCTCACAGCGATCAGTCGGACGGGAGAGACGGGGATTACAACTAACCTCCACACGAATCATTTGCATGCAAAATTTTTAGTGCATCAATAGTTCTTTTAGAATCGGCCAAAAATTGTATTGGAGTGATCCCATGCAGTCTTTCCGATCCTGTTTAGAGCATCTAGCTCTGGAATCCCCAACAGTAATCGGAACCCCTAACAGTAAGCAAATTACAAACACAGTATTAAATCCCAGCCTCTAATACAAAATAACTGAATCCTTCCCCCACCCCAAGCAAGCAAGCCCTCAATCAGAACCAAAAATAATAGGTTTGCTAGGATTTCCTTCTGGCCGACATAGAAACATAGAAGATGACGGCAGATAAGGGCCATAGCCCATCAGGTCTGCCCACTCTACTTACCCACCCCCAAGTCTACTATCCTAGGGATCCCACTCCTGGTGACAGGTTCCCTTGGCTTAACCCTCTAAGGGATCCCACATGGGCATCCCATTTGCTCTTAAATTCTTGCACGCTGTTTGCCTCAATCACCTGCACCGGGAGCTCGTTCCAAGGATCAACCACTCTCTCGGTGAAGAAATATTTCCTAGTGTCACCATGAAATTTCCCGCCCCTGAGTTTGAGCGGATGCCCTCTTGTGGCTGAGGGTCCTTTGAGAAAGAGAATTTCTTCTTCCATCTCGACCTATGCCCCTCCCTTCCTGCAACTTCTGTCTCTGTCCATAAATAATCCTGGTGCTTCCATTTTTTGGCACTGGCATCATAGTGATGTTTCCTCTGATCGATGAGGCATTCCAAGCCGTCAACCAGGCGCAAGTGTAACAACCAGCCCTCTACAATGGACATCCTCATTGCAGCTGCTACTGCTACTGCTGCGTCTAAATTGGGTATTCCCCTCCCCGGTGCATCTTGGGATGCACCGGGGAGGGGCCTGAGGCTCTGATTGGCCCAGAGCGTTTAAGGCCCCTCCAAGTTTCTGTTGGTCTGCTGTCTAAGCCGTTTCTTCTGTTTCTCGTAAATTGCATGACATTTTCCTAGTGATGATCACACCTTTTAGGTTATAAAATTGACCCTGCATTTATTTTCAGTCTTAAGATCCTGAATGGATGATACTGTAAAAGGTGAGAGAGATCTTAGAACCATGCCTGTTAACACTACAGCTGAGAAAACTCTTTGGCTTGTGCATGCCATTTTTCTGAGCATTTCTTGATTAATAGCTTTTACTTTGATGTAACACTGATAATAATCTTTATCTAGAGCAGGGGTGTCAAAGTCCCTCCTCGAGGGCCGTAATCCGGTCGGGTTTTCAGGATTTCCCCAATGAATATGCATTGAAAGCAGTGCATGCACATAGATCTCATGCATATTCATTGGGGAAATCCTGAAAACCCGACTGGATTCCGGCCCTCGAGGACCGACTTTGACACCTGTGATCTAGAGCATATTTGTTTGGTATTGAGTATAGACTTTGCTTTTAATGGAATGAATTTTCAGATCATTGATGTGTTGGGAAAGATGCTGGCATTTTTTTTCCCCCTCTGTAGGTGTTCTGTGTTGGGTTGTGGTGCCTGGATGAGTACTGGTATTATAGTGTCTTCACTCTCTTCATGTTGGTGGCTTTTGAAGCTTCCCTGGTCCAACAACAAATGAGAAACATGTCAGAGATTCGTAAGATGGGGAACAAACCCTACATGATACAAGTAAGTGCAAGCTGGTGCATTATGGAAGCCCTTTGCTTTGAAGAGTTCAGGGGAAAAATTTGAAGATAATTGAATAAGGTTAATTGCTTTACAATCTCTGTTTTCTTACTGCTAGCTCGGCATTCTTGAATCCTTAGGGTAGCAATGAGAATCTTAGACATTATGTATTGCAAGGTTCTTATAAAATACGCAATTTGATTGCAGATAGGAACATAAGGCCCATCTGTTTCTGTTCAAATTCCTTTTGCAGTGCTGTAGATCCCTTCTCTTTACACAGTTAAAAGACTGTGTGCTTGTATGTATCTCATACTTGAATTCTGTCGCTGTTTAGGCTGCCTCCATCTCCTGGAGGAAAGCATACCAAGTATCTACCACTTTATTTGTGAATATTTTGCATATTATTCCTGAGTTACTTCCTTTGAATTTTTTGTTGTAGAACTTACTTTCCAAGTTCAAGCTGCTCATTGAGGAACACATCTGAGCAGTTTACAAACCATATATATGGGGGAAGAGTAAGGGAAGTAACAAAGAATTATTGTATAATCCCACTTTGTTCTGGGACGATTGGGTTAATTCTGTATACCCGCCAGAACTTTGTATGAAGCCTCAAATTTCAAAGACTTTAGCTCCACCCCTCTCACCTCAGCACTGGCCCCTCCTGAATCAGTTTTTCTTCCCTCAAGCCAGGCTGTAGGAGCTTGTCTTTTCTGCTCATGTTTTAAAGTTCAGTCTTTTCGTTCGCGGTTTTTCCTTTTGTGGTGCAGAGGTTCCCTGCGGGGACAGCTCTGAATGCGGGAAATCGCAGACCTTTTGGAAAAGTCTGCTTCCATGGGGTTCACTGCCTGTCAGTATGCCGTCTGGACAATTTGCACATCAGATCAGAGCTCAGGGACCGTTCCCTTGGGAGCTTGCTCGCCCCAGGTTCGTCCACTGGTGGGTCATGCATAGGCTGTATGGCTCTGTGGAGGCGTGCCTGGGATTGGGGCCAGGCTGCGTTCCTCTGCCAGGCATCTGCGTGGCATGTTCAAAGGTAGTGGAGGTCCTGGCCATGGATGTCCAGCCGGTGGGGCAGTCCGAAGATTTCCAGTCTAGCTTTCCTTCTTCCTAAGGCAGAGGAGATCTCCCTGTAAGCTGTTTCGGCTCTCTCATCAAGGTTTTCCCAATCGGCACATGTCACAGTGAGTACAGGCTGACAGCCTGAATCAGCAATTTTGGAGGGTATTAAAAAAGGGGTTTTGGGAGGTTTCCCTGCATGTCCTACCTCCCACCCCCACAATCCTAAAATCCTAAAATCGCTGTTTTTGAGGGCTTCTGGTAATTTTCCCAGGCTATTTTTAGTCAAAATCGGCACCCACAGTGGCCATCTTGGATTTTCTCGATTTAAAATTAGTTATTTTTAGCATTTGCAAACTTCATGTTTGCAAGAAAACCACTCAGATGAGCTCCCCAGGACAAGATTTTGTTGATTTGTACCTTATTTGCAGCCCGTGGAGGGAGGCGGGGGTTGAATTTGCCCAGACCCTGTACCTTCGACCTCTGCAGGGGGTCTTCCTGCTTTTTCTGGCCAGTTACCCGAAAAAAATGGTGTCAGGGGCCCCAGGGAGGGCGCAGGTGGTGCTCCAGCGAAACGCAAGTGCACTTTGGGGGAAGAATTTTACAGATCCTCTAATCATCCCCAAAAAAGGGTCCACAGGAGCCAGCTCCCACCCCAGAGAAGTGGTTTTCCCCTACTTTCTGAGTATGCTGTATCCAGCTTCTTTGCCTCAGAAATCTCTGCTTGTCTCCCTTCCGCAGGCATCCCCCCCGGCCACCTTAGAAACATAGAAATAGACGGCAGATAAGGGCCACGGCCCATCTATGCCCACCCCAATGACCCTCCCCTACCTATCTCTGTGAATAGATCCCACATTTCTATCCCATTTGGCCTTAAAATCAGGCACGCTGCTGGCCTCAATGACCTGAAGTGGAAGACTATTCCAGCGATCAACCACCCTTTCAGTGAAAAAGAATTTCTTGGTGTCACCGTGCAGTTTCCCGCCCCTGATTTTCCACGGATGCCCCCTTGTTGCCGTGGGACCCTTGAAAAAGAAGATATCCTCTTCCACCTTGATGCGGCCCGTGAGATACTTGAACGTCTCGATCATGTCTCCCCTCTCTCTGCGTTCCTCGAGTGAGTAGAGCTGCAACGTCACCTTGGCCTTTTCTTTTGCTTCCCTTCTGAGGTCCCAGTTGGTAAGCTGCTCATGACTGCGGTTTCTCCCAATTCCATATCTCTGCTTGTGCAGGTGGGCATCACGGCTGCTGGAGATGTGGCAGCCCTGGTGGAGAGAGGGGTGGGGTGGATCCTAAGATCTGGAGGTGGATCCCACTATGTGTAGATTTTATCCAGCCTACGCATTTAGTGGATTTGATCTCTGCATCTCTTCCGGCATTGAAGCTGCAGACTGAGCAGTCTTTCCCGGTGGAATATTCCCTCATGAATGACCAGAGGCTGCAGTCCACTTTTTTCTTGATCATTCTGACATAGTTTGGATACTTTCAGACATTTTGGGAGGTTTTCACACATGGCAGATGCTTTTACCAAGCATTTTGCTTACCTGAAGGTGTATTCTTTGATGGCACAGGTCACCTAATGCACTTCCTTCCCCAGTGACAGGGGGTGGTCCTGCAGGATGTCCAGCCTCTTACTTCATGGCCAGGGCATGTCATTCCAAGCTTCGCCATGATTCTGACATGGTTGTGCCTCGGGACCTGGATTTCCTGTTCTCGGGTGTGGTCTTTATGGCTGATGCTCTGTATGACATGTTGAAGGGTCTCTTTAAGCGATCTGCCTCTTCCTTTTGGCTCACAGAATGCTTTGGATCAGTCAGTTGCTTTAAAAATCTCCTTGAATTAGACATAGACATAGAAACATGATGTCAGATAAAGACCAAATGGCCCATCTAGTCTGCCCATCTGACTATCCATTATCTCTTTCTCTCTCCGAGAGATCCCACGAGTCTCTCCCAGGCCCTTTTGAATTCAGACACCTCTTCTGGGGAGACTGTTCCATGCATCTACCTTTCTGTAAAAAAGTATTTCCTTAGATTACTCTGGAGCCTATCACCTCTTAACTTCATCCTATGCCCTCTCATTGCAGTTTCCTTTCAAATGAAAGAGACTCGATTCATGTTCATTTACATTATGTATGTATTTAAACGTCTCTCATATCTCCCCTCTCCCACCTTTCCTCCAAAGTATGCAAATTGAGATCTTTAAGTCTGTCTCCATATGCCTTATGATGAACACCACATACCATTGCAGTAGCCTTCCTCTGGACCGACTCCATCCTTTTTATACACACCCTCTGAGCTCAAGTGTGATTCTTTATATAACTGGATTTGCTTTCTTGGTTACCAATGTACAGTGGTCTCTGAATGAGATAAGCATGGTTTTCATGGACATACATACACATCTGATTGTGTTAAGATAAAATCACTTCTGTTCCTGTAATTTTATACCTCAGTGTATTATGTGATCTTTACCTTTTTCACTATGTTTCAGAGGTCGAGTTTATTGCAAAGTTAATGTCAGGAAGCTAAAACCCAAACATGACAGCAGAAACCAGAAGTGAACTTAAATAATCAACTTGGTTTATTGAAATAATTGATTTGATAATTACAAGGAAAAGTTGAATCAATGCAGTGAGTTAATGTACAACTGGAGGTTTCACAAATATGCATTACAGCATGTAATTACAGCCAGTCCCCTGATTTAAGTACGACTCGTACTTAAGAACGCGGGTTGCAACTTCATTTCATTTCACTGAGCAGCATTTTCAGTGGCATAGACTCCTATAGCAGGTTCAGGAATGATGGTGTGTGGTTGTTCATGCTGTACCTTAAAGGGAACACTGATAGGGGCAGTTGGCACTTTTGTCAGCTGAGAGCAGAGGCAAGCAACAAGAATCTTAAAATCTACAAGTTCTGAGTTGCATACAAATCTGATTTTAAAACAGCTTTAAAAACGTAACTCGTTCTTAACCCGGGGACTGCCTGTACAGTGAAACTCCTCTTATTCTATGAATATCTAATCTACAACTAAACTAGTTTCTTAACTAGAATCTCTAAATTATATCAAAGCAAACTATACATTACCCAATTCTTGATTTACTCTCTCTGAAACAGCTCACGTTCCCTGTAGAGCAGACATGTCAAACTGGCCTGTGGGCCAAATGTGGCCCGCGGGGTACTGAAATTTGGTCCGCCAGACAATTTCTAATTTCCCCTAAAGCGGGCCAGCTGGTACAAGCGCCGCATCATTTGTAGATTCACACGGCCTGCAGAGGATCGCTGATCAGCAGTAGTGATCCTAGCAGGCCGCTGTAGCCTCAGCTGCATGTTCCCTCTGGCGCGGTTCCACCCCTCCGCTGACGTACAGGACCGATGCTGAGGAAAGGTATTTTGGGGCTGGTATTCTTAGGAAGTTATCATTTAGTCAGGCAAAAATCAAAGCAAAATTATATATAAACTAGTCTTATAGCCCGTTAATTAACGGGTGCTAGATTATATGTGTGTGTGTCTGTCTTTATTTCTTTCTCTCTCTCTCCTTAGCTGCTTTCCGTATTTCTGTCTTTCCTTCTTTCTGTCTTTCTTTTTCCTCGGCTGTCCACCACCACCCCTTGCCTGCTCCCTCTGTCCATTCTCCCTTCCTTTTACCTCCCCTGTGTCCGACAACCACCCCTTCACTGCTCCCCCTTATCCAGCAGCAGCCCTTCTCCCTTTGTTTTACCTCCCCCTGTCCAGCAGCACCTCTTTCCTGCTCCCCCTGTCCAGCAGTAGGCCTCCCTTCCTTTTTCTGCTCCCCCCCATCCATCAGCACCTCTTCCCCTGTCCAGCAGCACCCCTTACCTCCATTCGCGTCTGCCCTCCGCCACAGCCGCCTCAAGCCGCCGCAGCCTGCAGGTACCGACAGCCGCAGCGGCCTGCAGGCGCTGACAGCCGCCGCGTGCACCTGAAGCCGACAGCCGCCTCGGTAACACTTCCGCCATCCCTACCACCACCGCTGCTTGAGAGGCCCGCGGGACCGAAGGCGGTCAGGGTGTCTGGGGCTCGGGAAGAGGAGTCCTAGTGTCGCACATGCGCACTCCTGCCGACCACTGACCTACAGATCAGGGAACACGCAAATAAGGGTGCGCAAGCGCGCTTAGCATTTTATTATTATAGATATTCAATATAAAAGCATTAGAGGTATCATTTTAAATAAACTTGACATATTTCATGTGCTCACTAAGCACAAGTTTTTTCATCATTTACCCCCAAAGTAAGTGAACAATTATGCAATATTAAATAATGCACTTATCTGAGCTCAGTTAACAATCCTGATACTGGTGTTTCAGAAACAGTACGGCTTTGTCTTTTTTATTTATTTTGTTTGCATCACAGAGCCGGCGTGGGGTTGGAGAGGTGGTAACCATATACTTCTACTAAGACTAAGGGGTCCTTTTATTAAGTTGTGCATTTAGCACGCACTAAATCGGTTAGCGTACCTTAATAAAAAGGACCCCTTTGGGCCGCGACTTAGCCTTTTTTTCAGATTTCGGCCCCTTCTGTGATCGAGTTTGACACCCCTGCTGTAGAGGAAGGGGACCAAAGCAGGAACAGGCCCCTCTTGAGCAGCCTCAGCCCTTCCTTTCTTAATAGTCTTTTATCCATAAATTTAAGACCATGTGATGAGATGGAAAGTCCCAAACTCATGCCTCAACCCTACTATGGCACATCTTCTCTAAGGAGGGGACAGTATACACAATACCAGCCAATCTTCACTCGCTAGCTTGTTTACACTCCCTACACCCTAGCTCAGGATTGATGCTTATTTGATCATGTCAATTCCTCTGTCCCTGCTCCTTCCGTTCCAGATCATCTTGCCCCAACATCCGGAGTAGGACATGTCGCTGATGATCCTGTTTTTGGATATTCTGCATGCCATCATATCTGGATCCAACTCAAAAACATGATACTGCCAATTTACCAGTCGGCTCAGCAAAAGCCTTCTGTTGATCTGAAAACCTAATTATGAAATCAGGCATGCCCACCATTTCGGAGAGAGGGAAAAAAATCTACTGTCTTCCATTTTAAGTTAGTCATTGTCTCACTAAATCTCATCCTGCTATCCCCATTCATGTAATAAAATAATACGCTTGGTTCCTTACAATTGCACGTTGTTTTAAGAGAGGATTCTTTGTATTTCTTCTTGTTCCTTAGGTCTACAGAAACAGAAAGTGGAGACCTATCTCCAGTGATGAGATCATACCTGGTGATCTTGTGTCCATAGGTAATGTATATTTCATATATAGGGCAGTGTTCATATAGGACAGACTTGTAGAGGTTTTAGAAAATTTTATAACAGGTTGTGAAGGCACAAAGGCTCTTATGCTGGGCTGTTTTTTAAGACACAGACAAAAAGGCAGAACCAGTCTAAGGGTTCTGAGAGTGATAACCCAATGATGAATTCACCTGTGAGAGCCAACACAACTTCGGAATCTTTTATAATAAATCTCTAAGCGAGCATGCGCACTCCCACCTGCGTGCTCCCGTTTTCCGTGAGCTGTAGGGACCCGCAGGTAGGAGTGCGCAAGCGCTCGGCGGCATGGAGCCTGTCGGACGCGGTGGCTCTTGCAGTCTGAACTTAAGGATGTGAACTGCCAGGGCGATGTCAGCGGGGGCCAGAACAGACTTTAATTACTGCCTCCCAGGCTTCTCCTCCTTCTCCGGCTGGGCCCACGTAAAAAAAACCCAAAAACCTAGAGCTCGCTTCAGGTCCGGCAAGGGCTGCAGGTCCTGAAACCTTCCGATTCAAGCAGCATCTGCAGCATTCTACACACGCTGCTTCGGGGCCTTCTACTGAAGGCCCCGAAGCAGCAGTGTGTAGAGTGCTGCAGACGCTGCTGGAATTGGAAGGTTAGTCGGGACCGCAGGAAGGGAAGGGGGGGGGAGCAGTAAGGGACTAAGGGAGCTGCCAGACCGTGGGAAGGGAAATGGGGGGGTAGGGGAAACGCTGCTGCTGCACAGGGAAGTGGTGTGGGGGGAGGGAATCCTGCTGTGGCTGCTGCACAGGGAAGTGGTGGGAGAGAAATGCTGCTGCATAGGAGGCAGGGAGAGAGACAGATAGAAAGAAAAGAAGAAAGACAGGGGCAGGGAGAGACACAAAAAGATACAGACAAAGGGGGCCAGGGAAAGAGACAGACAGCGGGAGGGAGAGAGAGACAGAAATAAAGACACACAGACATATATTCTAGCACCCGTTAATGTAACGGGCTAAAATACTAGTAAAGTAAAAATACTAAATATTAGTGAGAGTGGGTAATCTCAGTGTGGAGGGTCAGCGAAGGGAGAATTTCTCCAGCGCTTCACACAACAAGACAAAGGCAAGCATATCCCTGCCTGCACACCATCATCGGGTACCTCACGTGTACTTAAATCAAAATATGTGACATACCTCAGTGAAATAACTAATATCACACAGGTGAAAATCAATCATTGGAACCACTCTTAGAACCCCCCCAACCAACTCCCCAAAATTACCACGGACTTAGCTTCAAAAAGTTTTCATGAGTCTTGCTGAAGAAACAGGGGGTGACATGATAGTCCAAACACCCCTAGGTGCCAGGTTCAACCAAGCCCGGTTTCGGGAGCTCAGCGTCTCTTCATCAGGAACCTGTAGACGTTGATTATCAGTAACACAAGTCCGAGCCAGCTGGGAGGAAGGCGGAGCTAACAGAGCTTGGCGCACACCACACTTAAAAGCCAAGCAGAGATAACGTCATGAAACAATAAGCCGACATATGCAATTATTTACCTTTTATAAAATAACCTCCTTTAAAGCTTTTGCACAATTACACATGAACTTGTATGCATTTCATAAAATAGGCGCATAACTGCTGATCCCACTCAAAACTGCCTGTTCCCCTAACCTTAGTAATGCTCCAGATTGGACTATTGCAACTCTATCTACTTAAGCCTAACTAAGAAAAACCTCCACAGACTCCAATGGATTCATAATGCCGCGGCCAAGCTCATCTTCGCTAAAAGTAAATTTGACCATGTCTCCCCGCTCCTGGCCAAGCTCCACTGGCTTCCGATAATCGCCAGGGTCCACTATAAATGCGCCTGTTTAACTTTCAAAATCCTATATGGTATCCTCCCTCCCTTTATCCCTCTTTCTTGGAATTCCTCAAACCCTAATACCACCAGATCCTCCCACAAATTAAAACTATCCTTCCCCTCGCTAAAAGGCATTTCCCACACAGGAAAGCTAGGGACCTCCCTCCACTTCAAAATCACTGAGCTCCGGAACAACCTTACCTCCCCTCTTCGGAACTTGAGCTCTCTCCAAGTTTTCCGCAAACATCTGAAAACCTGGCTTTTCTCAAAAAAATGTAAGTCTCCCTCCAACTTAGGAATCAAGGAAACTCATATCTTGGCATCCCAAGTCCTCTAAATTTTCTTCACACTTCTACCTCTAACCCTCTGTTGTAGTTCCTTCCTATTTCTCCTACTGTAAACCGCGTCGAGCTCTACGAACGTGGAGATGATGCGGTATACAAACCTAAGGATTAGATTAGATTAGATATGTATCCTGCAAAAGTATATTGCTTGATACTTATGAACTTAGTTTTACATGCATATTCCCCTACTCTCAAGTGACTACTTGAGCGCATAAAATATTTTATGCATCCAAGTTGCTTATAAAATTGGGACCGATGTAACAAGTTGTGTGTTAGAACAGTACGCTGAGTTTCATTTACTCCTGATGCAATAAAACTAATGGCTTGCACATTACAGCAGCATTACAAATTGTTCTCCGACAGAAAAACAACGTAGACCATCTCTTGTACACTTTATTCCGGGACCAGCGGGTTCTTGCCCTCCACCTGCTAGGGTCTGTAGGAAGCCTCAAAACTTCAGAGGCTTTTTCCCCCCTCCCTTACATAACTCCTCTCTGAGCAAGCTCACCGGTCTTTTCTTCCTTCAAAGCCAGTTTGCCATATATATAAGATGGAGCGTACATTTGCAACACAAAAAGGATATATGGATAAGTTCAAGAAGATTTGGGGACCATTAACAGATTTTTGCAATGAATGATTTTAATTTTTTTTTTCCCATAATAAGATAATGGTTAAAGAAGGGAGGGAGGGAAGGGGTAAGGAATTTATTCTCTTTATTATACATTATAAAAAATATATCATAATGAATGAATGATAGTCCTATGAGAAATTAATGTGATAAAGGGAGAGAAAAGGGTTCATAATTAAATAATAATTGATAAAATCATTACAATATATATGTTATATAAATTCATAAGAAAAATAATATAAAATATGGTTTATATAAAATACATTATAGAAATATCAAGTGTATTGTTAAGATAAATGTACGGAAAATTTATAACACTTGTTGATATGTGAAAAAATCAATAAAAAAACAAAAAACAAAAAAAAACAAAGCCAGGCTGTAGGAGCTCATCTTTTCTGCTCGTGTTTTTATTTTGTGATTTTTCCGGATTTTTTTGGTTCACGGTTTTCGCCCTCATGCTTAATCCTTTGTTGCCCCAGGTACCGTGGGTAGATTGCCGTGAACGGATAGGGAAATACTTAGGGCTCCTTTTACGAAGGTGCGCTAGTGTTTTTAATGCACGCACCAGATTAGCACGTGCTAGCCAAAAAAAAAACTACCGCCTGCTCAAGAGGAGGCGGTAGTGGCTAGCGCACGCGGCATTTCCGCGCATTAAGGCCCTAACACACCTTCATAAAGGGAGTCCTTTGAGTACCTTAATGTAAAAACTGCCTCAATGGTATTGCGAATAAACGTAAACATAGACGACTGGTCGATCAAGGCCTCATCATCACAGGAGGCTCAGCAGTTCGTCTATTAGAGCTCCTGGGGTTTGCAGTGAACGACCAGAAGTCTCATCTCCAGCTGACCCAGACCTTAGAGTTCACTGGAGCTCTTTTAGACACTACTCAAAGTCGAGCTTTTCTACCTCAGCAGAGAAACATACAACATAAGAATTGCTGCTGCTGGGTCAGACCAGTGGTCCATCGTGCCCAGAAGTCTGCTCACGCGGCGGCCCTTAGAAACATGATGGCAGATAAAGGCCAAATGGCCCAACCAGTCTGCTCATCCACAGAAACCATTATCTCTTTCTCTATCTAAGAGTTCTCACGTGACTATCCCAGGCTTTCTTGAAATCAGACACAGTCTCTGTCTCCACCACCTCTACCGGGAGTCATCTACCACCCTTTCTGTAAAAAAGTATTTCCATAGATTACTCCTGAGCCTATCACCTCTTAACTTCATGCAGTCTTGTAGAATTGAATGGCATCACTTTGATCTTAAAAACCTCTGACTTTTAATGCCTTGTTTGCAGGTCGGTCTCCCCATGAGAACTTGGTTCCATGTGATGTGCTTCTGCTGCGGGGAAGATGCATTGTAGATGAAGCCATGCTAACTGGTGAATCAGTGCCACAAATGAAGGCAAGAAATTATAGTGTTGCCTCTAATATCATTTTTAATTCTGCTTAATGTCAGTTTAATTCTTCACACAATATCAAAAACCCAAAGAGGAATGTCAAAAACAGAAAAGAAACTAGTATCCCCAGATAAAACTGAGAAAAGTAGGCAGCACTGCACTCGAACAAGCCCCAGGCCTAAATAGGCCTAAATATATAAATTTATAAAGGTGAGGCCTCAGTGCTATAGTAAAAGCTGTGGTGCACCAATACCACCGGCGTCCTACAAACCTGCGGCTTGCCTCCTCAAAGAAAGGTTTCTTTTTGCCTAAGCTCCTGAAGAAGGGTGTTTATCCTGAAACTGGACCAGTTGCGCTACCAACTAGACCAGTGGTCTCAAACTCAAACCCTTTGCGGGGCCACATTTTGGATTTGTAGGTACTTGGAGGGCCGCAGAAAAAATAGTTAATGTCTTATTAAAGAAATGACAATTTTGCATGAGGTAAAACTCTTCATACTTTATAAATCTTTCCTTTTGGCCAAGTCTTCAATAATAATATTGTCATTTATAGCTAAAGAGACATATGATCAAGAAACTGTTTTATTTTACTTTTGCGATTATGATAAACATACTGAGGGCCTCAAAATAGTACCTGGCGGGCCGCATATGGTCCCCGGGCCACTTGTTTGAGACCACTGCACTAGACGGTTTTGCCTTGTTTGAAAACAGAAATATTATACTGAGAGTTTGAGAATGTCGGATATGAACTGAACTGGCCGCCATTGCAGATAAGTTTTTTACTTCCGCTGGCTTGGAGCCTTAACTTTGAAATGTTGACAGCACTGCATCTGTATTAAGTCTGTTGCTTTCTAATTTATTGCATTTGCACTTTAATATTCACTATAAGTTGTGCATAGCACGGCTTGAGAAAAGGCCCGCTTCTAAATGGTAAGCCAGGAGCACTGGTATCGGTGCACCATAGCTTTTACTGTAGCACTGAGGCCTCACCTTTATAAATTTATATATTTATAGTTAGATTTTCCCTATTTAGGGCTGGGGCTTGTTCGAATGCAGTGCTGCCTACCTTTCTCAGTTTTATCCGAGTTTAATTCTTCAGACAAAATCAAAGCGTTATTTAGCAGGTAAGGCTTTGCACTCATCTCCCTCAACACAAAGAAATGAGGGACATCAAAATGCAGAAAGACCTGTATTTTTTAAGCTTTGTATTTGTAACGAGGCTTGGAACTAGAAGCTGTTTAATACAATCTTAGTAATAAGTAAATTAATGAAATAACTGCTGAAACAGAGGATATTGCAATTTATGGGAAGTCTCAGAAGCTAATGGAAAGAGGATTTCCTGTGACATGTTCAGAGATTTGCTCTTTTGTCTGGTTCTTGTCAGCATTTTTGTAAGTAATATTGCAAAAGGACTCGGGAGAGGTTTGAGTTGTTTTTTTTTTTGCAGATGATAAGATCTGCCACAGGGTACACATTCCGGAAGGTGTGGAAAGCATAAGTAAAAATAATGCCTGAGGAATGGCAGCTAAGATTAAATTACAGTTCTGTTTGCAGAAAAAGACTGGAACTTGGTAGTTATTATATCTTACCTTACGATGGCTGAATAAATGGATAAGATGACAACAAAAGCCAGAAGGATGTGTGGATTCATAGGGGAAAGGCATGGTCAGCAGGAAGAAAGTAATCGTGCCCCCGATACCTCAATTGCAGTACTGTGTACAGTTCTGGAAACTGCACCTTCAAAAATGGACAGGCATGGAGCCTGTCCAGAAGGCAGCCTTTCTTAAGAAATGTTCACATATCGATGTCAACTCTTTTTAAATTCCTTACCAGAGTTATAAGCTGCTCCAATCTTCTTTCTGAAGGCCTCAAACAGCTCTTTTGATCTCACCATGGTGTTCACTCTCACTGCAGCAGTCACGAGCACACCAAACTAAATGTTTGAGGTTTAAGTAGGGACATGTGGGACCAATGAGATGGGATGAAACATGGAAAATGCACAATAAAAACTAAAACATGAGAATAAAGCTAAAAAGATAAAAACACGCTGGAATATGTTTGTTCCGTTCACTTCTTTTTACCATGTTGTCAGGTTTTCCAACGCTGGCACCCGATCTGTACCCCTGCTTTCTTTCCCCTTGGGTTTCATTATTTCAGTACCATGGCTTGTCTGTTTTCTTATACAGCACCTGGTTTCATAATCATATTTCTCCCTTGTTGCTGCTGTTTTTTTTTAGCTTTTTTAATAAACATAAACATTCTCATATATTATTGTGCATTTTCCATGTTTTATCCCATCTCATTGGTCTCATATGTCCCTTTTAGCTTTTATTTCCAGTTGTAATCCTTATGGTTCCCCCGCAAGTGGTTTGAATACCTTTCAGGTATGTAGGTTTGGCATCATACGGATTCCTCTCCTTGACGCCTTAGCAATTTCACACATGTTACAAGTCCACCGTTCTTAACGTTCATCATGGCACTAGGTCTTACCAAGGGATGTACGGTTTGTCCACTCGTATCCACATTGCTCACCCCCACTGATTAATATTCATTGCACCAAAATTTTTTTATCATTTTATTCAGAAGTAGTCTCTATATCCCACCATCACTCTGGGTCTGTGTTCCACAATCTCGCATCAGTGCTATCACCATCCACATTAATGCTGTCATCATCTTTTCATAATTTATAACATATCTGTTCACACATTAATATTCTTACACTAAGACCCCTGAGGAAGGAGTGTGTTTTTCAAAACACGGACCTTGTTGGGTCCCAGTTCTCCACACAACTGAACCATACTTTGGATACAAACTGTTCATTGTTTTTAGGATTGCGAATAAAAGTCTTGTTTTTTAATCAAGAACTTGGCATCTTGTACCTCATTGCTGGCAATTTCCTTCTTTTTGTTTGTTGCTTGACGTTTTACTGCAATCTCGTTGGATTTTTTGCTTGTGTTCGCCTTCGGGGAAAACAAAAGGTAGAAAAAATAATTTGATTTTCTATTTTGTGATTGCAATATGGGTTCATAGACAACCCCGCGAAAGACAAAGGCGCGCGCCGACAACTGAGCGCAAGATGGAGGCACGCGCCGAAGAAAATTACAGTTTTTAGGGGCTCCGACGGAGGGTTTTGTTGGGGAGCCCCCCCAGTTTACTTAATAGAGATCGCGCCGGCGTTGTGGGGGGTTTGGGGGGTTGTAACCCTCCACATTTTACTGTAAACTTAACTTTTTCCCTAAAAACAGGGAAAAAGTGAAGTTTTCAGTAAAATGTGGGGGGTTACAACCTCCCAAACCCCCCACAACGCCCCCACAACGTGGCGCGATCTCTATTAAGTAAAGTGGGGGGGTTCCCCCCCACACCCCCGTCAGAGCCCTAAAAACAGTAATTTTCTGCGGCGCGCGCCTCCACGCTCCGCTCAATTGTCTGCGCGCTTTTGACCTGACACCGCAATATGTTAGATTTGAAATATGTATCCTGTCAAAGGTTGTTAGCAAGCATGAACTAGGACCTAAAAGAGAGAGGCAGTGTCTTCATTTATTTTGTTTTCATCACAGAGCCAGCATGGGGTTGGAGAGGTTGTAACCCTAAATTTCTACTAAGACAGTACCTTAATAAAAAATTTGGCCCACGACTTAGCCTGTGTTTGAATTTGGTCTCTTATGTGATTGAGTTTGACACCCCTAGTCTATGTGATTCAGTGCCCTCCTTAACCTTCTTGCAATATAATTTGTACCTTAGTATCTTCCTTCCACCAAGTCTCAGAGAAGTCTTTAGATCTCTTTTCATTTAGTGCAATATATTTTAACTCTTGTTTCTTAGGCTTTTGGCCTTTGCATGCCCAGACATTTCATTTAAACAGTGACTTTATGAGAGCACAATAGAGTAGTTTACAAATTAGTAAAAGGGAGAAAGGAACTCCAGAATCAATGACAATAAAGAAAAAGAGCAGAGACATGGAGACGTGATGGGACTGAAAATGGTGAAGGAATTCAAAAAAAGTGTGGGATCGCTCTATATAGGATGAGGATGGAAAAAAAAAATTATAGAGTATTTTCACTCAAAGTGAAAAAACCAAAACAAATAGTTCTTGCAAATAAAAAGGAGAGAGAGAATATTGAAAGGGATAACCTGCATGGAGCTGTGGATGCAACCCTGGCCACCTTTCTGGACAGTCTGAATGGGCTATGACAGTCTTTATCTGCAATTATATACTGTGCTAATACAGTATATTATTGTTTTTGCTTACATTTGATAGTTGCTTATGTATGTGACTTCCTATTCAGTTGGGAGCTTCATCTGCTACTGGGGTCTGGGTCCCTGCCAGTCTCGCTCTCTAGCCTCACCCAGTCTCTTCCATTCTCTCACTCTGTCCCCAGCAGTAATTCTTCCTTTCCTCTCGGTTTTCATACCCTGCCTTCACACTGTCCCTTTGTCTACAACAGTCTCCCTCTTTCTCCACTCCCTTTATCTTCACCAGTCTTATCTCATCAAATCGTACCAGTCTTCCTCACCCCTCCAACCATCTCTCCTCAGCCACACAGCTAGTCAGTCTTCTTCCAGTCAGCTGCAAATCCCATTCTCACCAGCTAGCCAGCTTCAGTCATACTAGCAGGTTTGAACTGGGCACCCACCCCGCTCACTCCTTGCTAGCTGCCACTCTTGGAAACTTTCTTAGAGCCAGCACTGACCAGTTTGCAAGGAGTTTGAGCCTTGTGATGAATTCAACTCCCATGCTAGTATCACAGCCTTAAGGCTATAGATTTTTTATTGTGTATGTTTGTCCTTTTGATCATTAGGCAATAATGAGCTATACATTTGAAAATAAATAGGCATATTATAGCCTGCACTGTTTGTAATTAATGAACTTTTTGTCTGAGAGAGTGGTTGTTAGTGAATATTAGTTTCAAGTTTATTTTTAAAAATTTTAAGCGTGGGATGAACACAGAGGATCTAGAATCAGAAAATAATATTAAATATTGAACTAAGGCCAGTACTGGGCAGACTTGCACGGTCTGTGTTTGCGTATGGCCGTTTGGGGGAGGATAGGCTGGGGAGGACTTCAGTGGCTGGGAGGGTTTAGATGGGATGGAGTAGGTTTTAACGGAGATTTCGGCAGTGGGAACCCAAGCACAGCACTGGGTAGAGCTTTGGATTCTTGCCCAGAAATAGCTAAGAAGAAAAAAATTTAAATTGAATCAGGTTGGGCAGACTGGATGGACCGTTCGGGTCTTTATCTGTGTCATCTACTATGTTACTATGTTATGTTAGTAATCAGACTTCTAAGCGGTGTACAATAATAAAAAGATTATACAAAGTACATATAGGGTTAAAACAAGGTTACAAAAATTAATAATGAGACATCACTAGGGATTGTTAGTTCAATGAGTAGCTTAAAAAAAAAAAAAAAAAAGACTGAATTGAGCTCTTTTGAGTTGTGCACTTTGTGTTTCAGGAACCAGTTGAAGATCTTGATCCTACACATGTGCTGGACATGCAGACAGACTCCAAGCTGCACATCATATTTGGGGGGACCAAAGTTGTTCAGCATACTCCACCTCAGAAAGCCAGCACTGGGCTGAAATGTGAGTACCTGTCAATTTACTTTAGAGTAGTACTACTCATAGAAACATAGAAACATGACGGCAGATAAAGGCCAAATGGCCCATCCAGTCTGCCGATCCGCAGTAACCATCATTTTTTCCTCTGTCTAAGAGATCCCACGTGCCTATCCCACAATTTCTTGAATTCAGACACAGTCTCTGTCTCCATCACCTCTTCCGAGAGACTGTTCCACGCACCTACCACCCTTTCTGTAAAAAAGTATTTCCTTAGATTACTCCGGAGCCGATCACCTCTTAACTTCATCCTATGCCCTCTCTTTCCAGAGCTTCCTTTCAAATGAAAGAGACTCAACTCATGCACATTTATGCCACATAGGGATTTAAACATCTCTATCATATGTCCCCTCTCCTGCCTTTGAACACATCCTGCCAGTTTGGCTTTTAGGATATCCACTTCCTGGATAATCTGCCTCCATTGCATGCAAATTCAACTCATACATATTCAATATTCTGAAAACCTGTCTGGGTATTAGTGGCGGATTCACTATTTACAGTGTTCCACCATGACAAGGTTGTGCTTCGCGCTCATCCAAAATTCTTACCAAAAGTCGTCACTGAATTTCATCTCAATCAATCCATTGTTCTTCCAGTATTCTTTCCCAAGCCTCATTCTCATCCTGGAGAACAGGCTCTTCATACTCTGGACTGCAAATGAGCATTGGCTTACTATTTGCAAAGAACTAAATCACATAGATCATCTCCCCAGCTTTTTCTCTTTTTCGATCCAAACAAGTTGGAGCATCCTGTTTCCAAGAGGACGCTCTCCAGTTGGTTGGTTGCTTGCATCTATTTTTGTTATGCTCAGGCTGGGCTGCAACCGGACAGTTGGGTCAAAGCCCATAAGTTCGAGCTATGGTAACTTCAGTAGCTTTTCTCCGCTCTACTCCTATTGTTGAAATCTGCAAAGCTGCTACTTGGTCTTTGGTTCATACCTTCACTTCACATCACTGATGCAAGAGCAGCGCAGATGCCGCACTGCGATCGACGGCCTGCAATTGGAGGAGCTGGAGGGAGACCCACTGTCTGGATGTGCCTGACAGATCGTACTGAAGTGGAGAACTCGCCCCTAATGTCCAGCCTTGGCGCCTCTTGGTCGTTGCGGTCCTCTTCGCCGACTCCGCTTGTCTCCTGCGCACCTGGTTCCAGCCTTTCTTTGGGAACGTCATCATTCCTCCAAATCTTACTTGCTCCACTTCATCACCGAAGCTGAAACAATGGATTGAAAATAATGTTTTATTTTTTCCAGTTTATGAATTATTTTTAATCTTATTCATTGTTTTGCCACTTGTTTTTGTTTTGTTCTATTTCTATTATTTAAAATTCACCAGAATTCTTTTGTCCAACGATTCCTCCTTCTGTACTTAGTTCAAAACAGTCTTGTTAGAATGTTTACTTAATTATTTTTCCTCTATATCTACTTCTCACTTCTCTATTACTCTCTAGGTACTTTAGTTAGATTGTGAGCCTTCGGGACAGTAAGGGAAATTTCTAAGTACCTTTCTTTCTTATAATTTTAATGTATATTTTCTGTAAACCGCTTAGAACTTAACGGATGTAGCGGTATATAAGAAATAAATTACATTACATTACATTATTGTCTGGAATATTATTCCAGATGGAATGTACGCTTTGGCCAAGCAGTATTACAAAACTTATTTTCCTAAAGGCCAACTCTCCCACCAGCCCATTCTGGTTAGCTTGGAGGTCACCCACATGTGAGAATATGCTGCCTGCTTGTCCTGGGATAAAGCACAGTTACTTACCATAACAGGTGTTATCCAGGAACAGCAGACAGATATTCTCACAACCCACCCACCGCCCCTGGTTGGCTTCTTAGTTGGCTTACTGAACTGAGGAACCACGTGCCTACGTCGGGCGAGAAGGCACTCGCGTATGCGTGGTGCATTCAGTTGCAAACTTTCTAAAGTTCTTAAAAGTGTACGTACACTTTAGCAGACGTCTGTACCGGGGCTCCATGGATGACGTCACCCACATGTGAGAATATCTGCCTGCTGTCCCTGGATAACATCTGTTACTATACTTAACTGTGCTGTCTTCACAGCTTTCCTAAATTACAGATAATTAGAACAGCTGTGAATTTACTCAACAACTTATTCCAGCATATAAGTGCCATATTTGAAAAGGCTGTAACCCTAATACAGGCTGCATGCATTAGACTGGTCCCTGGAAAAATTCTAGTGTGATGTTCTATGTCATAGGGTTCTAGTTTTGGTTGGTTTATTGCAGTATTTGTTCATTTTTGTACATTAGGTTTTAGATTATTTTATTTAGGTTTTTCTCATCTTGGGTTTCCTTGTTTTTTTTCCCCAATTCTTTATTCATTTTAAAATCAAACAACAAGTGCACATCAATATATCATAAATTGATTCCAATATAGCACTTAAAATCTAACACATATAATCTAATAGACCAACAAAGATAAAAACCCATCATTTATTCTATATAAAATATATTATACTATTATTATAAACATAATTATAATTATAAAGTTTCCTCCCTAAATCCTCCCTCCCCCCCTGAGTAGGTTTCCTAGTAGTAAAGCAAAGTGTGTGTAAATAAAGTAGGGTGTGAAAAGAATGCAATCTTGTGATTTGAAATCATGTACTTAGGCTAATTTTCTCTTTTCATTGTACAGCTGTTGACAACGGATGTGTGGCATATGTTTTACGAACTGGCTTCAATACCTCTCAGGTAAGAACAATGAATTTCTTTAATGTAATCTTTTTTTAAACAATGTGTTGCAGGATCACTTGAGAACGAGAGCTTTGCTTTGTCTTGTATTCAAAATTTTTAATAAGAATCTTGTAGCAGCTCTGAAAATTATAAAATACACAGGAGAGAAGAGGTGTTTCTGCCTTTATACTCTTGAGGAACAACTTCAGAAATGTACTCAAGTTTCCAAGTTTATTTCATACTTGATATGCCCAATTCCGGTCCTCGAGATCTACTGGCAGGCCAGGTTTTCAGGATATCCACAACGAATATGCATGAGAGAGATTTGCCTTCTTGGTATGCAAATCTCTCTCATACGTGTTCATTGTGGGATAGGCACGTGGGATCTCTGAGAGAGAGAAAGAGATCATGGTTACTGTGGATGGGCAGACTAGATGGGCCATTTGGCCTTTATCTGCCGTCATGTTTCTAGATCCTGAAAACCTGGCCTGCCAGTAGATCTCGAGGACCGGAATTGGGCAGCCCTGACCTAGACAGTTTACAGTACTAAATTTTTTTTTTGATTTATAATATTTCTTTATTGAGCAAATTCAGCAACGTACAGAACAAGAAAAAGAAGCATACGGCCGCAGCTCCCGGTAAAGTGCTAAAACAAGGCAGCCAAGGAACTCAGAAACAATACAACAGGAGAGCGCCCAGGCAAAAATGCTAGAGTGCCCAATACATGGTTTTACCAGAATACCCCCCCCCCCCCCACACTTCCCAAACCCCCAACCCCCCACTCCCCCAAAGATACCCCCCCAAACCCAGACCCGTGTGATTAGATGGGAAGACAAGAAAAAAAAAAAAAGATGACCACAAAGAAAACAGGCCAAAAGGAAAGAAAGAAAGGTGGAACAAGACCAAGAGGAAAGAAAGACGAAGGCAGACTACACAGAGAAAACTGCAGCACCCAACTCCCTCCCACATCACCACAACTGACAGGGTTAGCAATTCAACAGCATACTCCGCTCCCTGTGCGGAAGAGACAACCAGTACCCCTCCCACACACCCTGAAATGTGGCCCACCGGCCCTCGTCCTGTCTCCCTACCATCCTGCGCTCCAGAAGCGCTAAGTCATATAGGGACAAGTGCCACTTAGAAAAAGAGGGAGCTTGGGGAGCCCGCCATGAAATCAAAATGGCCTTCTTGGCTAAAAGGAGGGCCTTAAACACCAACATCCGCTGCCCAACGGAGCAACGAGAGAGAGCCGCTCCATCATAAAAAAGGACTATAGAAGGGGTGCATGCAGGCAACGGAGGAGAGATAGAAGACAAAAAGGTCCACACTCGCAGCCAGAAAGCCCGTATCCGGGGACAATCCCAGAACATATGTCCCAGGGTAGCAGGACTCACAGGGCACTTGGGACAACAGGCCTGAGCTGCAAAGCCCGCTCGATAAGCCCTCTGTGGGGAAATAAACGCTCTGTGGAGGAATTTATATTCCTGCTCCCTATGGAGCATATTGCAGGAGAGGGCACGCAGGAAGACAAAGCAACGAGAAATCAAGGAGGACAGGATAGTGCACCCCAGGTCAGCGCTCCACGCCCCAGCCAACATGTCCGCCCTCTCGGTTGACAAAGGTGACAATAGCGCAGTAACAAAGTAACGCAGGCGCGGAGCCGGATCCTCCCACAAACCCAAACTCAAGCCAAGACCCCGCGCCACCGAGTACCGCAAGGACGGCTCTCCGAGACTGCGAACATAATGACTCAGCTGTAAATAACCAAATGTATCCACATGATCCAAACCGTAGAGGGACGCCAACTCAGCAGGAGAAAGAAGAATCCCCCTCTCAGTGAGCACATCTCCCACTCTATGGATCCCATGAGCATGCCAAATCCGGAATACTCGGCTGTCACTTCCAGGACCGAACTGCGCGTTGCCCACTAAGGGCAACATTGGTGTTGCACTATAATTGACCCCCAAGCGGTGGCACAGCTGTTTCCAGATACATCTCATGTATGACCACACCACATGGCCCCTCTGGAAAGAGTCTAACCGAACCGACGGAGCATGCAACAAGAACAATCCCGAGACAGGGGACAGGAAGTCCCTGTCCACAGAGAAGGTCAAAGAGGAGGAACTCTCCAGACACCAATCCCGAATCTGGCGTAAGCCACATGCCAAGTTATAAGCGCGAAGATCTAGAAGACCGAACCCCCCCTGCGCCTCTGGCAGCATCAGAACGCGAAGGGGCAGGCGAGGACGCCCTCCCCGCCACAGGAAAGTCCGCAAAGCCCGGTACAGCTCCTCCAAATCCCTATGTCTCAACCAAATTGGTAAAGTCTGCAACAAGTAGAGCCACCGCGGCACAATCATCATATTATATAAAAAGACGCGGCCCGCAAGGGAAACCGGCAGAGCCCCCCATAAGCGCAGACTCTCAACAGAAGACCGAAGCATAGGTCGTACATTAATCTCATAAAGGCGCGTCAAGGTGGAGGGAATAAGAACCCCCAAGTATTTCACCTGAGCCGAAGCCTCCTTCAAAGGAAAGTCCGACCACAGGTGAGAGACACGCAGATGAAGGGGGAGAGCTTCCGATTTAGATACATTGAGTTTGAGGCCCGAGAGCTCTCCAAACTGCCGAAACAACTCCAGCAACAAAGAAAGGTGCGAGACCGGGTCGGACAAAAGAATCATGATGTCATCCGCAAAGGCCAAACTACGCAGGGAGGAGGCTCCCACCTCCACGCCCTCAAGCAACGGATGAGTGCGGATACAAAGCAACAGAGGTTCCAAAAATAAAATATAAAGCAAAGGAGACAGGGGGCAGCCCTGCCGGGTACCCCGCCGCAGGGAAAAAACCGGGGAAGCTACCCCATTGACAATCACAGCAGCCTCGGGGTTAGAGTATAGAGCACGAAGAGCGTTCAGATAATAGCCAGTCACCCCATAGCGGAGTAACAATGGGAAGAGGAAAGCCCACTCGACCCTGTCAAAGGCTTTTTCAGAATCAAAACTAATGGCCAAGGTAGGCTGACACCGAGAGTCACAGTGGGCCAGAGCCAGTAGAAGCTTCCGAACATTATGACCTGCCTGACGGCCCTTCACAAACCCCACCTGGTCCAGTCCCACCAGTGAAGGGACAAGCGGGGCCAACCGATTAGCCAGCAGCCGGGCCAGAATTTTAAGATCTACGTTGATAAGCGAAATGGGCCTATAAGACCCCACCAAGAGAGGGTCCTTCCCCGGTTTAGGCAGCACAGTTATCAGCGCCTGATTCGAACCAGGAGGGAAGGACCCCCCCTCCACCGCTCGCTCATAATACCGCCTCAACGGATCCGCCACAAACCCCTGCAAGAGACGATAAAATTCCCCGCCAAAGCCATCCGGACCCGGGGATTTGCAGAGAGGCAAGGTTTTAATAACCCCCAAGACCTCCTCCCCAGTAATAGGGGAGACCAAGTTCGCACTGTCGGCCTCCGAGAGCCGAGGCAAGGGCAGTGAGTCAAAGTACGCCTGAATCGCAGAGTCCCGGTCCACCACCTCCGCCGAGTAAAGAGAGCTGTAAAAAGAAACAAAAAGCTGTTCAAGTTGAGGCTGGGCTGTGACCAGCTGCCCCCCAGCTCCTCGAAGTGAGGTGATGGACGAGGACCCCCTCCGCGCCCTAGTCAACTGCGCTAACATTCTACCCGGGCGATTACCAAACCTATGAAGGCGATATTTATAATAGAAGAGCGACTTGTGCGCCCGTTCATGTAAGAGGGCATGGAGCGCCGCCTGGGCCGCCTGAAACTCATGTCTGTGGGATAGAGTGGGAGAATGCAATACTAGAAGCCTGCCCTCCCGCACTTTACGCTCGAGAGCTAATATCTTTGCCGCCATCCGTTTCTTCCGTCGGGCACAGTAGGCTATCACAGCTCCACGAAGCACCACCTTGGCTGCCTCCCAAAAAAGAGCTCCGTCCTCCGCATGCACCCCATTGAACTCAACATACTCCCTCCACTGCACTTCTAGATACTGTTTAAAATCAGGGTCAGAATAAAGTGCTATCGGAAAACGCCAGCGCCCACCCCCAGCAGAGGACCCATCAGCAAGACCAAGGTCCATCCAAACCATAGTATGATCAGAAATAGCCAACACCCCAATCTCAGCTTGATGGACTGCATAGAAGGAGGAGCGGGAGAGAAAAACATAGTCTATCCTAGAAGAGGAATCATGCACTTTGGAAGTATGAGTAAAATCCCTCTCTCCAGGATGAAGGGTTCTCCAGACATCTACCACATCCAAAGCCTGCAGCCAAGCACTTAGCCCGTTATCCGACCTCCCAGAGGAACGAGAGGGCCCCCTAGAAGAATCCAGGACAGGATCCAGAATAGAGTTGAAATCCCCCAGGATAATCAAATGAGTCCCAGGTAACAAGGACACCGACAGGATCACCCCCAGAAGCTTCTTATAAAAAGACCGTTGGGCAGCATTGGGAGCATACACTGACAGTAAGAGTACCGGGCGCTGGTACAATGTACCCTGGACCAGAACATAGTGACCCTCCGGGTCAGACAGGACCCGAGAGTGAACAAAAGGGATAGACTTATGTAGCAGGAGAGCCACCCCGGCCTTAGCCTTAGAAGAAGAAGCAGAATAACATTGTCCCACCCAGGACTGCCTCAGCTTACCGTGTTCTTTCTCTGAAAGCTTAGTCTCCTGCAGGCCCACTATATCTGCCCGATGCCGGGCTAAGTGCTGCAAAATCTTGGTTCTCTTTATCGGAGAGTTAATACCCGACACATTCCACGTCACACATCGCACTCCTCTCTTAGGCGTCATTCAGAAGAAAACCAACATGGTCTACAAAATAAATGAGTAGAAAACTCCTGCCGAGAGTCCCAGCCCTCCTCCCGACAGCCACCCATCCAGCACGCACACACAGATCTCCCACCATCAACCACACCGATCCAAGTCCCCCACCCCTCCAACCACTATCCCTCTTCAACCCCAACTCCCCCCTCCCATACCCCCCCCACCCCACCCTAGCCCAACTCCCCCTCCCACCCTCCCTACCCCTCCTCCCAAACCCGACATCCCCCTCCCATACCCCCTCTGATACCCCAGCCCACCACTCCAGAAGAGGGTACACCAAGGGCCCAAAGTCCCTCCCCCCCTCAACCTCCCATACATATACCAAGCAGTACAAAACAAGAAGGAGAAAAGGCAAAAGCCAAGGGGCAAATACCATCAACAACGGCAGGACCCCTTAGGGAAAGAGCATCTAAAGGAAGAACAAATCGCAAAGTCTCACCCCTGCAGGACACAACAACAATCTAGCTCAAAAAGCCAGAGAACAGTGTCCAGAACAAACCAAAGTGACCCCCAGGGAGGAGCCACTAAACAAAGATAGTCAACATAATATGAGCCATCATGTCTCAAGGGGAGCACCACCAGGATCCCACGGGCGCTCCCCCACTCATAGCAGACAGGAACCTCCAGCCACTGTCAGGGGCCCTCAAGTGCTCGGCTCCAGATCAGGATACCACAGAAGAACCTGAGCCCGGGCAGCCTCACTGGTTTCAAAGAGGAAGGGTTGACCCCCATGAAGCACCCGGAGCTTGGCTGGATATTGCAAAGTGAAGCGCAGCTTTTTCTCGGTGAGTTGCTTGCAGACAGTCGAGTAGCCTCGGCGGAGAGATGCCACCTGTGCAGAATAATCCTGGAACATCAGGATACGCTGGTTCTGGAACTGTAAATCCTTTTTCTGGCGATAGGTGCGAAGCAGAAGATCTTTGATAGCAAAATTGAGGATGCGGAGGATTACCACACGCGGCCTGGTCGAGCTCTCCTGCCTCCTGCCCAGCCGATGTGCCCGTTCTATACGCAAGGGACCCAGGCCCCGCGTAGCCAGCAGCTCAGTCATCAGCCATGCTTCAAGGGTAGGCAGGAGATCTCCATCCGATATAGTTTCAGGGACCCCCACCAGGCGCAGATTATTTCGTCTGGAGCGATTCTCCAGATCCTCCATCTTCTCCTCACATTGCCCCACTTTACGCTGGAGTTGCTGTATCTCTGCCTGCATAAAAGTAATGGTGTCCTCTGCAGTGCTGATCCTCTGCTCAGCTTCAGAAACGCGGTTGTTAAACTCAGCCACCGAGGTAGAGAGGGTTGCTATGGACTCGTGTACTTTATCCAGGCGCGTCCCCAGCGCCAGCACGACTGCCTCCGTGAGGCGCGCTATCATGTCCGCCCCCGCTGAATCAGCAGCGTCTCCCGAGCCGGCCATCTTGCCTTCAGTGCCCGACCCCGATTTCAGTCGTTCGCGCTCCTTTTTACCCGCCTTCGCCGCCATGTCTCCGCTCCCTTTTAGAATAAATTTGTCCATAAAGCCCCAAGGAGTCGGGAGAAAATGCTTGGTGGCGATTTTTTTTCGCTGAGTCTGGATCCGGGAGGCCGAGGCAGGGGAAGAGCAGCGGAGCTCAAGGAAAACGCGTCTTCCCTGCTCTCGGCACGGCCACGCCCCCTCACAGTACTAAATTTTAAAAAGAAAAAAAAAAGGGAGGTATTCATAGTTAAAATATCAAGGACGGATCAGACACAGTTCTGCACTGGATATATTTTAGGTCTTTGGGTAGACATTTTTAAAATTTATTTCTAAAGTTTCTTAACCGCCTATAACTAAGCGGTTTATAGCATAAAACATTCACAATGATTCAAAGAGCAACATATAACAGTACTTTCAGTACATACATTTAACCCACTAAAAATAGCAGGGAGCGACAGTAGGATTACATATCATCAATCGTTAATGAATCAAGAGCATTATTCATAGTTCAGATTCCTCATTAAACATCTCCTTTCCACATAGCATCAGAGGAAGGCATCTACATACATATTTAATGTTAACAAAAGAATAAAATATTGCTTTACGCAAATCAAAATTTAAAAAATGTGTTTCTTACAGATCTGGATCTTCCACAATTGGTTAGCTCAGCAACGCATTGAGAAAGCATACCCTAAATTTGGTAATTTTCCAGAAGATTGCAGCTACTCCAAAATATGGCTGCCAGACTAATCTGGCGAAGCAAATTTCAGAGAATTACCCCACTATTAAGGGAACTACACTGGCTACCCATAAGGAAAAAAAATTAATTATAAAATAGCATGTATGGTCCACAAGGCCATCTATGAGGAGAACTCCAAAGGACTAATCAAAGACACCGTGGTCACAAACTCTTTTCTCAACTTGAGACCGATGCAGTGTTTTAAGTTGGCCTTCCCCTCACCATCACAGGTTCTCCGAAAGAAACTATATGAATTCATTTTTGCATTCCAAGTGCCCAAAATTTGTAATGGCCTCCCACAGCACCTGCGTCACCCATTACATTACAACTTTAGGAAAATGCTAAAGACTCATTTCTTCTCAGCGAACCTATAGCTCAAAATGCAAAGGCACTCTACCTCCTCTATCTATATCTCATTGTTCATGATCACGGTCTAGAAATCTTATTGTAAACCGCATTGAATCCCTGCCAAAACTTACAGTATAGAAGAAAATGTATGGTATGGACTGGATTGGTCATTATCTTTTACCTTTCTCCTCACCTTTCTCTACACCTCTATCGGTTTCTTTATCCACTGGTTATTGGACAAGAAAACGCCATTGTTTGGATCCTCTCTTGTCCTTCAATTAGTTCTTCTTTTCCTGCTAATTTTTCAGATCTAACCTGAACTTGGAAGATGATCAAAAAGAATGTTGGAATCCAGTACTTTGTATAGCATTGGATTTGATTGCTCCTTTTTTAAAGTATGTTCAACCCTCCTCTCATCAATGTTAACCGTGATATCACCGATGTCTGCA
This sequence comes from Geotrypetes seraphini, assembly GCF_902459505.1. NCBI lineage: Eukaryota > Metazoa > Chordata > Amphibia > Gymnophiona > Dermophiidae > Geotrypetes > Geotrypetes seraphini. The sequence goes on along the minus strand of NC_047095.1, from coordinate 112,195,298 downwards.
GTTACGGCAAGTTTGCAGAGTAGAGTGCAACTCCTATAAAACCCAACAAAAATTGTACATCTCTCAACTATACAAAGCCAAGAAGAATTATTTTTCAAATATTAAAACCTCTCGAATAAGGAAATTATCCTAGGATAAGCAGCCAGCATATTCTCACAAGTGGGTGATCTTATCCATGGAGCCCGGTATGAACAGCGTTAAAAGTGAACTGTCACGTTAAGTTTTAAGAAACTTCAAGACTGCCCGCACTGTGCATGCCTGATTGCCTTCCTGCCCGATATAGGCTCGTGGTTCCTCAGTTCTTAGTTCTCTATAGAACAAAGTGTGTTTCTGGACTTTGTCTGACTGGTGTGCCTTCAAACCCACATTTGTTTCTAATCTTGGCCTTTGTTTTCTGTTTCTTTTTTCTTCATTAAAAAATAATAATAATAGTAATGATTTAATTTAATTTCTTTTTCCCTCACTTGGGCTCCTGCCCTTGTGAGGGCTTTCATTGCCTTTGTGTGAGGTGTTTTCTGCCTTTGGTTTATTTTCAAGTTTAATCATTGAGTTTAACCTTGCTGATGCCATATTTCCATCCATGTTGAAACCGTTGACAGGCTTCAAAAAGTGCTGTCGGTGCTGGTGGCCTATCTCCATAACTAACCCACACAGTGGTGTTTTTCAGTGTTTAGACCCAGAACATCGAGTGGATTCCTGCCTGCGTTGTTCTACCTTGCAGAAGCAATCCTTAAAAGCTCATCGAATTCAACAGGAGAAGCTCTTCGGTTTGGCTATGGACAACGGGAAACATTCTGAACCGGCGGTACCGATGGTACCAGCATCGACATTGGCATTGGAATAAGCCAGCTAAGAAGCCATCCTCTTCCCAACCAATGTCGCAGGCCTCGACAGCATCGAGTCCCTCAATGGAGGCTAAAAAGTAACGCCACAGCTCTCCATCTCTGCAAGCGGTGTCTCCTTCAGGGCTGCATCCTCTCCGAGGTCCTAGAGACTCTGCCATATCGATAGTACTGGCTCTTGAGCCAAGGGTACTGATGCAGCTCTTTAAAGGGCAACTTATTGAGCTCTTTCGAAGAAAGAGAGATCAGTGACATGTTTAAGTTTCATGCAACACTGCTGTTAACATTGACTCCCTCGGTAGTAGCCAGCCTAAGCATAGCACCTCGAGGCCGCAAGGTACCGAATCCAGATCTCCGTCATGGCGTCAGTCTACATTGCACCAATCTGCTAGTAAACATCGGTGCTCACCATCAAAGCATCGATCCCCAACGTCACAACAAAGATTTACATCAAAGCATCATCACTGTGCATCGATGCTCGTCTTCGATACATCAAAGCTCTTCTTCAGTTAGGCACTCTGGATCTAGACACGTTTCAGTGTTGCCACCGAGAGGTCTTGGAGACTTCCACCCATAACCCCACCCATGTGTAATTTGCCAGTTTCCTAGCAGCATGAAAAATGTCCTCCATGATTGAGAAGCTATTGAAGCAAAACACAATGAGCTAGATGCACTAAATAGTATCCAAAATGGCGGGCCTTCCCCTCCTTGGTGCATCATGTGATGCATGAGGAGGGCCAAAGGCCCTGATTGGTTCAGACGCCAAAGACCCCTCCTAAGGATACAGAGGGAGAAGCCTAAGGCCCTGATTGACCTTGGAAGGGACCTTAGGCATCTGAGACAGTCTGGGCTTTAGGTCCCTCCCTGTGCATCACATGATGCACTAAGGCGGAGAAGGCCTGCCATTTTGGATTGGTGGGCCTTGGAGCTGCCTCCCTCCTGCTCTTTTCAGATAATGGTACTGAAGGGGTCTGGGGATGGTCCAGTGGGCATCTCTCCTGCTTTTTTTGAGGGGGGGGAGGGTAGGGGTTGATTGTGGGGTGGCGCCTGGCAGTGGGGGGATGACTCTCCATTGGCAGGAGGGAGTAGGCATCCTTCCTGCCAATTTTTTTTCTTGCATGAGAGGGGGGTCGGCAAGGCAGGAGGGAGTGGGCATCCTTCTTTTTGATTTTCACTGGCACTGGGAGGGGAGAGGTCAGTCCCCAGTGTTGGTTCATCAGGAAGACTTTGGGGAGGGCCGTCATTGGTGGGATGGGGTGCTTATTTATTTATTTATAATGGGGCAGATATTGTGCATGTATAATATATACACAGCATCTGTGCCCATTAAAAAAAGTGCCATAAGACAGGCAAGCGACTGGTCTTGGCCAGTCACTTTTTTTGATCATCTGTTTTTTGTGCATCACTAAGCAATATTAGTGCATCAATCGCTCGGGTAGTTTGCATGGGGTTTTAATATTAAATAGATAATTTGCTTGGGCGATCGAGGGGAAGAACACGCAGTGAGCCGTTTTGTGCTTCGGGTTGGCAAATGCTATTGTCGCTAAAGCAGTCATAATTGGTTTAATGACAGTCACTGACTTTAGTGTATCTAGCTCAATGTCTCTAGGTTTATTATTGATCAGTTTGCGTAGCACTCTATGTGCTTTTTTGATAAGAACTGTGGAAACCAAGTCATTACCCCAGGCTTGTTGCAGTAAATCTAAGCAAATGTCCTGAGCAACTCTGAGGATCACAGAACACTTCTTCCAGAATGCCCCAGAGGCATAGATTTACACCTTCTGAAGCGGTTCTCCAGATCTTTTAGTTTATCCTAGATTTCCAGTTCTCCTTTCTGCAATGTGTCCACCTTTTGACAAGTGTCATCTAATTTTTCCGTCAGTGTCCTTATGCACCTCTGCCTCGTCTTGCCATTTTGCGATCTCATTCAAATCATTTGATCTCAGCTGCTACGTGCTTAATATCCAGTCTGATAGATTGCACCTCAGTCTTAAGATTGGCAAGTGCTCCAATAAATCACAGTTTGACAATGCATTGGGACTACCATTCGGGCCTCCACCACGGCCCTCCCGATATTCTGCCTCCACAGAATGCTATCTTGGGACCCTTAGAGGGGCTGGGTGTTTTCAGCGGACCCATTCCAGCTCTGCACCTCGTGGACATTGCACTGCGGAGAGAGAAGTCTGTAGCTTCACTCCAGAGTGACCACCCGAATCGGTGACCTCACTTCCCCCTCTGCACCATCTGCTAATATCATCCACTTGTGTGCCTAATTCAATTCTTTTTGTCAACAGAAAAATAATAAATTTACAAAAAGATTCTAAAATAAAATCAGTATGCTACTTTCAGTACCAATATTTTTAGGAAAAAAAAAAAAAAAATTATTCATAAATTAGAATTCCAAAATAAACAGCTCTTTTAATAAAGCTGAAAAATAGTGTTGGGAGGGAGGGTGGGTTATGGGTTTATATATATATATATATACAATTGTTATTGTCTTGATGGATTTATCAAGTGTTGTTTCTGAGACTATGTATGGTTTTTCTTGTTCACTTGTTTAATGATTAAAAAGGAATAAAGAATTAAAAAAAAAAAAAAGAAGAACAATATTTTATTGTACACTTGTAAGAAATGAAAATGAATAAACATTTGGAAAAAAAAAAAAAATAAAGCTGTGAACTACTACTACTGTTAATTATTTCTATTGCGCTACCAGACGTGCGCAGCACTGTACAGAGTCGCAAAGAAGACAGTCCCTGCTCAAAAGAGCTTACAATCTAAACAGACAAGGCAGATAAACAGGATGTCATGGATACAGTTAAGGGGAACGGTTAATCTGTTGGCTGGGTTGGTGGGCAGTGGGGATTAGGGTTATGGACTGAAAACTCTTATCAAAAAGGTGGATTTTTGGATTTTGTTTTGGCAAACCTTGAGAGCATAATTGACTAAAATTTAGGAGAAGTTTCAATGGGTCACCTCTCTTCTAAATGCACAAATAGGCAGGGTGACTATGAAATGACAACAGGAGCTCTAAAGCCTGAAGGCAGCAGTTTCAGAGCTCAGTCCATTTATTTAAATAGCATAAGTCTGAAATTTGCATAATAGGGTCTACTGTGTGTAAAGGATTATTTATCTCGTAGGGTAAATTGCTGAGGACAATCCTGTTCGGGGTGAAGAGGGTGACGGCTAACAACCTCGAAACATTTATCTTCATCCTTTTCCTGCTCATTTTTGCAATTGCAGCAGCTGCCTATGTTTGGATCGAAGGTATGGTGATTATTTTTTAAAATTTAGCTTATGCCTTTTCAGTGACACTTGAGGGGGTTACATTCAAGTACAGTAGGTGTTTCCCTGTTCCAAAAAGGGCTAATTGTCTGTTTGTACCTGACCTGGGGGAGGGAGATGACTTGTCCAAGGTCACAAGGAGCATTGGTGAGAGGTTAAATTTGAATTCTGGCTTCTCTTGTCTGCAGCCGGCTGCTTTACCCATTAGGCTACTCCTTCATGCCCTTGCTAAGCTTACAATTTCATTCATATACTTTTCACCACACTTTTAAGCTACTGCCAAAGAGTACTGCCACTAAAAGAATCACTATTTGATAGAAGGGGGAGCCTGAGGTTGAACCACCCTTTCAGCTAGCTCTGTGCGCCTGGCTGTGGGTCCTTTGGCCCCTTGGCAAGAGAGGAATTGATTATGTATACATCTATATAAATCAAGGTAACATTTTTCCCTTAAAAAAGGAGGGGGGTGGAATGTTAACTCAAATTTAAACTGATGGTCTATATTCAAGTAATCATCTCCCTCCCTCCCTCCCTCCCTCTTCTATGGCATCCAACATTTCTTCCATTCCATCCCATTCCTGAAATGTCCTACTGCTGCTGTCTCTCTTCTCCCCCCCCCCAAACCGGAAAGTCCTTATCACTCACTCTTTCCATTGAAAAGATGAACCCCATCCCCAGGCCTACTTTATAGCCCTGGCGGTCCAGTGGTGAGTTGGGGCAGGAGCAATCCTTCTCTGTTCCTAACTGTGCTGAAAATGGCTGCCGTGAGTTCCTGTAGCAATCTCGCAAGACTTCTGCTGAAACTTGCTAATAGAGAATAACACAGGGACAGGTACCCATGGTTAACTGTGGGGTAGAGATGGTGACAGTGCCTAAGGGGACGGGATGGGAATAAACTTTGTCCATGTGTCATTCTCTGAAAACTTGAGACTAATATCAATATGTAAAAAATTTACACATCTTAGTTAATTGGCAACTGAATTCAATGATTAAAAAAACTGCAGAAGCCGCTTTTGGATTTAAATGAACTACTGTAAAAGAACATTTTTGCGTCTTGTCTGCTTTTGATGCGACGACAAGAAGCTTTTGTGCTTCAGCATCCTTCCATCATGTGCCCAACTGCTTAAGCATCTTACTGTTACTGCAACAGATTCATTCATAGTTGCTGGCATCAAAGAACATTTCCAACATTTAATAGACACTTATTCATCCATTGCACAGTTTAGATTCTCTTCTACACCTGTTTGAAAGACAATACAGTTACCTTCCCAGATGATGTAAAAACTAGACAATGGAATCTTTGGGAAGGTTGTACCAAAATCAAGATCGAAATGGAGCTGTGCTAGTTACTGTAAAAAAGTAACTAGTTACCGTTGCTAGTTACATGAGATAAAAAGCAACTACCGTGTTTCCCCGAAAATAAGACACTGTTTTATATTAATTTGGGGTACAAAAATGCACTAGGGCTTATTTTGGGAGGATGTCTTATTTTTTTCATGTACAATGATCATCTCTCCCTTCCTCTCCTCCACCCCAATTCTTCCTATTTCCTTTCTTTCCCCCACATGTACAGCATCTTTCCTCCCCCTCCTCTTATTCCTTCCCTCTGCAGCATCTTTCTATCCTTCCCTCCCTCTCATCCTCCCATGCAGCAGAACCTTTCCACAGCTTCTGTCCCTCCATCCCATCCCCCTGTGCAGTAGAACCCTTGAGCAGCATCTTTCTATCCCCCTGCCTCACAGCCGAACCTCCGCTGACCCTCACATCTTTCCATCTCTCCCTCCCATCTGAACACCACTGACACTCCCACCGCGAGACGACCGACATACCAAACAGCAGCGTTGGCAGCACTCTAAACCGGCTGCTTTGCATCCTTCTCCCGCCGGGTCCTCCCTGTGTCACGTTGCTGATGACATCATCAATGATGCGGCAGAGGGAATCACCGGCTGGAGAAGAAAGCAGTGTTTCTCCCCATACACCATCTCTTCCTGCCCTCCACCCTATGTCCAACATTTCTCCCCCTCTCTTCTTGCATGTCTCCCTGCCCTCCACCACATGCTTTCTCACCCCTTTCTTCCTCTTTGTTGCATCTTTCCCTTCCTTTCCTCCACCCCATATCAAATTATTCCTCTCTCCCCCCATGAGCAGCAGCTTTCCATCCCTCCTATCCCCCTGTGCAGTAGCTTTCAATCCCACCCTCCTATCCCCCTCCATCCCTGAGCAGCAGTTTTCCATCCCTCCCTCCTATCCCCTTGAGCAACAGCTTTCCATCCTTCCCTCCCATTCTCCTGTGCAGCAGCTTTCCATTCCTCCTATCCCCATATGCAGCATCTCCCGAATGACCTCCCACTATGAGATCTGACATTCTACGGGACTCCTAATGCAGCAGCAACAACAGTCATGGCCGGCCAACAGAAACAGTGCTGTGAACAGGCTGCTTGCAGCCTGCCCCACTAGGGCTTCCCTCTGCCACATCATCAGTGATGTCATTTAAACATCTCTATTGTATCTCCTCTTTCCTGCCTTTCTTCAAAAGTATACATATTGAGATCTTTTAAGTCTTTTGAGTGCGGTCCGATCTCAGCCCGCATCCTTTCTGTGGCACCCAGACATGAAATTCCTGGTTTCAGAGCCCTTGGAGGTCTCAGAAGGCTCCCTCAAAGGGACGATAGCCATAACTAGGCTGTATCCTATGGATCAAGAGTTCCAGCAAATGATTACTATGCCAAAGGTAGACTCCCTAGTAGCACAGGTGACTAGATATATTTCCTTACCCAGTGAGGGAGGAATCGTGCTGAAGAATACACAGAACCACAGTAATGAATATGGTCCTCAGGAGGCAATTTGAGGCCCTAGCCCTAGGAGTTAAGGCAGTGTCAGCTGCTTCTTTCGTAGCATGTGCTTACTATTCACAGCTGCGAACCCTGGGCATGACAGCGGCTGAGTGACTATTTCAGAAAATTGCGAGCCATGGAATCGAGGATGAAATACTCACGTGGATTAAAAACTGGCTGGAGCATAGGAAACAGAGAGTGGGGATAAATGGGCAATACTCGGACTGGAAGAGTGTCACCAGTGGGGTGCCGCAGAGCTCAGTGCTTGGACCCGTGCTTTTCAACGTCTTTGTAAACGATCTGGACATAGGTACGACGAGTGAGATGATTAAATTTGCAGACAATACGAAGTTGTTCAGAGTACTGAAGACACAGGGGGATTGCGAAGATCTGCAGCGTGACATAATCAAGCTCAAGGAATGGGCATCGACATGGCAAATGAGGTTCAACGTTTATAAGTGTAAAGTGATGCATGTCGGTAACAAAAATCTCATGCACGAATACAGGATGTCCAGGGCAGTACTTGGAGAGACTTCCCAGGAAAGAGACTTGGGAGTTCTGATCAACAAGTTAATGAAGCCGTCCGCACAATATGCGGTGGTGGCGAAAAGGGCGAACAGAATGCTAGGAATGATAAAGAAGGGGATCACAAATAGATCGGAGAAGGTTATCATGCTGCTGTACCGGGCCATGGTGCGCCCTCACCTGGAGTACTGCGTCCAGCACTGGTCACCGTACATGAAGAAGGACATGGTACTACTCGAAAGGTTCCAGAGAAGGGTGACTAAGATGGTTAAGGGGCTGGATAAGTTGCCGTACAATAAAAGATTAGAGAAATTGGGCCTTTTCTCCCTCGAACAGAGGAGTTTGAGAGGGGACATGATCAAAACATTCAAAGTACTGAAGGGAATAGACTTAGTAGATAAGGACAGGTTGTTCACCCTCTCCAAGGTAGGGAGAACAAGAGGACACTCTCTAAAATTGAAAGGGGATAGATTTTGTAAGAACGTAAGGAAGTTCTTCTTCACCCAGAGAGTGATAGAAAACTGGAACGCTCTTCCAGAGTCTGTCATAGGGGAGAACACCCTCCAGGGATTCAAGACAAAGTTAGACAAGTTCCTGCTGAACCGGAACGTACTCAGGTAGGGCTAGTCTCAGTTAGGGCACTGGTCTTTGACCAGAGGGCTGCCGTGTGAGCAGACTGCTGGGCAAGATGGACCACTGGTCTGACCCAGCAGCGGCAGTTCTTATGTTCTTACCTCAGCTTGTGCTAGCAGGGGTGAACTATATGGTTGACACGCTTTATGATGCAATTAGAGTCATGGTGATAGTCTTTGCTTATTCATCTCCGCCCTGCGCTTGCTGTGGATCAGACAGATGGGCAAGTGAATCAACCTCTAAGACTGTGCTTAGGAGGCTCCCCTTCAAGGGACAGATGCTTTTTGGCAAAGGCCAAAGTGCAAGATTCTCATCCCAAGTCCTTACTGGACAGCAGACCTTGAGTGGCTAGAAGCCAAAACCGGAGTTCCTTTTGGGGGCACTGACTTTTTCGCCTCAGGAGGCTCATCTCAGAGAACGTATCAAGGTTCCAGACAGAGATATTCCGGAAGCTATAAAATTCAAAATATAGGTTCCAAGCCAGCCAGGAAGCCACAATGATGATAGGCTTCCAGCGGCCCTTCAGAAAACTGGAGGTCAGCTCTTGGACTTTCTGGAGGACTGAGATAGTTTTCATACCCTCTGTCTGACTGGTTTGTGAATTCTCCGGCAGGTGGTCCAAGTCCGAGCAAAATTAAAAAGATTGCTGCATATTTAAGCCATAGAACGAGATCCAAAAGAACACTCGAGCTCGGGCAGATACTCAGTATACTTTGTCGTGCCCAAGAAAGATTCTGACAACTGGAGGCCCATTCTCGATCTCAAACATGTAAATGCGGCCCAGAGGGTTCTGCTTTTCTGGATGGAGATGGTGAGATCTGTCATTGCAGTGGTGCAGCTGGGAGAGTTTCTGACCACCCTGGGTTTGACCTAGGCTTATCTCCACATTCCAATTTTCCCAGCACACAGAAAGTTCCTGACATTTCATGTATTGGAGAATCACTATCAATTTTCAACGCTACCGATTGGGCTGGCAACAACACCTCTGATGTTCACCAAGGCGATAGTGGTGGTAGCAGCTCATCTCCACAGGACGGGCTGGCTGGTTCATCCTTATCTAGATGACTGGCTCATGAGATCCCCTACTTGAGAATAGGGAGAAAGAGCAGTGGTGGCAGTTTGCAGAGTCTGAGATAGATTGTAAACTTTTGAAAGAGCCAATTGTTCCCCATGCCAGTCTTTGGAATACCTGGAAGTTCTCCTCAACATGGCAGAAGGCCGAGTTTTTCTACCAAAGGCACACAAACACAAGCTTTATACATTATAGTTTCATTATTGACTTATGTTATGTGAGCAGATTAGAATGTTGGTTTCAGGGAGTTCCCCGTGTCCCTCCTTCTCCGGTCTTTTACTCTAAAGCTCTTGCATGCATTGGAACAAACAGAAGGGGGCATCAGACTCCTAGGAGAAGGAGGCGGTTTCAAAAGCTATGATTGACATCTTTCTGCAGTATGCTCACGAGAATGGACAAGAGTACCTTAAGGTTCAGCATACCATTCCTCTCTACTGGAAAAGATATTATCAATGTAAGAACCTAATCTATTTTTCTGTTAATTTTAGGTACTAAAGACCCAAGCAGGAACCGTTACAAGTTGTTTCTGGAATGTACACTAATTTTGACGTCAGTTGTTCCACCTGAACTTCCAATTGAGCTCTCGTTAGCCGTCAATACTTCTCTTATTGCATTGGCAAAGCTCTGTAAGTATCAGCTTCTTTCTTCTTTTCCACACTGCCCCCCCTCCCTCCCGATCACCACCCTATTTCTTTCTCATCTTGTTTTTTGCTCTTCCCATTTCTTGTCTTCCTAATCTTTTCTCATGTCTTTTGCCCCTGTAGTTCCCTCATAGGTGCTCCTCTTCACTTCCTCCAATAATTTCTTCCCCACCACCTGCCATTCACTCATGCTTCTCACACATTCATTCTCCTGGTTGGGGTTTGGTGTTTTTTTTTTTCTCTCTCCTTATTTTCTTTCTTGATTTTTCATTAACATTTGTCTACAAATGATGCTAGCTTAAAGTTTTTATTTTTTCTAATACAGGCAGTCCCTGGGTTAAGAGCAAGGTAGGTTTTTAAAACTGTTCCTAAGTTGGATTTGTATGTAACTCATAACTTGTAGATTTTCAGATTCTTGCTGCTTCTCTCTGCTCCCAGCTGACAAAAGGGCCAACTGTCCCTCCCAGTGTTCCCTCTAAGCTACAGCATGCACAACCACACACTGTTCTCAATGTGGCCATGCCTCATTCCTGAATCTGCTACAGGAGAAGTGTATGAGTCTTTACCACTGGAAATAGTGCTCAGTGAAATCAAATGAACATAAGAATTGCCGCTGCTGAATCAGACCAGTGGTCCATCGTGCCCAGCAGTCGGCTCACGCGGCGGCCCTTTGGTCAAAGGCCAGTGCTCTAAATGAGTCCAGCCTCACCTGCGTACGTTCCCGGTTTAGCAGGAACTTGTCTAACTTTGTCTTGAATCCCTGGAGGGTGTTTTCCCCTATAACAGACTCCGGAAGAACATTCCAGTTTTCTACCACTCTCTGGGTGAAGAAGAACTTCCTTACGTTCTTAAGTATGAGTCAAGTATCTGTAACTCGGGGACTGCCTGGACTGAGGATATTTTTCTTCTTTTCTTATCTCAACTTCATTTCTCCTCATCTTTACCTTTTACTCACAACTCTTTTTGCCTTCTTCCTTTTCATTCCTCTGAGACTTCAGCACTTTCATATTTATTCCCTTTGTCTTTCCCCCATTTCCTTTCAACTCATCTCTGTTTATTTGCCAGCACTTTGCTCATTCAGTCTATTTCTTTCACCCATACCCATTCCTTCCTATAATCTTCAGTCTTCCTATAATCCTTCAGTCTCTTCCATCTCCTGTCTATATCTCCTCCCTGTCGCACAATCTATTCATACAACACATTCCTTCTCATACATCCCCTTTCCTTTCATACCTTCTGTATTCCTCACCTTGTCTTATTTCTGGATTTGTTTCTGATTCTAGATGTGTACTGTACAGAACCATTCCGAATCCCCTTTGCTGGCAAAGTTCAGGTTTGCTGCTTTGATAAAACTGGCACTTTGACCAGTGACAGTCTTGTGGTTCGAGGAGTGGCTGGTCTTAAGTAAGTAGCAAAAAAATCTGAACATTTATGTAACAGAGCTTATACATTAATAACAGATTACACTATTTAGTTTGCTTCGCTTCATATAAAGAGCCAGTGTACTTACTGTATATACTCGAATATAAGTCGAACCAAACATAAGCCGAGACCCCCATTTCCTCCCCAAAATGGAGGAAAAATGGTTGACTTGAATATAAGACGAGCCAAGAAAACAAAAAGCAGGGTGGGTTTTAGCTCACTCCAGATAGAAGGACAAGGCTCTTTTGCACTATTTGTCATTTCGATAAAACTACCAGATGCATATAGCACTGCGCATAACATGTAAGAGACCGTCTCTGCTTGAAAGAGCTTATAATCTAATTATGACAAAAAAGCAAAAAGGGTGAATCTATACATGTTGATCAAACAGGGAATGAATTGAGGTTGTGCTCTCAGATTTCTAAAAAGAAATGCTTCATAATAAACATACACTGAAAGGTACAAGGTATATACTTGAATATAAACCGCCCTGTCCATTGTACTTCCTCTCTGCCAATATTCTGCATGCTGCGCCTTCCCTATGACCCGCATACCTGGAATCCCTGGTGGTCCAGAGGTGTAGCGGGCAGGAGCCAGCTTTCCACACTCCTGCCCCGCTGCTAAACTGGTCGCTGCCGCAAGTTCTGGCTTCAGCTATACCGAGCAGGAGCACGCTTTGATGCCGCTGCTCAGTGCTGAGTGGCTTCCTGAATGGCTCCCACAAATTCTTGTCAGAACTCGGCAGCAGCGACCAATTTAGTAGCGGAGCAGGAGCGTGGAAAGCTCACTCCTGCCCACTACACCTCTGGACCACCAGGGCTTGCAGGTATGCGGGTCATAGGGAAGGCGCAGCATGCAGAATATTGGCAGAGAGGAAGTACAATGGACAGGGCGGTTTATATTCAAATACAGTGGAACCTTGGTTTACGAGCATAATTCGTTCCAGAAGCATGCTCGTAAACCAAATTGCTCGTATATCAAAGCAAGTTTCCCCATAGGAAGTAAGGGAAACTGCTTTGATTGGTTCCACCTCCTCCCCTCCTCCCCCCCCCCCCCCGAGGCTATCGGCGCTGCTCTATTCTCCCCCCTTGAGGAATCCGACGCTGTTCCAACCCCCCCTTCTCCCGCGATCCGGCATCCCCCCCCGCTCGCATTGCCCCCCCTCCACCGCGATCCTACTTCTCCCCCCCGAGCAGTCAATGACATCTTTTACCCGACTTAGCACTAGTGCCGGTGCCCGAAGATCCTCCCTCTTCTGGCGCGGCTGGGCGGTGCGTCGGAGATCCTCCTTCTTCTGGGCTGGGCTGGGCTGGACTGGCTTTGAGCATGCGCAAATGCTCAAAGCCAGTCCAGTCCAGCCCAGACCAGAAGAAGGAGGATCTACGATGCACCTCCCAGCCCAGGCCGCGCCAGAAGAGGGAGGATCTTCGGGCACCGGCACTGGTGCCAAATCGGGTAAAGGATGTAATTGACTGCTCGGGGGGGGGGGAAGTAGGATCGCGGTGGAGGGGGGGCAACGAGAGCGGGGGGATACCGGATCGCTGGGGGGATGCCGGATTACGGGGGGGGGCGCTCGTACACCGAGGCAAGCTCGGTTTACGAGGCACCAAGTTTGCGAATGTTTTGCTCGTCTTGCAAAACACTCACAAATTGGTGCACTCGTAAACCGAGGCCTTGTACCTTTCAGTGTAGGTTTATTATGAAGCATTTCTTTTTACAAATCTGAGAGCACAACCTCAGTTCATTCCCTGTTTGATCAGCATGTATAGATTCACCCTTTTTGTCATAATTAGATTATAAGCTTCTTTCAAGCATCTGGTAGTGTTATCGAAATGACAAATAGTACAAAAGAGCCTTGTTCTTCTATCTGGAGTGAGCTAAAACCCACCCTGCTTTTTGTTTTCTTGGCTACCAGCAGATTGAGGGCTGCCATCAGCAAAGGCACTCTTTCAGATTGGCCTTTTACTTGTGCTACTGCTACTACTATTAATTATTTTTATAGTGCTACCAGACGCACGCAACGCTGTACAGAGTCACAAAGAGTAAGAAAACAGTCCCTGCTCGAAAGAGCTTACAATCTAAGCTCAGGCTGAGGGCCATGCTATGCTAAGCTGGTGTCCCATGCTTTGTCATACAATACTCCTCATGCAATGTCGCACCATACCATGTTTGTCATGTTATGTTTTTACCAAATCCTATATAATAAAACCCTAAGCGCGCATACGCACTTAGGGTTTCGTGTTCCCTGTCGCTGTGGTGTGTGTGATCCATGGCCCTGTTCCATTTTAGAACCTGGCGGCAGGGAACATTCTGGCCACACCCCTCCTCCCGCCCTCACTCACCATTTGAAGCCAGGCAAGCTCTCTCCCTGCCTGCGTCCTCGGCAGGGAACACATCTCCCGCCCTTACTCGCCACTGCCGCCGCTGCTGATCCTCCTCTTCAGAGCAGCCTGTCCCGCCCTCACTTGCCGCTGCCGCCGCTGATCCTCCTCTTCAGAGCATCCTGCGATGGTGGCCGTCTTTAAAGAACCTCGCAGGCCGCTCTCCAACCTCAGTAGCACGTTCCCTCTGACGCACGGGATCGCGTCAGAGGGAACGTGCTACCGAGTTGGAGAGCGGCCTGCGAGGTTCGCTAAAGCCGGCCACCACGATTGCAGGCTGCTTTGAAGAAGAGCAGGCCAGAAGATGCCGGGATGGAGGGAGGGCAAGAAGCGGATCAATACCGGGGGCCAGGGGGAGAGTGAAAGGGAAAGGGGTCTGCTTTGGGGGGAGGGGTGTGCTGGGGGGAGACAGAAGGGGCCATGGAGAGATAGGGAGAGGGAAAGGGGGCTGCTTTGGGGGGGAGGTGTGCTGGGGACAGACAGCTTTGCACTGGGGGGGGGAGACAGAAGGGGCCATGGAGAGACAGGGAGAGGAAAAGGGGGCTGTTTTGGGAGGGAGGTGTGTTGGGGACAGACAGCTTTGCTCTGGGGGGGAAGACAGAAGAGGGCCATGGAGAGACAGGGAGAGGGAAAGGAGGCTGCTTTGGGGGGGAGGTGTATGCTGGGGGCAGACAGCTTTGCTCGGGGTGGGGGGGAAAGACAGAAGGACACAGACAGCGGCCAAGGAGAGAGATAAAGAAACACAGACAGATAGACACATCTATTCTAGCACCCATTAATGTAACGGGCTTAAAGACTAATAAATAAATAAATGCCATGGCTCATAATGTCAGAACCATGGCTGCATTGCTACCCTCTTGATAGCTGCAATACGTCCTTCATCAACTCATTCATCTAACTATTGTTTGGAACAAGACACCAGATGCGACAGTTGATTTGGTCAGAACTCTCTTGTCCTTCAGAATCTATTTATGGTCTAGAATCCAATTCCAGCTACCTAGGTCCATTTCTTTCTGTTCCAGATTGCCTTAAAAAGAGGCATTAGTTGCAGGACTCCATAGGCCCTGCCTGTTAAGGTTCTTGATGTTCTTATTCTCTACTTTTTGTTTTTAATCAGCCTAGTTCTGGTTGACCAGGGCTGCCCAAGTCCGGTCCTCGAGATCTACTGGCAGGCCAGGGTTTCAGGATACTCACAATGAATATGCATGAGAGAGATTTGCCTGCACTGCCTTCTTGGTATGCAAATCTCTCTCATGCATGTTCATTGTGGATGTCCTGAAAACTTGGCCTGCCAGTAGATCTCGAGGACCGGACTTGGGCAACCCTGTGGTTGACCTTAGAGGAAAAAAAAAGTACTTCCCTGTAGTAAGTGTTCTCTGATAGCAGTCTGGAGATTCTTACATCTAAACTAAACTAAACCTTAGGTTTGTATACCGCGCCATCTCCGCAAGCGCAGAGCTCGGCACGGTTTACAGAATTAGGAGGAAAGGAACTACAATGAAAGGATAAAGGAGAGGGACTAAGAAGATAAAGAGGGACAAAATATTAGAGAATGGGAGGTGATTAGATTTTTGAAAAGAGCCAAGTTTTCAAATGTTTGCGGAAGGATTGGAAGGAGCTAGAATTTCTGAGCGGGGATGAGAGGTTGTTCCAGAGTTCTGTGGTTCTAAAGGGGAGGGATGTTCCAAGTTTTCCTGCGCGGGATATACCTTTTATAGAGGGGAATGATAGTTTCCGTTTTTGGGAGGGTCTGGTGGACTGTGGATTTGAGGAATTCCAAAAGAGTGGGATCCTCACCTACATCCTCACCTACCTCCCTTTAGAGTTGAATTCTATAAGATTATTAGACTGACTGGAATCCGTGGGACAGCAGCACGGAAGTGTTGCACATACACGGTCCAACACTTTCAAAAACTTCTAGAAAGTAAACTGAGGAGCATTCTTATACAGTGTCTATTGATTATGCTCTGGTTTCAAAAATAAGAATTCTGGGATTACTTTTTGATAACAATCTCTCTTTGTTAACACACGTCAACATATTAAAAAATCTTTTGGTTTTTTTTGGGAAACTTAGACGGTTAAGAAAATATTTTGTTCCATTTACTGGACTATCGCAGGGTTACATTTTTAGACTGTCCTAAATCAATAATTTAAAAAAAAAAAAAACATCAAACCCTTCAAAATACAGCTGTAAGACACATTTTTCAATCTGAAAAAGAGTGATAGGATCACACCTTATCTACTACAGCTGCACTGTAGTGGAAGCTAGGATACATTATAAATTCTTTGATACATTGTTCAAAACTCGCTTTGGGGACACTCCAGATTATACACCTCAACTTTTTAAATACTCTAAAAAGTCAACTTTGAATTTAAGGCAAAACCATACCTTTCATTTTCCTGATATTAAAGATATAAAATACACCAGGATTTTTAATTCAACCTTGGCTTATCAAGCAGCCAAACTGTAGAAAATATCTACTTAACCTAACAAATTAACTGTGAGAATTTCAAAAAAGATCCAAAGACTTATCTGTTTGAAGAATTTATACTTTAAAAGATATGACTTTAAGATAACCTGTTCATAATGTTATATTAGCTCATTTATTTTTTGTAAAATACTGTGAACTTCCATGAGGTATTGGCGATATATAAATAAAGATTTTATTGTATTGGATGATGTCACCCATCAGTAAGAATACATATCCCTGTTGCTGTTCTCCAAGAACACCTGTTAACAGAATAAAGTAGCACTTCCAATCTTATATTACTGAAGGTGTAAGTCCTGAAGGAATACTCTTCTTTAGCACTTTACCAATAAAGAGGAATCTGTGCAGAGTCTGTGGTCATCTAAAGCAGTGTTTTTCAACCTTTTTACACCTATGGACCGGCAGAAATAAAAGAATTATTCTGTGGACCGGCATCGGTCCGTGGACCGGTGGTTGAAGAACACTGGGCTAAGTCACGGGCCAGACCCCTCCCATCTCTACCCAATCTTCACCCCAGACCCCTCCCCATAATAGTACTAATTGCACCTTGCACGTCCCGTACCTCATCTGGAAGCCTTCCCTCTGATGTCAGAGAGAAGGCTTCCGGTTCAGGCGCAGGATGCCTGTAGGAGTCCCTGCCCGTGGCTTTGTGCACTGAATGTTAGGAAGAGGGAGCTCGCTCGAAGATAATGCCGCATCGATTGCATCATGGACCGGCGGTTGAAGAACACTGTGTTGGGCCTGATGCACGTGCTGGCCCTGTGGACCGGCAGGAAATTTCTGTGGACCGGCACTGGTCCATGGACCGGTGGTTGAAGAACACTGATCTAAAGCATAGTAGGAAAGGCACATATAAAACAGAATATGGGAACAATATATTGTAGAGAAGATAGTCTGATAATTGGGACATTTTTTTAAAAAATTTCTTTTAGAGACGGGAAAGAGGTGACTCCTGTGTCAGATATCCCTGTAGAGACCCATCGAGTGATAGCGACTTGCCATTCACTGGTACAGCTGGATGATGGGACATTGGTGGGAGACCCGCTGGAGAAAGCCATGCTGACTGCTATTGACTGGACTCTTACCAAAGGTATGACGACCTCAGCTAAGCTATCTATAATTAGAAATGAAGCTTTTGAGAGGGAGTTTCTTATGTTTATAGAGTTCATGCAGCTGTGCAAAAAAGAACACTATATTATTTCCTGAGGTGTTGAAAACAAATTGCACCCTGTGCTATAACCAAAGATCATGGTAAAAAAAAGTGTGCAAACATGGGAGACCACATTGGTCAGCACACACAAATTGACATGAACTGGAGATTGTACTCCACATAAATATTATTATAAGAATAACCATACGGGGTCAGGCCAGGGGTCCATCTAGCTCAGTATCCTGTTTCCTCAGTGGCCAATCCAGGTTACAGGTACCTGATAGAAACCTTAAAAAAATAGCAATATTCCATGTTACTGAACCCAGGGCAAGAAATTGTTTCCCTGATGTCTATCTCAATAGCAGACTATGGACCTTTCTTCCTGGAACTTGTCCAAACCTTTTTTAAATCCAGCTGCGTTAACCACTGTTAGCACATTCTCTGGCAATGAGGGCAAAACACTTGATAGCACCCCTCTCGCTGCTGGACTGTTGTCTGCATCTTAGTATTACTGAGGTTTAATTAATTAAAACATGTTAGTTGTTAGGTACCATCAACTCGTGCTGGAGTCCTAGCAACTTGATAAATTGCGGATCTAAAAAGAAATGGTTTTGTGCTAGTCTGGAAAGGTCCTCCAGCATCAAACCCATGGTTATTTTCAACGTGTCCAGCCATCTGATTGCAGGTCGCCCTCTTCACCTGGTTCCTTCAATCTTCCCAAACATGATGAACTTCTCCAGTGATCGCTCTCTTCTGATGGTGTGACCAAAATAAGACAGTTGTAACTTCATCATTTGGGCTTGGAGTGATATAGCTGGTTTGATCTCTTCCAGAATCAATTTGTTAGTTCTTCTGGCGGTCCATGGCATGCCTAAATTTCTTCTCCAGCACCAAAGCTCAAATGAGTCAATCTTCTTTCTGCCTTGTTTATGTAGTGTCCAGCTTTTGCATCCGTAACAGACCACTGAGAAAATGAGTGCATGGACAAGTCTGATCTTCGTTTGGAGTGTTATCTCCTTGCCTTTGAATACTTTGTCAAGAGCCTCCCGGTTATTTGCTTCTTTGTTTACAAAAGAACCCAGGAGATTGAAATCCTTTACAACTTCTATTCTATCGCCTTCAAACTCAAAATCTTCATCATTTTCTGTGTTCATGATCTTCGTCTTATTTATGTTCAGTTCTAATCCCATGTTATGACTTTCTCAGTAGATACAGCATGTCTTCTTTGCTGCTGGTGATGAGTGTTGTATCATCTGCATAGCGCAGGTTGTTTATATTTCAGCCACTAACTTTGAAACAGACACTCTCTTCTTCCAAATTTGCTTTTCTGAAGATGGTTTCACTGTACAGGTTGAACAGGTAAGGAGACAAGATGCATATGGAAGAGGCAGAGAGGAGGCAGACAGTGGATGGAAACCAGTCAGTGTTGCCATATTCAGTTCTCACTGTAGCTTCTTGATTTTCATATAGGCTCTCTATCAGCTGAGTTATGTGTTTGTGTATTCCCATTTGCACTTGAGTTCTCCATAGTTTATTGTGATCCACTTGAGGAAATGGTCTGAAATTTGGCAACTAAGACATAATGCTAGAAATACAAGTTCATGCATTTGGACTGCAAAAACCCAAGGGAATGGTACAGTTTAGGGGATGAACTTTTGTAGACAAAAGAGGAGCAGGACTTAGCTGTGATAGTATGTTATGATCTTAAGGTGGCCAAACAGGTTGAAAAGTCAACAATGAAAGCTAGAGGGATGCTTAGGTGCATAGTGAGAGGAAAAAGGAGCTATTGATGCCCCTTTATAAGACCTCTCCTCGTATTCTTCCCTTATATGTTTCCATATCTCCAGTCCATAATTTGTCTTGTTGATATGCCTTTGGAAGTCTCTTCCCCTTGCTTTTAATATTGTAAAACGCTTAGAATTTGTGATAGGCATTTCAACAAATTTTTAAAAACTTGGTAACTTAGAATTTTTGTACAATTTTGGAGACCACACCTTCAAAAAGATATAAACAGGATGGAAATGGTCCAGAGGAAGACAACTAAAATGGTTGATAGTCTACGTTATAAGGTGTACGGGGACAGATTTAATCTCAGGATGGAAATGGTCCAGAGGAAGGCAACTAAAATGGTTGATAGTCTACGTTATAAGGTGTACGGGGACAGATTTAATCTCAATATGTATACTTTGGAGGAAAGACTTGATAGAGTTGTTTAAATAACCTACATGGCATAAATATGCACAAGGCGAGTCTCTTTCAATTGAAAGGAAACTCCAGAGTGAGAGGGCATAAGATGAAGTTAAGAGGTGATAGACTAAGGTGTAATCTAAGGACATACTTTTTTACAGAAAGGGGTGGTAGATGGGTGGAATAATCTCCTGGTAGAGTTGGTGGAGACAAAGATTGTGTCTGCATTCAGGGTCACATTATAATTCTGGGTCACATTGTTATGCTGGGGCTAAGGGGAGTATACAGTGTAAATCTGGGTCTAAGGGGAGTTCAAATTGTAATTCTGGATCTAGGAGGGGTGTACACTGTGATTCTGGGACTAGGAGAAGTACACATTGTAATTCTGGGTCCAGCGACAGAATACACACTGCAAACTGTATTATAGGAAGTCAAGCTGCTCAAGAGGGAATACCCCCACAGAGTACACACAATTCTGAGTCTGGGTTAGGCATAAACTGTAGTTCTGGGTATGGGGAGTCCGGGAAAGGTGCACGTTGCAGCTCTGGGTCTAGGAAGAGTACGAGACATGCAAATAATGCTAAAGGTGGCCTAGTTGCTATAGCAGGAATGTCCCCACTGAGACATAACAAACATACAACATGGAGGGCTATGTACGTCAACGCCCACAGTCTGGGAAACAAGATCCTGGAACTGGAAACAGAAATGATAAATGCCGACTTGGATGTGGTGGCGATATCTGAGACCTGGCTCACAGACTCCCACGGGTGGGACATGGTCATACCGGGTTACAACTTGCTTCGCCGGGACAGGGAGGGCAAAATGGGAGGAGGTGTAGCATTATATACTAAAGATGACATTAAAGTCACCAGAATCACAGATGTACGGTACACTGGGGAATCCCTTTGGGTAAATTTGGCCAGAGGGAAGGACAAATGCCTGTATCTTGGCGTAGTATACAGACCCCCAAGACAACAGGATGACCAAGATATGGAATTAATCGGAGATATAGAGAATATCACCTTGCGTGGGGACACAGTATTGTTAGGTGACTTCAACATGCCTGATGTGGATTGGGTCACGCTTTCCTCTGCTTCATGCAGCAGCAGGAGGCTATTAAATTCCTTGAAGGGAGCAAGACTAAGGCAACTAGTGTTGGAACCAACAAGGGATCAGGCAATCCTAGACCTGATACTTACCAATGGAGAAAGTGTCACAGAGGTCTCGGTGGGCGACACATTGGCCTCCAGCGACCACAACATGGTATGGTTCAATCTCAGAAAAGGTTTCACTAAATCTACCACACTGACCAAGGTCCTTAAATTCAAGGACACAAACTTCAAAGAAATGGGAGACTTCGTTCACCAGGTGCTACAAAGCCAAACAGAAACCGATAACGTGGAAGAAATGTGGTCAACTATGAAAGCCACCATACAGGAAGCAACAAACCGCTATGTTAAATCGGTAAGTAAACGGAGTAGGAACAATAAGCCACAATGGTTCTCTACGGAGATCTCGGACCTCATCAAGGAGAAAAAAAAAGCATTCATCCCTTACAAACAATCAGGGAAACAGGACTCCAGGGAAATCTATCTGACCAAGTCAAAAACAGTCAAAACAGCAGTTAGGGAGGCCAAATTCCGAATGGAGAAGTCTTTAGCAAGGAACATAAAGAGAGGAGATAAATCCTTTTTCAGGTATATCAGTGACAGGAACAAGAACTCAGGTGGGATAGTACGCCTCAGGAAACCAGGGGGAGACTATGCAGAAACGGACTCTGAGAAAGCCCAACTGTTAAATGAATACTTCTGCTCAGTCTTCACCCGCGAGGCGCCGGGACTTGGTCCTCAGCTGCAGACAAGGGTTGACTCAGCTGATCCATTTAGTAATTTCGAGTTTACGCCCAGCAGTGTCTACTGCGAGCTGTCAAAGCTCAAGGTTAACAAGGCAATGGGGCCTGACAACCTACACCCCAGGGTGCTCAGGGAGTTGTGTGATGTCTTGGCGGAACCGCTATCCGCACTCTTCAATCTCTCCCTTAGTACAGGTGACGTCCCGTTGGACTGGAAAATGGCTAACGTCATCCCACTCCATAAGAAAGGCTCCAAGATGGAAACAGCAAACTACAGACCGGTGAGTCTCACATCAATAGTGAGCAAACTAATGGAAACTCTAATCAAATGCCAATTGGATACGATCATGAACGAGGAGAATCTACGTGATCCCCGTCAACATGGATTTACTAAGGGGAGATCCTGCCAATCCAACCTGATCGGCTTCTTTGACTGGGTGACGAGAAAGCTGGATGTTGGGGAGTCCCTGGACATCGTATACCTGGACTTCAGCAAGGCATTCGATAGCGTACCACACCGCAGGTTGCTGAGCAAAATGAGTTCTATAGGATTGGGCGACACGCTGACGAAATGGATTGGGAACTGGCTTGAGGGTAGGCTTCAGAGGGTAATGGTGAATGGCACCCCCTCCGAAACGACGGAGGTGATCAGTGGAGTGCCACAGGGCTCCGTCCTGGGCCCGATCCTGTTCAACATCTACATAAGAGACTTGGCAGAAGGTCTCCGAGGTAAAATAACATTATTCGCTGATGACGCCAAACTAAGCAATGTAGTGGCCAAGAGTACAACAGACAAAAACTCAATGCCCGACAACATGATGCACGACCTACTACTACTGGAGCGCTGGTCTAGGTCCTGGCAACTCAGCTTCAATGCCAAAAAATGCAAAGTCATGCACCTAGGCAGCCATAATCCATGCAAGACTTACACCCTAAATGGCGAGATCCTAACAAGAACTGAAGCAGAGCGTGACCTAGGGGTGATCGTCAGTGAGGACATGAAGGCTGCCAATCAAGTGGAGCAAGCTTCCTCCAAAGCAAGGCAAATCATAGGTTGCATACGCAGGAGTTTCATCAGCCGTAAGCTTGAAGTCATTATGCCATTGTATAGATCCATGGTGAGACCACACCTGGAGTACTGTGTGCAATTTTGGAGGCCGCATTACCGAAAAGATGTGCTGAGACTAGAGTCGGTGCAGAGAATGGCAACCCGGATGATCGCGGGTCTCAAGGATCTCCCTTACGAGGAAAGGCTGGATAAGTTACAGCTCTACTCACTCGAGGAACGCAGAGAGAGGGGAGACATGATCGAGACGTTCAAGTATCTCACGGGTCGCATCGAAGTGGAAGAAGATATCTTCCTTCTCATGGGTCCCACGGCAACCAGGGGGCACCCGTGGAAAATCAGGGGAGGGAAACTGCACAGTGACACCAGGAAATTCTTTTTCACTGAGAGAGTGGTTGATCGCTGGAATAATCTTCCACTTCAGGTCACTGAGGCCAGCAGCGTGCCTGATTTTAAGGCCAAATGGGATAGATACGTGGGATCTATTCACTGAGTTAGGTGGGGAAGGGTCATTGCGGTGGGCAGACTGGATGGGCCGTGGCCCTTATCTGCCGTCTATTTCTATGTTTCTATGTAATTAGAGAATGAGACGAGTTCTGTCCGTGTCTCTGCCCCATCCCTGCAAGCCTTGTACTCATCCGCACAAGCCACCTATAACTTGTAAACCGCTTTGCTGTGCTAGATGGCTCATAGGGTAGTATGTAATGGAATAAAGTAGATTGGGGATTTTTTTAGGTCACTTTCTATTTTGGGTACAAATCATAGTATTATCTCTAAAAATACAAAACTTTGTTACTAACCTTTGTGCCTTATCATTTCTAAAAATATTGGAACAGGCCCCAGAACTGATCCCTGATATTCCAAGTAAAGATAGTTACTAGTGTAATGAGTTCATTTAGCATTGCTTCTTGCTGTCTACCATGTAACTAATTTTTAACCTGCTAATCTACCTTTGGACTCACCCCTAGACTACTCATTTTTTAATGTATGGTGGGTTTTTTTTCCTTTTACTGTGAACTGTCGGTGTCGGATAGTTGCAAATGTTTTACTGATATCTAAGTAGCTGCTTTAAGTGTTACTAACAGAAAGGGAAGCAGCTGTAACTACTGAATTTCTTTATGTGCTTATTTTTAGATGAGAGAGAACAATTGCCGTATAAAATGGGAATTATAATAATTTAAAAAAAATTTGGGGGCCATTGATAACATATTGTAATGATTAGACACCTTTTTTTTTAAATTTATTTATTCTTTTTCAAACTTACATCAAGTGCACAAAAAGAACAACATGAAATACTATCATATAACACTTGAACATCATACATTATATTCTTAATATGTAAATTAATTAAAAACCCTCCCCCCTCCCATCTTTCAATACAATCATTAAAACTATCATATTCCTTCAAAATTTCAATTTTGCTACATCTTATCTTCCAATCCCCCCACCCCCCTATGTATATTATCAAAGAAAAATGATGCCTATTCACTACAAAAATCAACCATCGGTCTCCATATCTTTAAAAAATTTTTATAACTTCCTTTCTGTATTGCAATTGCTCTTTCCATCTTGTAAATATGACACGGGGAATTCCACCAAAACGTATAATTGAGATTACTATAATTTTTCCAGTTGTTAGTAATATGTTGCATAGCAACACCCGTCATTATCATCAAAAGCTTATTGTTATGTGCTGATAACCTTTTTACACTTAAAGTGTAATTATAATAATGGGAAAGGGGGATATATTGCTATATTATTGGTTTAATTATTATTTCGAACACATTACATGTACGATATGTTTGGTTTACAATAATTGTGGAAAGGGAGGGTGCGGGAGGGGCTTAAAATATGTATTGAAATAATAATAGGAAAGAATTTCAAGTGATGTATATGATTCAATTGATGTAATATTGTACACTTGTAAGATGAAAAAATGAATAAAGAAATGGGGAAAAAAAGAAAGAAAGGGAAACAGCTGTAACTACTGAATTTCTTTCTGTGCTTGTTTTTAGATGAGAAAGTATTTCCTAGAAGTATTAAAACTCAGGGGCTGAAGATACATCAACGTTTCCATTTTGCCAGTGCCCTGAAAAGAATGTCAGTCTTGGCGTCCTACGAGAAGGCAGGCTCTATGGACTTGTGTTGTGTTGCTGCTGTAAAGGGAGCCCCGGAAACACTGCACAAAATGGTAGTTCCTACAGCAAGTAAACTTCTTTTCAAATATGATATTAAATTAAAAATTCTGACGCTGCTTTTAGTTTAATTCCATGTTAATATATACTTAACAGTAATATTAAACAAAATTCAAGCATCCTAATAGTTCATAGATTAGAAAATTACCAGTAAGATGGACTGTCAAAAATTGTTTTTTGAATTGGTTTTCGATTAAGAAATGTAAACAAAAAAATCTTTTATATTTTTTCAGTTCCAAAATTTTTTATTGAAATTTTATATATACAGTGGTACCTCGGTTTACGAGTGCACCGGTTTGCGAGTGTTTTGCAAGACGAGCAAAACATTTGCAAAATCGGTGCCTCGGAAACCGAGCATGGCTCGATTTACGAGCAACCCCCCCCCCCCCCCGGCAATCCGGCACCCCCCGCCACGATCCGACCCCCCCCCCCCGACACAATTGGGCACCCCCCTGCCGCTTCTTACCCTCATCTGGGAACTCTTGAAGATCGGCCTTCTCGTCTGCTGGGCTTTGAGCATCTGAGCATGCTCAAGGCCTGCGAGTTCACGTTCTGCGGTTTACAATAGATTAAGCGAGGTACAAATTGATTGAATTTAAGAGGAAGGAAGAGGAGATTTTAATAGGACCGGAAATGCGTTGTTGAGGAGAAAGAGATTAATAGGACAGAGGAATCACTATGGAGGAGAAAGAAGATGAGTGGGTCAGTTGTCTAGATACTTTAGGAACAGTTGAGTTTTTAGACGTTTTCTGAATTTCTAAATGAAGGAAAGGAGAGTTTAACCCTTTCAGGACCAAGGGACATATTTGTCCCATAACTTTAAAATCCTATAAATTTTGATTGGGATAGTCTACAGTTCTAAATTTGATATGTACGGATTCCATATGATACTGCCTTTATGTAAACAAACTGGTTCCGACATTCATTCATTAGCGTCGTTGCTAGATTGACGAGAAGATTCACTTGCCACACTGTCCATAAGCCAGAAGTGTGATTTTTTTAAATAAAAATAATGATATTTCACAAAAAAAATCAATTTTTTGGCATCTGCAAGCCCTTTTTACCATAAAAATGTCGTCAAAACCACAAAAATTGGCCTACGATCCTTATGGTCCTGAAAGGGTTAAGGGCTCCTTTTACGAAGGCGCGTTAAGGCCTCAACGGGCGGAATAGCGCACGCTAAAATGCCGCTCGCACTAGCCGCTACCGCCTCCTCTTGAGCAGGCGGTAGTTTTTTGTCTAGCGCGCGCGCGCTAAAAACACTAGCGCCCCTTCATAAAAGGAGCCCTAAATCTTTGAGTACATCTAGCGAGTTGAGCTCTATGAAAATTCCAGGAAAGAGGAACGAGAGGAGCGATAAATCCAAACAAGATCTTAAAGGCGATACAGCTAACATTTAAAATGGATTCTGCAATGAACAGGAAGCCAGTGTAATTTTTTTACGTAATGGGAGACACATGGCCATATTTGCTTTTCCCGAAAATGTTTCCTTCGCTGTCCCAGATACCAGCTCAAGACACTATTTACGAACCTGCATTTTCTTCTCTTTTGGGTCTGTGGCAGGCAGAAGTTTGGTGTCAGTGCAGTGTCTCTCAAACCTTTTCAGCTCTGGCACACTAAACAGAGCAAATGGGCTTTTACTAAGCTGCGTTAGTGTTTTTAGCGCACGCGGCAGATTAGTGCACGCTAACCCCAGCGTCTAAAGCGTGTAGCAATTTAGCGCGTTAATGCCCTAACGCAGCTTAGTAAAAGGAGCCCTAAATGGAGCAAATGTTTTTCACTGCACATTATAATTGAAATTATAAAATTGCAAAACCAACAAAAAATTTAAGTTGAGAGTTATTTATTTCAAGCTCTTTAAGCTATGTATGGGTAATTGTAGTAATGGTGAAACTAAAGTAGATAGAATAGAATTGCTAATCAATGCAATGGATGTGCTTGTGTTTGAGTGTGAATTAGCTCAAAACGCGGCTCGATAGTCAACAAGCAAACACACATTTCATCATCTACATCAGGGGTATCAAAGTCCCTACTCGAGGTCTGCAGTTCAAGTCAGGTTCTCAGGATTTCCCCAATGAATATGTATGAGATCTATTTGCATGCACTGCTTTCATTGTATGCTAATAGATCTCATGCATATTCATTGGGGAAATCCTGTAAACCTAACTGGATTGCGGCCAACGAGGAGGGACTTTGACACCCCTGATCTACATTTTCCTGTATGGTTCTATTCCCTTATGAAAATGTTGGTTGGGTGGTTTTTTTTTCTAATGCTGTATTGATTTTGATTGATTATAGATGCATATGTGATTAATATTATTTGTATAGATACTGTATTGCATTTTTGTTAGCTTTAGAAACTCAATAAAGATTTAAAAAATAAAATAAAATTTAATTTCTGTCAGTGCTAAAAATCCAAGTGTGCAAAGATAAGTTCCATAAAGTAACAAAGCCTTGATTGCTTTGTTGCTCAAGTTAGGATAACTACTGCATAAAAACTAAAAATACATGCCTTTAGTTTTCAAGGACCAGTCGCGTCAAAGAATGATGCTTGTCTGGGCGATTGTATCCTTACGCAGACGTTCATAACATTGACAGACTCTTGTGTATGCGATACATATGTCATCTATTCTAGTGTATGCTTATGAACGGAATTTTTAAAATGAAAAGTAAAATTCTGGAATCTCTTGTGGCACACCCGGATTCTCTTCAGGGCACACTGCAGTGCTTTGGCAAACAGTTTGAGAGACACTGTGTTAGTGACTCTGACTAGGGTACTGACAGGATAGATTAAGAACTGTAGTGTGGAAGAGGAGATAAAGAGGGCTGTTCACTTTTTTTTGTTTTTTCACTTGAGGGATGTTCACTGTCCTGGGAAGAAATTCCATATACAGTGGAACCTTGGTTTACGAGCATAATTCGTTCCAGAAGCATGCTCGTAAACCAAATTGCTCGTATATCAAAGCAACTTTACCCATAGGAAGTAAGGGAAACTGCTTTGATTGGTTCCACCTCCCCCCCCCCCGAGGCTACCGGCACTGCTCCATTCTCCCCCCCCCCCCGGCTCGCGTTGCCCCCCCTCCACCGCGATCCTACTTCCCCCCCCCCGAGCAGTCAATGACACCCTTTACTCGACTTGGCACCAGTGCTGGTGCCCGAAGATCCTCCCTCTTCTGGCGCGGCTGGGCGGTGCGTCGGAGATCCTCCTTCTTCTGGGCTGGGCTGTACTGGCTTTGAGCATTTGCGCATGCTCAAGGCCTTCTGGTCTCACTCTCAATCTCGGAGAGAGCGAGACCAGAAGGCTTTGAGCATGCGCAAATGCTCAAAGCCAGTACAGCCCAAACCAAGCCAAGAAGAAGGAGGATCTCCGACGCACCGCCCAGCCCAGGCCGCGCCAGAAGAGGGAGGATCTTCGGGCAACGGCACTGGTGCCAAGTTGGGTAAAGGGTGTCATTGACTGCTCGGGGGGGGGGAAGAGTAGGATCGCGATGGAGGGGGGCAATGCGAGCGGGGGGGTGGGGGGGATGCCGGATCGCTGGGGGGGATGCCGGATAGCGGGGGTAGGGCGCTCATACAGCGAGGCAAGCTCGGTTTACGAGGCACCAAGTTTGCGAATGTTTTGCTCGTCTTGCAAAACACTCGCAAACTGGTGCACTCGTAAACCGAGGTACCACTGTATTATATATTATGTGCACATCCAGGGGGAGGGAGGGAGGGTGGATTTATTTTTAAATGATTCTCTGAATTCTTGTAAAATTAATGTATTGGTTTATTTATTAGTGCTTATTATCTCTTATGGATATGAAATGTATATCATAATGAGCTTTTTGAAGATTTGATTATTAAATTAAAAATTTATAATAGTTATGGGATAGGGTGGGGGGAGGGATATAGATTGATTTGTTTCTTGAAAGAGTATTAAGTGATATCTTAAATATAAAATGTATTTAATTTGTATTGCACTTATTGAAAATATTGAAAATGAATAAAGAATTAAAACAAAAAAAAACTGTAGTGTGGAAGAGGAGATAAAGAGGGCTGTTCGCTTTTTTTTTTTTCTTTTCACTTGAGGGATGTTCACTTTCCTGGGAAGAAATTCCATGTATGGAACAGGGGAGAAGATGGGTTTGGTGCAGATGTTTGTAGGGGATGTATTTTGTTCTTGGTGAGTAAAACCTGCAGGCGTTTTTCAAACCCTATGAATCTATTTTTAGTTCTCCCAGCATCCAGAGAACTACAACACGGTTCACACTGAGATCTCCCGTGAGGGCGCCAGAGTGCTAGCCCTAGGATACAAAGAGTTGGGACACATGTCTCACCAACAGGTATGTTTACTAATACTGTTCTAGTTTTATTTTAATAAATATATATTGATTTTGCCTTCTACCTCAAGGTGTAAGACGACAAATGTTTAAAGAGAAAAAAAAAACTTATGCACATCAGTACATCATGACCATCTTTTTTTTTTTTTTTTTAATTCTTTATTCATTTTCCATTCTTACAAGTGAATTATACATAATATCACAAATTTCAAATGACACTTGTAATTACATTCAAAAATTCTTATACAATAAAATAACTATCACTTATTCTCCAAAATTCTTATACCAATTAATCGATACCCCCACCCTAACCCATCCCTTTCCCCATCCCTTATATTCTTTCCATGTGCTAAGATATCTGATCATTAGAATAATTAGTCAATGGTCTCCATATTTTCTTAAAATTATGATAACTCCCTTATTGTAACGCAAATGCCTTTTCCATCTTATAAATGTGGCAAACTGAATTCCACCAGAATATATAATTTAATTTCGTATAGTCTTTCCAGTTTTGAGTAATTTGTTGCATGGCGACCCCTGTCAATATAAACAATAACATTATTTTTTGCGGAAATTGGACTCTGAGTTCTCATCGCTGTACCAAATAAAATAGTATCATATGAGAGTCCTACATGATTTTCTAATAATTTATTAATTTGGGGCCAAATTAGTTTCCAGAAAGCATTTATACAGGGACAAAAAAAAATCAAGTGATCTAACGTCCCTACTTCTAATCTACAATGCCAGCATCTATTGGATCTACTGCTATCTAATTTTTGTAAACGTGTAGGGGTCCATAAAACACGATGTAACAGAAATAACCACCTTTGACTCATAGATGCTGATTTTGTAGACCTTAACCTTCAGGACCAAAACATCCTGACCATCTTAATGAGTAACAGGGAAACTAGTACTGCCTTGAAATAATGCTGTATCAATCAGAAGTCTAATCTTGCTCTTGGACATCTAACCAACAGGGAGAGTAGTGTTACCCAAGGATACTTCGACTACAGACTAGGGTGTTATCTTCGACTACAGGCTACAAAACCTTCAGGAGAGATGTTAAAACCATACTCTTCAAAAAACACATAAAACCTATCCAGCACAACCAATCCCAACCCAATATCCCAAATCTATTAGATCTCTCTAATACTCTTTTATCTACCAAACGTTATCTAAAACCCATAATTTCACCCTATTCTTATCTCCTAAAGACCTCCACTTCCCTTTGATAACTCTTTACCCAACGTTTATTACCTTAAAAAAATTCTATGTCATCGCTTATTTTATTCCTTTTAATTTGAATGTAATTCTTGTTTTTAGTTTGAATGTAATCCGGCTTGAACCACAAGGTAATGGCGGAATAGAAATCACTAATGTAATGTAATACTTAACCAACAGGCAATTTAGTGTGTATTGAATTTAGAGTTTAATTTGATTACTTGCCTTTCCATATCGGAGCTCAAATCTGTTGTCCAAAAGGGTTTGCTCTCTAAGTTTTGTACTTGAGGCAATGAAGAGTGACGTGACTTGCACAGAATCAGAAAGAGTATCAGTGGGGTTCTCTGAGGACAAGCTGGATATAATAGCCTTACTTGTGAGTGATGTCCTCTGATGGAGTACTCGCGGGAATGCTTTCCAGCTTGTTTGCAATAACTTTTTAGTACATGGCACCACACATGCATGCATGTCTTCCTGCCTGCTGCCGTTGTGTAAGACTTATGCCCTAATTCACAAAAGGTTTCCTGGTACAGGGTCAGTGGTCCCTATCCTAGAGAAGGTGATCAATAAATCGCCTGGAGCTTTGGGCGGTTCGGCTGTCTCTTCTGCACATCGAGCGTCTTCTCTGGAATCAGGCGGTGCCAGTCTTCTCGGACAATGCCAAGGCAATGGCTTATGTCAGTCACCAGGGGGGGCACTAGGGACGTGTCTCTGCGCAAGGAAGTTCAGCTTCTCTTTCAGTGGGCAGAAAACGACTTTGTGGTGGCAGGAGTGGACAACGTCCAGGCAGATTATCTCAGCCATCAGACTCTGGATCCAGGGGAATGGTCCCTGTCCCAGAGAGCATGCAGCTGCATAGTGGAACGGGGTTGTTCAACGTTCAACCTCATGACGTTGGCGGTCAACAAGAAAGCGGAACAGTTCTTCATCCTCCATCGCAAGCCAGGAAGTGAAAGCTTAAACGCGCTGATACAGCCCTGGCAGCTGGAGGGTATGGCTTCCTCTGTGGCTCATGATAGGCCATCTGCTGAGATGGATCAAGGCACACAGAAGTTGGGTGATTCTTATAGCGCCCTTCTGACCAAGGTGACCATGGTTTGCCGACCTGGTTCATCTGCAGCAGGATCAGGGACTCGGACTTCCCTGCCATCCTCATCTGCTTACGATTGCGCTTTGGTCTTACAGCCTGGCTATTGAGCATGCGGCTTAGTCCAAAGAGGCTATTATTTGGGCATCCGTAGGGGTTTTGTCAGCAGAAAACCTGAAGTCATAATGCCACTGTACAGATCCATGGTGAGACCTCATCTCGAGTATTGTGTTCAATTCTGGAGACCACACTACCGGAAAGATGTGTTGAGAATTGAGTCGGTTCAGCGAATGGCTACCAGGATGGTCTTGGGGTTCAAGGATCTCACGTATGAAGAAAGGTTAAAAAAACTGCGGATATGCTCACTGGAGGAGCGAAGAGAGAGGGGGGACATGATTGAGACCTTTAAATATATCACGGGGCGTATAGAGGTGAAAGATGATATCTTCAGTCTTACAGGGCCCTCGGTAACCAGAGGACACTCGCTGAAAATCAGGGGAGGGAAATTTCAAGGTGATGCTAGGAAGTACTTCTTCACCGAAAGGGTGGTCGATCATTGGAACGAGCTGCCTCAGCAGGTGATTGAGGCCAACAGAGTGTCAGATTTTAAGAGAAAATGGGATATTCAAGTGGGATCTATAGGGTAGTAAAAGTCAGGGAGTGGGTCATTGGTATGGGCAGACTCGATGGGCTATGGCCCTTTTCTGCCGTCAATTTCTATGTTTCTATGATGACTTCTTTTGCTGCGCAAGAGAGTAGCTAACTGTGGCAGCCTATGCAATGGCTTGGAGATGTTATCAATTGTGGTGCATTCTAGTGTTCCTTCAGGATGGGCTGGAAAGGGGCCTGGCCAATGGCTCTGAGGGTTCGGATCGCCATTCTCTCTTGTTTGGGTCCTAAACCTCTAAGAGGCTCTTTGCCTGCTTACCCAGACCTTGTCCGGTTTCTTAGGGGCTCTTTGGGGCTTTGGCCTCTACTGCGACTACCCTGTCTGATTTGGCATCTCAATCTAGTTTTTCAATTGCTGGCTCATCCATCCTATGAGTATCTGGAGCAAGTATCTTAATGGACCTGGTGGTCATAATTTCAGCCCGCAGGATTTTCGAGCTTCAGGCTTTTTCCTGCAGAGATCCTTTTCTTAGGATTATGGATTCCAGCATTTTTCTGCGCACTGTTCCCTCTTTTCTTCCAAACGTGGTCTCCAATTTCTACATTTACCAGGAGGTCCAACAACCTACTTTCATTCCCTCCAGTTCCAGAGTGCAGGAACATGTGTTGCGATCACTGGATGTAGGCAGGCTTTTGTTGCGGTACTTGGAGGTCATGATGAGTTTCAGATTTTCAACCATCTGTTCGTTCTTGTAGGCCCTTTCGATAAGGGCAAGCCGGCTTTGATAGCCACATCACAGCTGGAAATAAGCCCCCTGTTTTTGTGAGGGCTCCATTTTACTAGAGGTGTTTCTTCTTCTTGGGATAGTTGTTGGCTATCTCTCTGGAGGAGATTTGCAGATCTGCTATCTGGTTCTCCTTGCATACTTTTACCAAGTTTTATAGGATCGAAATGGTGGCCAAGCAGGATGCTGCTTTTGGTTCCTCTGTTTTGGCAGCAGGCTCATCAGTCCCACCCTGATTCTGCAGGACTGCTCTGCTATGTCCCACTTGTCCAGGGATAGAGCGGGATTGTACAAGAACAAAAGATTAGGAGGAAGATTCTCAAAACTTCATGATAAAATTAGATGGGCTGCTACCAAGGTCGCTATTGTAATGATTTAAAAAAGGCGAGTCATTCTGAAAAGATCCCACATGCAAATGAGGTTTGCGGATGTTCACGTAGGCTTGCTAAATTAGCAATCAGCATATGCGCAGAATACACTCACATATTTTTTTAAAAAATTCAAATCCACCAAACCAAATCGAAAATCGGCAGTAGAGATGCACACTCTCTCCCGCTGTGCTTGCACAACCTCTGGACACCCACCACTTGCAGCGGAAGGGATGCCCATTCTCTTCCACTGCGTTGCACAAACCCACAATACTACTACCCACCCACCCCCACCCCACAGCGGGAGAGATGCCCACTGTCTCCCACCGCATCGCACAGTCCTCCAACACCACCACCCATCCACCCCCATCCCTCCCACTGCACAGTCCCCTGATACTGCTACTACCCACCCACCCACCACCACCAAACCCCCACAGTGGGAGGGATGCCTACTCCCTCCCACTGTTGCCCAACCCTCCCCCCATGCCCCTGACAATTCCCACGCCCCTTCCTACCTTATTCACGAAGTCTGGCCAGAAGGACACCTACCTGCTCTGGGAGGGGTATAATGCTCTGATTGGCCCTGGTGCCAGGATGCACTGGGAAGGGGAAGGACCGCCATTTTGTAAGAAGCAGGCCTGCCAGCCGGAGGGGGTTGGCGTCCTTCCGACCGGACCGTGAATAAGGGAGGGTCAGGGGGTCGTTGGGGGTTGGACATCTGCAGAGGGAGTGAGCATCTCACCCACTGTGAGGTGGGGGGGTGGGTAATAATGTCGGTGGATTGTGTGGCGGGAGGAAATGGACCTCTCTTCCGCTGCAGGGTCTGGGTGGGTGGGTAATAGTGTCAGGGGTGAAAGTGGGCATCTCTCCTGCCGATTTTGATTTGGGATTTGTTTGGGGTTTTTAATTAAAATTTGTGTGTAGGTGCTGAGCTGTCAAACCTTACTTTCCTGTCAATGCCTGAGCCAATCAACGCACAGGCACTGATCAAAAAGTACGACAGCTCAGACCTGTTGGCAAATTTTGACTGCAAATGTGGCACAACGAGGTTAGGAATCACTTGGCGAGTGCTCATTTTAATATTAATGACTTCGTCATACTACATTTGCATGACAGTGTCAGAGATTGCTAGGAAACTCAGAAAAGACCACCGTAAGCCATTTTGATAATCCATCGCTAAAATACATGCACGCTAAACTGGCTGGAACCAGTTTAGAGAGCATGTTAAAGGCACATTTTAGTTTTGAGAATCTTCCCCCAGGTTCTTACCTTTGCTAATCTTCTTTCTTGTAAATCCACGCTCTATTCCTGGAACCTGCGCTGGGAGTTGCTGATTAGCCCATTGTCTGCCTTAATACACACTGGTAAGCTGAACTTCTGGTTTCTTCACCAGCTTTTCTAAGAGTACCGTCCATACATGTTAAGCACTTTGCTTTGGGGGGTTCCTAGCTGGAGTGTCCCCCTCCTTTGGAGCAGGCTGTATTTCTTTTCTTTCAGGTTTATACTATTTGATAACCTGTTTCATTTGTTTATGATTGTGAAATTTCATGTTCTGAACAGAATTAGACTTATTTGTCAGAAAGTTAACCCATACACCTCCTCTTTGCTTGTATCTTCTACAGATCTGGCTGTTTGTTTTTGCATGAACTAGAACTCAGGCCCAAATGCAGTAAAGCAAGCAATTGTCGCTAAACCTGTTTTAACAGCTTGAACGACAATTGCATTTGCTGACCTGATGCAGAAAATGGCTCACTGCGTGGTTTTCTGCACGATCGCTCATTCCCCAGTCCTGCTAAACTGGCTGGAGCAGGTTTAGTGACTGCGTTAAAGGCACGTTAAGTTTTGAGAATCTTCCCCTTAGTGTAGCGGTGAGACGGTCATTGTGGCTGAAGGCTTGGTCAGCAGGTTAGCAAGTTTTCCTTTAGAAGTTCCCTTTTGTTTGAGGAAGACCTAGACAAGCTGGTTAAATGCCTTACCAAACAGGATGTGCTGCCCAGTGAAGGTCTCGGGTTCCAGCCTCCGATTCCAGTAGGTGCAAGACTGAAGGACTTCTGTTGGAGGTGGATTGGCCATGAAGACCTTTGTACGGGGATTTAATGTGGCTCCTGGTGGAGGATACACTCCGGCTGCCTGCAGAGGAGGATCTATCTTAGGGGCCAGGGTGATGGAAGATTTGGCTCGGTTCTCGCTTATGACTTGGCTCTTGAGAGGGTGTATTTGAGGAAGAAGGGATGTTCCAGTCAAGTAATTGCAACTCTTTTGCATTCTAAGAAGCAGTCAACTTCCCTCTCATATGTGTGAGTATGACATATTTTTGAAGATTAGTGTGATGGCCATCAGATTATTCCCTTTAAAGTTTCACTGCCTTACATTCTTGATTTTTTGCAGGCTGGGTTAGACAAAGACCTAGCCTTATTGCCATGAAGGTGCAAGTGGCAGGTTTAGCCTGCTTTCAGGGATTCCTCAAGGGTCGTTCCTTTGCGACACATGCAGACATGGTGTGGTTCCTTCGGGTGGTGCTCCTTATTCATCCTCCACTCTGTCTGTCCGTTTCACCTTGGGATCTCAGTCTGTTTTTTGTTAGTACTTGTGTTGGCACCTTTCACACTTATCCGGTTATATGGTAAAAGATCTGATCTTGAAGGCAGTGTTTCCATTGGCCTCGTCTTCAGCACGATACATTTCAGAATTACAGGCCCTATTGTATAGAAAGCCTTTCTTAATGTTAAGGACAAAGTGCTGCTCCAGATGATTCCTTCCTTCCTACCTAAAGTGGTGTCAGTTTTTTACGTGAATCAGACAATTTTCCTTCCAGTTTTAGGTGATCATACTGGGACAGAGGAGCAGAGGCGTTTGAATTACTTGGTCGTCTGGAGGATGCTTCATCATTATTTGTGAGTGACTCAGGAGTTTTGGCGTACTGATCGACTGTTTGTTTTAATAGGTGGTCCGAGGTAAGGTGAGGCAGCATCCAAGGCTACAATTGCTCGTTGGATTAAGGAGACAGTGGTGTTGACTTATTAGCTTAAAGGTAAGCCTGTTCTGTCCTTGAAGGCTCATTCAACTAGGACTTGGACAGCTTTGTGGGCAGAGCACTCCCTAGTTTCACCTCATGCCATCTGTAAAACACTGGTTTGGTCTTCAATCCATTCCTTTACTTGGCATTACAGGCTGGACGTGTTCAGGATGAGGGTTTTGGAGGCAGGGTTTCAAGGGTCCTGCCCATGATAGTCACTGCTTTGGTACTTCCCATCTGTGCTGGTCTAGAGGGATGTTGCGGAAGGAGAAATTAGGGCTTACCTACTAATGCACTTTCCTTTAGTCCCCCTAGATTGGCACAGAGCCCACCTGATTCCTATCAGCCTGTTCTGTTTCTGTCTTCTGATACCGATTCCATTGTGTGTGTCAGTTTGGACTGTGAGAGGTTTGCTGTTTGGACTTTCCACATTTGAACATAAAAAAAACCCCATGAGCTAAGAAAGAATTGTCATCAGAACAGAGCAAGTAAAGAGGATTCTTGAGGTTCCTGAGTCAGAAACCTTGACCTGGGGGTTGGGGGATATAGAGGTGTGAGAGTGTGTTGGTTCGTTCACTGGGGGAAATCTGCTTCGTAGACTGACTTTCAGGGGACTGCACAATCCACTTATAGGTTTACTTGAAACTCAGTAGTAGTTAGTCTCCATCTGCTGGTAGAAGTGCATAAACCCATCTGTGCCGATCTAGAGGAACTAAAGGAAAGTAAATGATCAGAAAAGCCCTAATTTCTCCATATGCATGCTAACATTTCTAAATGGTGGTTGTTGTAAACAAAAGGGCGAACTTTCCTATATTGGCTCAATTGGATTGATGTCGCCCACACGTAAGGCTATTTATCTTGTTTTACTGGGGAATCGCCTGTTTCAGTTCAACAATAACTTCTCTGATTTACTTTGTTCTCAGCCTTCTGGTCCTGAGGGAACTTCAGCCAGTCAGGTTTTCAGGATATCCACAAGGAATATGCATGAGATAGATTTGCATACCATGGAGACTTTGCACTGATCCCATGCATATTCCTTGAGGATATCCTGGAAACCTGCCTAGTTGGGTTCCCCCAGGACAAGTTTGGGAATCACTGCACTATAAGGTTATGGTTTACTTATTTATGCCCCACTTATATCTCAGCAGTGTATAAAAACACATACATAAGATTTACAAAATTTAAAACTGATCAGTGAAAACATATCATAAAAACACCTCTTCACATTTAGAAGTACACCAGCCAGGACAAAACTACCGTATAGTTGTCTGCCCAATAACTCTCCAATCTTGTCCATTTTCTTATGAACATATATCCATCAGAAGATTCATACACTTATTCATATCGCCAATCGCGTTCTTAATCTTAATCTATTGGCACATTTCCCTTGTTTGTATCAGTTCCATAAACTCTAATATACAATTGACCTTTTCAACAATTTTCTAATTGTCCTGTTGTGGTTTTCATAGGCAGTTGATTCTACAATATAGACCACAATATCTAGCGGCCAGACTGCATCGGCACACAACAACATGCGCACTGTGCTCGAGCCAAAATCACCTGCTGGAAATTCCCTCCCTCAGAGACATCAAATACAAAAGCGTCAGGAAAAGAATGTTCTCGGTGACGGTGCAATGCCCTCCCGAAGGAACTAAAACTAGAAAAAGATTCCGGAAAGTTCAAGAAAGGGATAAAGACCGTCCTCTTCATAGACTACTTAGCCAATAAAATGACATAGAGGAGACAGTTGGCTAGTCCCCCCCCCCCAATCAGGGACTCGATAGGAAGAACACAAAAGGATAAATAAACCAAGGGCTGAAGCCCAGAAAACTAGACTCTGAGGAATATAATACTTCAAAGATAAACATAAAACATGATACAGATACATGTATATAGACTATATTTAGTTGAATAGGCCAAATTCCTTAAGAGGTGTGTAAATATAGCGTACTTAGCTGCAATAGTAAACCTAATATTAGATGTGTAGGATGATTGATTTGGTATGAACATATGCAAATAAGTAGGATGATCGATGTGCCGGTAACATAAGTAGGATGATTGATTATGCCATAATTATGCCGGTCTGTATTATAACACTGCTACAGAAGCCCCTATAACTCTGTATGGAACCCATGTATTGTAACACCTCTACAGAAGCTCATGCCAACCGCTCTGAATTGACTTCCCAGTCATTAGTAGCGGTATAGAAGCTCACAATAAACTATTACTTCACTCCATCTATTCCATTCTGCTCTAAGACGCATCTTTACTGACATGAGATCTAGTACCCCTAGGTACCTTGTTCATCAACAGAACTATATTAAGTTCTTTGGAGCTACCAGCAGTTAACCTATAGGAATGCTGCTTTGTGAACTTCTGGCTGTGAGTGGTACTCAGACACACAGATCAGATAGCACCAGAATCATCAATGGTTTATTTTGGCACACAGCTGCACCGATGGGGTCTACAAACGATAATCAACTAGACCACCTAAGGTGCTTGCTTTTGATACTGTTTGATTGGCGACCTTAGGGAAAGTATACATATATATTTTGCCTATTGTATTTGTGAGGGGTACTGACATCTCTAAGATATGGAAATAGTGCACCAAACAGTTTTTTGTTGGGGGGCGGTTAATTGAAATAAGGTGTAAAATATTCATCTGATTTACTTTTCCTTTTTCCCCCAGATTCGAGAAATGAAACGTGAGGCTTTGGAATGTGACCTGAAATTTGCTGGCTTTATTGTGGTTTCTTGTCCCCTGAAAGCAGACTCGAAAATTGTTATTAAAGAGATTCAGAATGCCTCCCACCATGTAAGCAAAACACTGTTGGGTGGGGGGACCCTCTCATTTTATAAGAGAACTTACATGGCAGATAGGAACAAAGAGCCACATGGCAATCCTAAAGACCACATATTCCAGGACAAGCAGGCAGCATATTCTCACATATGGGTGACATCATCCACGGAGCCTAGTATGGACAATGTAAAAGTGTACTGTCACTTTAAGCTTTAGAAGCTTTAAGACTGTCTGCATGCGTGAGTGCCTTCCTGCCTGATGCCGGCTCGTGAGGTGTCAGTTTTTCATTTTCTGCGGAGTAAAGAACATGTATCTAAACTTTGTCTAGTTGAGTTTGCCTTCCCGCTTTTTATTTTTCCTTAATTTCTTAATTTCATTCTTGTTACTTGTTTTTCTTTTCAGGCCTTTACAATGTCAAGTAAATTTCTTTATTTTCATTTTCGGGGCCTTTAGGCATTTTTGTAGCCTTCGACCCATCAACGGCGTCGACTGCTTTTGGCCTTCTTTTCACTCGACCCATGCTGTTGGTCTTTCCTGCTGGATCTCTTCTCGATCTTCCAGGGCTATATTAAAAAAAGAAACAACCGAAGAAGAAGAATGCCTTGCCAAACAAATCTTTTCATTCTTTTTATTCCTACATTTATTTTTCTATAATGAGATGTTAGGCTTGGAGTCAGGTACCTGGCAAGTTGAACTTCTTCTCTGTTACCGTTCCAAGCAGTACTGGTGCATTGCCATTTTCCATTGACATCATGGGCATATCTCACGTCGAGTCTCTTGATGCATGCCTCTCTTCAATGCCATTGATGCTGGCTGTCATTTTGAAGCGCGCTTCTTCTTGAGGTTCCCAACTCTTCAACACCCTGCTGCACCTATGGTACCAGCTGAGCAGCATATGGTACTGGTGCCACCTTTCCACAGATTGATCATCTGATTGGTATCTATTCCTTTTGGTACCAGAAACATAGAAACATGATGGCAGATAAAGGCCAAATGGCCCATCCAGTCTGCCTATCAGCAGTAACCATCATTTCTTCCTTTGTCTAAGAGATCCCACGTGCCTATCCCACAATTTCTTGAATTCAGACACAGTCTCTGTCTCCACCACCTCTTCCGCGAGACTGTTCCACGCATCTACCACCCTTTCTGTAAAAAGGTATTTCCTTAGATTACTCCTGAGCCTATCAGCTCTTAACTTCATCCTATGCCCTCTCATTCCAGAGCTTCCTTTCAAATGAGAGACTCGACATATGCGCATATGTCGAGTCTCTTAAGTATTTAAATGCCTATTATATCTCCCCTCTTCCTCCATTCCTCCAAAGTATACATGATGAAATCTTTAAGTCTTTCCCCATACTCCTTAAGATGAAGACTACGCACCATTTTAGTAGCCTTCCTCTGGACTGACTCTATCCTTTTTATATCTTTTTCAAGGTGCGGCTTCCAGAATTGCATACAATATTCTAAATGAGGTCTCACCAGAGTCTTATACAGGGGCATCAATACCTCCTTTTTCCTACTGACCATACCTTTTCCTAAGTCACTTCTCTCTGAATCACTAACTATTCTTTGTACTCTTTTAAATCTCTAATCTAATAAAGCTATATGGTGCCTAATAAATTATTAGATTAGAGATTTAAAAGAGTATAGAGAATATTTAGTGATTCAGAGAGAAGTGGTTAAGATATCAAGTGATTGCAAAAAATAACCCATACTTTCAAAAAGAGATTGGATGATTTCCTGAAGGAGAAGGGGATCGAAGGGTACAGATAGAGGGTAACTATACAGGTACTAAATGAATATGGAATAAATAATTTTAGGTTAACCCTTTCAGGACCAAGGGACATATTTGTCCCATAACTTTAAAATCCTATAAATTTTGATTGGGATAGTCTACAGTTCTAAATTTGATATGTACGGATTCCATATGATACTGCCTTTATGTAAACAAACTGGTTCCGACATTCATTCATTAGCGTCGTTGCCAGATTGACGAGAAGATTCACTTGCCACACTGTCCATAAGCCAGAAGTTTGATTTTTTTTAAAAAAAATAATGATATTTCACAAAAAAAATCAATTTTTTGGCATCTGCAAGCCCTTTTTACCATAAAAATGTCGTCAAAACCACAAAAATTGGCCTACGATCCTTATGGTCCTGAAAGGGTTAAGGACCACTTACAGGTCACGGACCTGGGGGCCACCGCAGGAGTGGACTGCTGGGCACGATGGACCCCTGGTCTGACCCCTCAGAGGCAATGCTTATATTCTTTTCCTAGGCACCCTAGCATTCTTCTAGCTTTTGCCATTACCTGTTTGGCCACTTTAAGATCATCACATACAGTCACATCCAAATCACGCTCTTCTGTCATTCACATAAGTTCTTCATCCCCTAAACTACCGTTCCCTCGGGTTTTTGCAGCCCAAATGCACGGACTTGCATTTCTTAGCATTAAATTTTAGCTGCCAAATTTCAGACCATTCTTCAAATTTTGCTAGGTCTTTCTTTATGTTATTCACACCATCTGGGATGTCTACTCTATTGCAGATTTTTGCATCATCTGCAAAGAGGTAAATCTTACGTACCAGCCCTTCAGCAATATCACATATAAAAATGTTTAAAAGAACAGGCCCAAGAACAGAACCTTGAGGCACACCACTGGTCACATCCCTTTCCTCTAAGCGATCTCCATTGATCATTACCCTCTGTTGTCTTCCACTCAAACCAGTTTCTAACCAGGCCCATCCTGAGGGCACTCCGTTTATTTATTAGATGTCTGTTTGGAATACTGTGAAAGGCTTTGCTAAAATCTAAATACACTACATCTAGCGCACACCTCTATCCAGTTCTCTGGTCACCCAGTCAAAGAAATTGATCAGATTTGTCTGACAAGGCCTACCTCTAGTGAATCCATGTTGCCTCCGGTCCTGTAATCCACAGGATTCCAGAAACTTCAACATTCTCTGTTTTTTTAAAAGCGTTTCTATTAATTTGCTTACCACAGAAGTCAGATGTACAGGAAGAAATAATTTATTAAGATGATAGGTTTATCAACAATGATTAAGTATTAGTTCATATGCAATGACTGGATGGTAAGCTCCGCGTTGGGGATTCCCTACAGAGCTTCATGTTTCTGAGCATATGTGAAATAACAGCGTATTTATATAAAGCATCAAATCAGAGTATAAGATATTGGAGGTTATGGTATATTTGAGCGGGATTATATTTTGGTATCACTTGTTTATATATCTCTCTCAACATTTCAGAGCAATTTATATTCCCTGTTCCTACTTTGCTTTGACAGAGCATTTTAGATTTAGCAGGCCTATTTTAGATGGCTAGTGCTGAAAATCTCTGCTTGAAGTCTTTCTGTTGCCACCCCCTTTTTTAGGACTAAATTTAGAAGCCTTGTGAAATCAGAAATGTAATTTTAGACAGTAACCCCCTCTTCTATGAAACTGCGCTAGCGGTTTTTTTAGCGCAGAGAGCCGCGCGGAATGGCCCGCGCTGCTCCCAACACTCATTGAGTTCCTATGAGTGTCGGGAGCAGCGCGGGCCATTCAGCGCGGCTCTCTGCGCTAAAAACCACTAGCGCGGTTTCGTAGAAGAGGGGGTAAAAACCTAGTAAATTTTTATGACCAGTTTGGAATTCTAATTTCTCAGTTAAGAGCCCATACCTTTTGAATATTGTCTCAAAATGCATCCTATTTTTGGTCAGAATTCCTGTAGAAATGCTATACTGTATAAGATGTTATGTCCATATATTTAGAGTGAATGCATTACATGTAACTGTTCTCTACATTATAATTTAAAGAAAATAGTTTGCAAATATCTTCAGCTTCTTCATTCTGTTTCCTCTTTTTCTGGATATTATATGATTTTGCTTCATTACTGATTGTTTAAGTTTTTGTCCTTCAGTAAGATGAAAATATCAGTCCAGTTGTAAAGTATAAGTTCTTCTATTGTATTTTCCCAGGTGGTAATGATAACTGGGGACAATCCCCTCACTGCCTGCCATGTGGCTCAGGAACTCCACTTTATCCAGAAGGAGTGTACACTAATTCTGCAAACATCTGTCTCAGGTGGTAAGTGATTATAAGACTAGTGGTAGACTCTGATAAGGTTGCACTTCTTACACAGAATGGAATATTCCAGAACACATTATGATAGGAGGCTTGCGCCAGAAGACGTATGAGGAGAGACTGGAAGCCCTGAATATGTATACCCTAGAGGAAAGGAGAGACAGGGGAGATATGATTCAGACGTTCAAATACTTGAAGGGTATTAACGTAGAACAAAATCTTTTCCAGAGAAAGGAAAATGGTAAAACCAGAGGACATAATTTGAGGTTGAGGGGTGGTAGATTCAGGGGCAATGTTAGGAAATTCTACTTTACGGAGAGGGCGGTGGATGCCTGGAATGCGCTCCCGAGAGAGGTGGTGGAGAGTAAAACTGTGACTGAGTTCAAAGAAGCGTGGGAAGAACACAGAAGATTTAGAATCAGAAAATAATATTAAATATTGAACTAAGGCCAGTTACTGGGCAGACTTGCACGGTCTGTGTCTGTGTATGGCCATTTGGTGGAGGATGGGCTGGGGAGGGCTTCAATGGCTGGGAGGGTATAAATGGGCTGGAGTAAGTCTTAACAGAGATTTCGGCAGTTGGAACCCAAGCACAGTACAGGGTAAAGCCTTGGATTCTTGCCCAGAAATAGCTAAGAAGAAAAAATTAAAAAATTTAAATTGAATCAGGTTGGGCAGACTGGATGGACCATTCGGGTCTTTATCTGCCGTCATCTACTATGTTACTATGTATATGTTACTCTATTCTATGGTTCTAAATTTAGTGCACATGTTTTTAAGACTTATGATTACACCTGATTTTCTGATCCTGTATTATCTCCTCACCTGTCTGGATTCAGATGCTGCAGGC
This sequence comes from Geotrypetes seraphini, assembly GCF_902459505.1. NCBI lineage: Eukaryota > Metazoa > Chordata > Amphibia > Gymnophiona > Dermophiidae > Geotrypetes > Geotrypetes seraphini. Next base: position 112,151,587 of record NC_047095.1, on the reverse strand, counting down.
TTGACATCAATTAAGTCTAACCTCTTACAATTTTCTTTTTCTCCCGTGAGTTCATGCTGTTTATCATCCTCTACCCCTAGAGCAGGGGTGTCAAAGTCCCTCCTCGAGGGCCACAATCCAGTTGGGTTTTCAGGATTTCCCCAATGAATATGCATGAGATCTATTTGCATGCTCTGCTTTCATTGTATGCTAATAGATCTCATGTATATTCATTGGGGAACTCCTGAAAACCCCGACTGGATTGCGGCCCTCGAGAAGGGACTTTTAACACCCCTGCCCTAGAGCTTTCCCAATCACAAGCAGGATGTAATAGGCATACAAGTGAGTGATGTCTCTACATCACAGGTGTCAAAGTCGGTCCTCGAGGGCCGGAATCCAGTCGGGTTTTCAGGATTTCCCCAATGAATATGCATGAGATCTATGTGCATGCACTGCTTTCAATGCATATTCATTGGGGAAATCCTGAAAACCCGACTGGATTACGGCCCTCGAGGAGGGACTTTGACACCCCTGCCCTAGAGCTTTCCCAATCACAAGCAGGATGTAATAGGCATACAAGTGAGTGATGTCTCTACATCACAGGTGTCAAAGTCGGTCCTCGAGGGCCGGAATCCAGTCGGGTTTTCAGGATTTCCCCAATGAATATGCATGAGATCTATGTGCATGCACTGCTTTCAATGCATATTCATTGGGGAAATCCTGAAAACCCAACTGGATTACGGCCCTCGAGGAGGGACTTTGACACCCCTGCCCTAGAGCTTTCCCAATCACAAGCAGGATGTAATAGGCATACAAGTGAGTGATGTCTCTACATCACAGGTGTCAAAGTCGGTCCTCGAGGGCCGGAATCCAGTCGGGTTTTCAGGATTTCCCCAATGAATATGCATGAGATCTATGTGCATGCACTGCTTTCAATGCATATTCATTGGGGAAATCCTGAAAACCCGACTGGATTGCGGCCCTCGAGAAGGGACTTTTAACACCCCTGCCCTAGAGCTTTCCCAATCACAAGCAGGATGTAATAGGCATACAAGTGAGTGATGTCTCTACATCACAGGTGTCAAAGTCGGTCCTCGAGGGCCGGAATCCAGTCGGGTTTTCAGGATTTCCCCAATGAATATGCATGAGATCTATGTGCATGCACTGCTTTCAATGCATATTCATTGGGGAAATCCTGAAAACCCGACTGGATTACGGCCCTCGAGGAGGGACTTTGACACCCCTGCTCTACATGGTGCAAGGACGGCTGTCCGTCCCCCCTCCCAGAACTCAGGACTAGTGAAACGTTCTGAGCTTATGTGACCCTTCTCTTATTTGATGGTCTTCTTAGTCCCCTCAGTTCTTTTCACTTTGCCAAGCAGAGGCAAAAATACAGGTATCCCATAACTTTCAAGTGTTTATACTCAGTTATCTTCTAATACGGTGGTTTTTAATCCAGTCCTCAGGGACCACTAGTTAGTCAGGCTTTGAGGATCATCTACAATGAATGTGCATGAGAGAGATTTGCAGACTAAGAAGGCAGTGTATGCAAATGTACCTCATGGCATATTCATTGTGGATATGATGAAATCCTGACTGGCCATGCGATAGCCACCTGAGGGCTAGGATGGAAAACATTGCTATTTGTTTTTCAAACAAAAAAATACTTTTATTTTGGGTTTTTTCATTCTCATGGCGCGTGGCACAGATCAAGTTAGAATTCTAGCCTTGTCCTCAGTGTGGAAGAAAGATCCAGAACCGTCTAGTCTAAACTGTAAATGGGTTCTTGCTTTTGCCTCAAAATAAAATCTATCCGAAAATCTGTGCAGCTGTTTGTCTCCTTGGACTTCAGCAGCAATAGCCATCCCAGTTGCAACATGATCTTAGCAAATTGTCTGGCATCAAGCATCCAGTTCTGTTATGAGCAAGCTGGTGCTGGAAATGAATTCTCATCATCACATCAGAGCCATCGGTGGCTCATCTTAAGGCTGTTCATTGGGCACCATTTGTAAAGCAGCGACTCATTCCTCACATCATGCATTTCTCCCACATTATTGTTTGGCTGCGACATTGGAGGAGGCAGCCGTCCAGCAAGGGAGCTTTTAAAAGGTACAGGGGACTCCAGTAGTATGGCGGCTTATCTAGGAATTTTAAATCGAGAATAGGCGTTTCCTGCGGCCTATACATGGAGAAATACGGTACACATTTAAAAATATATATATATATGATAGAGTTGTCTCTCTCTGATATTACAGTTCTTGCTCCTATTCAATGTGTAGTCTACTCTTATGTAGTAGTCAGTACATAATGTGATGAGCCAGTCCTGTACTTGGGAGTAATTCACTTGTGTGCCAGACTCAATCCTGCTTGATAATGGATAACCATTGTATGTTTTGTTGGTGTTTTTTTGTTTTGTTTTTCATAGTTAACAGAGTTGTATTCGTTCTTGAGCTGAGGAGCTGAAGTTACCACGCAAGTTTTGAGTTCTGGGAGAGCTGTACTGTCATGGCGGTGTATAATGATGTCATTCTCACTTGCATGCCTAATCAGTCCTGCTATCTATAGAAAATGCCAAGGAGCATTACTTTACTGGATCTCAAGAAAATGAATAACTTTGTGTCAAGGAAGACTTTTTTTTTCCCTCAGCAATACCTATTATCCATGACTCAAACTATTGTTCTTTTTATTCTGCGAAGCTGTAAAATGGAAGTTTATGTTATTCTGTAACACTTTCCGAAGATAAAAAGGAAAGAAGAGGACTTCCTATTTATATAAACATCCAACCCATAACAAGATATAATATAGAACAAAATAAGGTCCAACGTGGATGTCTCTGAAAATTTTTTGGAAATCTATAAAGTGCCTGACACAGGCAAGTTTCAATATTTCTATCCTCTATATTATCAATGCCCATACAGAGTCACTATAAGACACTATCTTTTTTTCTAAACAATAAATTTATTTTCAGTAAGAGACAGGCGTATCATAACTATGGGTGATCAGATCATAGGACCTCCTATAATCTTTATATTATTTCAGGCCCACATCCTGACTCCAAGTTTTAATCACCTACGCCTGTTCCATCCTACCTCCCTCACTTTTTTTGTGTAAAACCTACATCTGCAAGAATGTGCTTTATGAATTATCATTAAACTAAAGTATATATAATAGAAAGGTATAATCCATGAACTAGTGCTGGTTGGAGACGTACATTTATTGTTTAGAAAGGATAGTGTCTTATAGTGGCTCTGTATGGGAATTGATAATACTGAGGATAGAAATACTGAAACTTACCTGTGTCAGGCACTTTATAGAGTTCCCAAAAATTTTTGGGGAGACAACCACTTTGGACCCTATTTTGTTCTATATTATATTCTGTAACACTATAGCGTTATAAGTGCCTTTATTTTATTGAAGTTAAGGTGGTAAAATCTCAAGCAAGGTCGTGGTTTACTCATAATCTGAAGGAATTCTCATCTACTATTTCATTTTTGTTCCTTTGCTGCAAAGTTTGCGACAGCTTTAGAGCTCCTACTTTTTTTCAGGTGGTTATATATTCCAGGATTGTTGCCCCTTTTCAGAGTCCCTTCTCTTTTTTTTTTTTTTTTTTTAATTCTTTATTCATTTTAAATCTATCAACAAGTGTACAAAAATTATACCAATACAAAACAAACCATATAACACCGAAAAACCTTCACAAATAATCATAAAACATAAAAATTACCACCCATCCCACCCATCCACCCTCCATTACTATCAATAAACATATTTCAAGTGACCATATCATCATTACATTACATTACATTAGTGATTTCTATTCCGCCATTACCTTGCGGTTCAAGGCGGATTACATCCAAACTAAAAACAAGAATTACATTCCAAATTTGAAGAATAGAATAAGCGATGAGATAAAACATTTAAGGATACCAGTGGGAAGTAGAAGTCTTTAGGAGATAAGAAAAGGGTGAATTGTGGGTTATAGATAACGTTTGGTAAATAGAAGAATATTAGAGAGTACTAAGGGTTTAGAGAGTGCTGGATGTTGGGATTGGTTGTGCTGGATAGGTTTTATGTGTTTTTTGAAGAGTATGGTTTTAATATCTTTCTTGAAGGTTTTGTAGTCACACCCCCCAATAAAATAAATATACCTAAACAAAGGAAAATGATGTTCACGATCTGTTGTAGGCAAATTTAGGGCACTCTACACATTTGCTTCTACCACAGGACAGCTAGAACAGGGTTGTTTGGGATTGTATTTCAGGTCGTCGTCAATTTTTTTTCTATCTTTAGGCTCAGAATGGCTATGGCATTCTATCGATGGCAATGTCACCCTTCCTGTGATTCCTGGGTCCCTAAAAAACTTCATCGGTAGTTACCATCTGTGTGTCACTGGAGCAGGCATCACATATCTCCAGGCTGCAAACAGACAACTGCTATTAGAGCTTATCCCTCATATCCAAGTGTTTGCCAGAGTGGCACCAAAGCAAAAGGTAACTGCTTTATGGTGGATTAATGTGCTTTCCTGTCTTCTGAAAGTGCAAATGTTCGGATACCATGCAGCTGAAACTTGTTGAGTTACACTGTACCCGAAGAAAACGGAAATGCCGTTCTGGAGGGGGTTCTAGCAGAAAATGTGCACTAAGGGGGAGATTCCGGGGCCATTCTACACTTCTCTCTCCGTATTCGCGGTGATTAGGCGATGAACACACATGCGCATATGGAAAGAACATGAATAACTTTGCGTCTCTACTGTACTTCTCTACTGTACTTCTCTCCACACGCAGGAAATGGCGGCTACCAAAATAAAAAAAATTAAAAAAAAGTCGCGCGAGACATAACGCCTCTTTGTTCCTCCCTTTGTTGTCATTAACTGATAGAAAACACAACGGTCAGGCTGTTCTCCTACGGCTTTGACCCCCACCTCGCCCTCTTTTCGGCTGAGTCGTGGCTGCCAATTGGCCTTCCTTCCTGCTTTGCACATGGCTCCTCTAAGTTGGGTCGCCTAGCAACTTGGCGTAATGTTGAGTTTTCTGTTCTCTTCCCTCCCCCTGTGCAGAGACTACAGGTAATACGGTGCTTAAACTTCTTAACTGGACTTTGTCTAGAGTCAAGGTTTTGGTGGCGAAGGGCTGAGATGTTTCTAGGTACTGTAATTTTTTTCTTTTTCTTTATGCGACAAGAGGGATTTAAAAAGATGCGTCTCTTGCAGCTCTCTGACGAATGGAAAATAGTAGCTGCTACTTTGAAAGCGCCAAAATTTTTATCAGATGGTGTAATTTGGGGGGAGGGGGGGGAGAAGCCAGCATGTCAATAATCGCAAATAATCGAAATTGCGATTGTTGAAACCGCGAATACAGAGGGAGAAGTGTATAGGGTTCCAGTTAAAAAAGCCCTAGTAAATTCATACTTAACATGTCATATGTTCAAATATATATCCTCATCTTTCTAGTCCAAAAGGACAACTCAACCAATGGTTTTCCTTTCCTTCTATGAAGATGTGTAGGGGGAGAAAAAGATAAATCATTAAAATACTTTCTTACATGTATAGTCGCTATGGGAGGTATAAGAGGAGAGTTAATGTTTTTCTTCAGAGTGGTGATTTTTTTCAGGGATGTCCTACATTAAAGAATTCACACTATACACAAAACCCAATATGGGACTCGCTCATACATATAAACAAAATTGTCCCTTATGAAATAATCACAATAGGTAGGTTTCAAGCAAAATTATACATCATTTGTATAATATTAAGTGCACCCTCAGTGTGTCTATGAAAGCTAACAAGACCCTGGAAGAATAACCAGGATTCCAGGCTTATACATATTATGCAGGCTCTATCTCGAGCACCGTTACATACCATCATAGGCGTACATGTTGGACTACGAAATTATGGTGGTGCCTATATAAAGAACTTCATCTACAAAATAGAGAAACGCCTGAGATAAGTCCCGCAATCTGCATCAGTTTTGAGCACTTCATCTTGATAAGTCGTCAACAAGCAATAAAGAATTTGTCTGTCACATTTGTCCCCCTTCAATATGCCATTTATTAGATGATGTTTCTTTTAAATTGTATTTCCTCTGTTAATGTCAAAGGCATTGTTTTTATCTTTAATAAACTAAACACTTTCACCAAGATGAAATATAATGATGGTATGACCACGATAATAAAGCACAAGCGAAAGACTAGACTTAATGGAGGAAAAAGCCTCAGACAGGGGCCCGCCCACCTCCACAATGGTGGAATAGCGGTGTTCGAGCGGTCACTTCACTGGCTCAAAACTTCCTATTTAGATGGTCCAAGCAATGTGTTAAGTTGATAATTGCTTTTGAAAAGTTGAATGAAATGGAAAAAAACAAACTGATCTTTCTTTCTTGAGGATCGGTGCACCAACGGTGGCCAGCGTTTCACTATCAAGCTGCCTCAGGGTGTAACATGTCCAATCGCACTTGGACTATCTAAATAGGAGGTTTTGAGCCAGTGAAGTGACCACTCGAACACCGCTATTCCACCATTGTGGAGGTGGGCGGGCCCCTGTCTGAGGCTTTTTCCTCCATTAAGTCTGGTCTTTCGCTTGTGCTTTATTATCGTTGTCATACCATCATTATATTCCATCTTGGTGAAAGTGTTTAGTTTATTACTAGTGGTTTTCACAATATCCGAGTATTTTTTGCTATTGTTTTTATCTTTATCATGTTTTTGTTTTACCTTTCACATTTTACCTTGTAAACTCGCTTTAGATATTGGATAAGCGATTAAATCAAATTTGAATAAAAACTTGAATTAGTAATAAATGATTAGCATGGACACTTTTTGTGTATTATGCACTAATATAATTTAAAACACACAACGTGTACGCCTATGAGATAGAGCCTGCATAATATGTATAAGCCTGGAACCCTGGTTATTCTTCCAGGGTCCTGTTAGCTTTCATAGACACATTGAGGGTGCACTTAATATTATACAAATGATGTATAATTTTGCTTGAAACCTACCTATTTTGATTATTTCATAAGGGACAATATTGTTTATATTTATATCTGTATTAAAGAATGTCATTTAAAGAAAAATGTCTGCTTCAAGCCATTATCTGGTGAGTAAACCTATACTTTGTAATTGTAGGAGTTTGTGGTCACTAGTCTTAAGAGTATGGGGTTTATTACCCTCATGTGTGGAGATGGCACAAATGATGTTGGAGCTCTGAAACATGCTGATGTAGGTGAGTATGAAACATAGTGTTGTGGAGGGAGAGGGGGTTTCTATCAGCTCTTTTATTTTTTGTTATGTTCAAATGATTTTTATTATTTCTACCAGAACATCAAATAGAAGTTGCATACAAATCCAAAGAATAACAGTGCAAGCTCACCCCCTCCCCTCCCTCCCCTCCCTTCCCCCACCCAAAAGTCCAATGCCACTACCATGGCTGAGAGTGTAAGATAGTCCTAACAATTCAAGAGTCTACTGCGAGCATAAGGTGTGAGGTCCTGCCAGAAGCATTCCCAGGTCTGACAAAATTTGCGGCCCGGTCCACGATCTAAATCTCCCACTAGTCTCCGCTCCAGCGTCGCATGAACAATCAACAACGCTCTCCATTGAGCTTAGGAAGGTGGATCTCGGGACAGCCAGTTAGTAAGAATTGCTTTCTTCCCCATCAAAAGCACTCTAGTGACAAAAGCTGACATCCCTTTGGGTTTGGGCGCGGCTATATTATAATGTCCAAATAAAGCTTTCGGTTGTGGGAGCCAACGCCTCCGCCAAAGCTGCGTAATATAGTGCCCTGAATGTCGCCAGAACTGTTTAATTTTGGGGCAATTCCAAAGCATATGCCCCAATGAAGCGTGAGCTTGAGCACATTTTGGGCAGGAGTGAGTTGTAGTAATCCCCATCCGGGCTGCCCATTCCGGCGGGATATAAAGTTTCAAAACAATTTTTAACTGCATTTCCCAGTGGACAATATTAGGAGACACCTTCAGAATATTTTTCAGCGTCCTCTGTATCTGTTGGGCCGTTAACGTGCAGTGCAAGTCCTCAGCCCATGTTGCCGCTAAGATGTCCAAATTGGGGCCAGAGTGCCCATCCCGGATCCCCACTATGTGAAATCGAAGCGGAATCCGCTGTTGTGCAGAAAGGCTAAAGAGTTCTGAAAGAGCCTCCCTGTTATCTTCCTCAAGATGGTGCGCCGGAAGAGACTGAACGTAATGTCGGATTTGGTAAAATGCAAAAAAATCATTAGGTGGTAAAGTAAATGTCCGACGTAAGTCAGCAAAAGTTGCCAGTTTCCCCTCCTCGGAAAATAAGTGGAATGGGTATTGAAGTCCCTGCACACCCCACCTCCGGAAGGCGGTATTTTGCAGTCCAGGCTGAAAGGCTCCATTGCTTTTATTTTTTGTTAAAGAACTTGATAGGCAGCAGTGACGCAGAGGACAGAGCTAGTCGCGAGTCTTTCTGTGGCAGTGTTGTTTAAGATGAGGCCTAATCTAGACATTATTAGCAGGTCCATAGTTGTGACTATGATCTGTAAGGAAAAACCAGAAATGTAACCTCAAAATACCATTTGTCACTGGTTATTTTTTTTTTTTTATTAGGTCTTGTCATGTAATTTAATGTATCACTATGTATGGTTCTTTTTGTTGCATAGAGCGTTTTGGACCCCTGTTCGTTTACAAAAATTAGATAGCTCTAAGTCTAATAGATTTTAATAGTCTAATAGTATTAACGTAGAACAAAATCTTTTTCAGAGAAAGGAAAATGGTAAAACCAGAGGACATAATTTGAGGTTGAGGGGTGGTAGATTCAAAGGCAATGTTAGGAAATTCTACTTTACGGAGAGGGTGGTGGATGCCTGGAATGCGCTCCCGAGAGAGGTGGTGGAGAGTAAAACTGTGACTGAATTCAAAGAAGCGTGGGATGAACACAAAGGGTCTAGAATCAGAAAATAAGATTAAATATTGAACTAAGGCCAGTTACTGGGCAGACTTGCACGGTTTGTGTCTGTATATGGCCGTTTGGTGGAGGATGGGCTGGGGAGGGCTTCAATGGCTGGGAGGGTGTAGATGGGCTGGAGTAAGTCTTAACAGAGATTTCGGCAGTTGGAACCCAAGCACAGTACAGGGTAAAGCTTTGGATTCTTGCCCAGAAATAGCTAAGAAGAAAAAATTTAAAAAATTTAAATGGAATCAGGTTGGGCAGACTGGATGGACCATTCGGGTCTTTATCTGCCATCATCTACTATGTTACTATGCTGGCATTGTAATCTGGAACCAGGGACATTAGATCATCTACTTTATTATTGTCCCTTCATCAAGTTATTTTGGAATTAAATCTGGACTCAAGTAAACTCTTTATTGGAAAACCATGTTACGCTTTCATATGATACAATTTTATTTGGAATGGCTATGAGAAAGAAAAGTCAAATATCATCACATAATAATAAACTTTTATTAGTTATGACAGGGGTTGCCATTCAACGTATTACCAATAATTGGAAAAATCACAAGAATCTTAATTACACATTCTGGTGGAATTCGTTATGCCACATTTTTAAGATGGAAAGAGCAATAGCGGTACAAAAAGGGTCATATAATAACTTTGTAAAGATATGGGTGCCATTGGAAAAGTATTGTGATGAATAGACATCATTTTCTTTCCTGTTCCTTATCTTTTTCATTTTTAGTTATATCTAGCACACTCAAGGGGGAGGGTAGATTTGGGATGTAATTTAATACGATATGTTAGAATATGTTGTATAATACAGTATATTCTATTTTAGTTGAGAATGTGATGAAGGGTGGGTGGATGGGGATTTTACACTATTAGATTTTATGTGTTAGATATTATAGTGCTATATGGAAAGTACTTTTGTGATATATTTTTGTGCACTTAGGTCCTGATTCTGTATAGGACGCTCGGGAGAGGTGTCCTATTCAGAATCGGGCCTACACTAAACCCCGATTCTGTAACCGGCGTCCATGGTACAGACGCTGGTTAGAGAATCGGGTTAGATTAGACATGGCCCGCTACACTTATCGCGGCAAGGGATCTCTCTGCCGCTATAAGTATAGCGGGCCGCGGCCACCTGTCCGATTGCCGGCAGGAGGGTGCCCCCCTCCCGACACTACCGACTGCCCCCCCCCCCGACACTACCGACCGCCCCCCCCCCCCCCCCGACACTACCGATCGCTGGCAGGAGGGTTCCCAATTCCTCCTGCCGGAAGACGCACCCCCTCCGCACCCCCCCCCACACTAACAGGCCCCAAACCTCCCCCCACCAAACTAACCTTTTCTTGTTGGCCAGACAGGTCTTGCCCGTCCAGCCGGCAGGCTCGCCTCGTTGAAATGAGGCGGGCCTGCCCCTTCCCGGCCCATCCCTCCGAAGCCTAAGACCTGATTGGCCCAGGCTCTAGAAGCCTGGACCAATCATGCCTTAGGCATAGCGGGTCCGCCCATCCCCACTAAGTCTAAGGTCTGATTGGCCCAGCTACCCTGTGACAGCCTGCAGCACATCTTCCCAGTGTCTGGTCTGTTAGTAAGGCTGTCAAAGCTCAAAGGGCAGTTTGGAAGGGGTGGGGTCTAAAATTGTAGTTCTTGAGATTATATTTTGTAGCCTTGTTCCGCCACCCCAGAAATCCTAAAATAATTGTTTTTTTTAGGTCCTCGGTGGAGTTAGAGCGCGTCCATCTTGGATTTTTTTCCCATTTAGAAAATGTTACCAAAGCAGAGGGAGTGGTTCCATGTGCAAGTTGTCTGCCACTTGGATCTCTCATGAAGGAAGTAAAGGAACTGAGAGAGGAGGTGACAAGACTGAGAAGCATCCGTGAGAATGAGAGGTACATCGATGAAATGGTTCTTGAGGCGTCAAAGATTTCAAGCAGTGGGGAAGAAGAGGCTGTGCTGAGGGAAGGCAGCTGGACTCAGATTATGAAACACTGCAAGATTGATACTGTGACTCCCCCTGCCGTTGAACTGAAGAACCGGTATGCTGTCCTGGAAGTGGAGCAGATGAGAGCATCCCAAGGAGAGGAAGGACCAAAGCTTGAAATTCCAAAAATTACTAGATCTGTGACCACTAAGAGGTGTAAGGTAGTGGTAGTTGGCGATTCCCTTCTGAGGGGTACAGAAGCATCCATCTGCAGACCAGACATGATGTCACAAGAGGTATGCTGTCTGCCTGGTGCCAAAATCCAAGATGTTATGAAGAGCTTGCCAAGACTCATCAAGCCTGATGACTATTATCCATTGCTGCTCATCTACTTTGACACTAACAATACTGCCAGGTACCCTTGCGAACGTATCAAAAGTGGCTGTGGCTCTGGAAGAGAAGATGAAGCAGTCAGGTGCGTAGGTGATATTCTCATCCATCCTTCCTGTCAAGGGTAAAGGTCAGGGCAAAGAAGCTCGCATCCTGGAGTTGAATGCATGGCTACGTGGATGATGTCGTTGAGAGAGTTTTGGCTACCTGGACCACGAGATGATTTTCCAAGGGCTGCTGAGCAGGGATGGTGTGCAAATATCAAAGTAATGTCTTAGGCAGCAGGCTGGCTAATCTATTAAACAAGGCTTTAAATTAGAAGTGATGGGGCAGAGTGATCAAAGCCGCTGGATGAGTATAAGCCCTCAAGTAAGTAAATCACTGAATATCTCTACACGGATGGGAAAAGGGGAAAATGTCTGGAAAGCAGCATACACTAATGCTCAAAGTATGGAAAACAAGATTTTGGATCTAGAAACTGTGAGGGAAGATGAGTTGGATAATAGTGGCAATCACGGAGACATGGTTCACGGAGAACCGTGACTGGGATGTAGTTATACCAGACTATAATCTGTTCAGGAAAGATCATATTAAAGCCGCTCAATTGCAGGAACTGCAGGGCAAGGAAGAGGATCAATTTAGAAAGAGGGAATGGTGAATATTTACATTGATGTGATAGACGGATGTGATAGATGGAAAAAGTGGACAAAGATTTAATAGTAGACATTCAGAATATATCTAAAAAAAGGGGAAGTTTTACCAATAGGTGATTTTAACATGCTGGAAGTTGATTGGGGTATCCTTATTGTGGGGTCTTCTAGAATAGGGAGATCTTGGATTCTCTACAAGGAGAACTGTTCCAGCAGTTGGTAATGGAACCCACGCGTGATGGGGTCATACTGGACTTAGTGCTTACAAAGGGGGAAAGTGTTTCTGATGTTACAATGGGTGATCATCTGGCATCCAGTGATCACTGCATGGTACAGTTTAATATTAAGATTATAGAGAGGGCTCATCCAAAAGCAAAGGGTCTAACTGTTTGGATGGGGGAATTATGTTAAGGAATTGTTGTCTGGATGGGAACATCTGGAAGGAGTGGAAATGCTGTGGGCAAAACTGAAAGGAGTAATTGTAAGGGCAACAAACCTTTTTCTGCAGCAAGTAAGTAAAAGTAAGAGGAAAAGAAGGCTGTTTTGGTTCTCAAAAGTAGTAGCTGAGAAGGTAAGGAATAAGGAGGTTAGCTTTCATAAATTACAAAAGATCGAAGAAAGATGAATTCAGGCAAAATATCTGAAAACGTTAACAGAGGCTGGTCAAGTAGTCAGGAAAGCAAAGATGCGAATGGAAGAAAAAATAGTTGACACTAAAATGGGGAGATAAGACATTTTTTTTTTTAGATATATTAGTGATAGGAAGAAGTGAAAGAGTGGCATTGTGAGACTCAAAGGTGAAGGGGAGAAATATGGTAGAAGCTGATAAAGAAAAGGCTGAATTGCTTAACAAATATTTCTGTTCTGTGTTCATGGCTAAAGCAGGACTGCAGAAGACATGAATAGGAGTGGTAGACCCTAATTGATTTTCAGAGGGTTGTGTTCGAGAGGAGCTAGTTAAAATAAAATACAAAGTGATTGGGCTGGATGGTGTACATCTGAGGGTGCTGAAGGAATTTAGGTAATTTCTGGTGGCTCCACTAACTGACCATTTCAATGAGTTGGTAGTGCTAACAGAGTACTGGAGAAGGGTGGACGTGGTCCCTCTCTACAAAAAAATGGAAGTAAGGAAGAAGTAGGGAATTACAGTCCGGTAAGTCTGAATTCTGTGGTAAGCAAATTAACGGAAACGCCTTTAAAAGAGAGAATGGTGAAGTTTCTGGAATCCTGGATTACAGGACGGAGGCAACATGGATTCACTAGAGGTAGATCTTGTCAAACAAATCTGATTAATTTCTTTGACTGGTGACCATAGAATTGGATAGAGGATGTGCGCTAGATGTGGTATATTTAGATTTTATCAAAGCCTTTGACAGTGTTCCACACAGACGCCTAATAAATAAACTGAGTGCCCTCGGAATGGGTCCCAAAGTGACGAGCTGGGTGAAGAGCTGGTTGAGTGGAAGGCAACAGAGTGTAGTGATCAGTGGAGATCGCTCTGAGGAAAGGGATGTTACCAGTGGTGTGCCTCAAGGTTCTGTTCTTGGGCCTGTTCTTGTTAACATTTTTATAAACAATATTGCTACAGGGCTGTCGGGTAAGATTTGCCTCTGTGGATGATACTAAAATCTGCAATAGAGTAGACACCCAGGATGGTGTGAATAACATGAAGAAAGACCAGGCAAAACTTGAAGAATGGTCTGAAATTTGGCAGCTAAAATTTAATGCTAAGAAATGCAAGGTCATGGTACAGTTTAGAGGGTGAAGAACTTATGTTCATGACAGAAGAGTAGGACTTGGGTGTTATGGTATGTGATGATATTAAGGTGGCCAAATAGGTTAAAAATGTGACGTGAAAGCTAAAAGGATGCTAGGGTGCATAGGGAGAAGTATGGCCAGTAGGGAAAAGGAGGTATTGATGCCCCTGTATAAGACTTTAGTGAGACCTCATTTAGAATATTGTGTGCAATTCTGGAGGCCACACCTTGAAAAAGATATAACAAGGGTGGAGTTTGTCCAAAGGAAGGCTACAATGGTGCATGGTCTTCGTCATAAGGTGTATGGAGACAGACTTAAAGATCTCAATATGTATTCTTTGGAGGAAAGGTGGGAGAGGGGAGATATAGAGACATTTAAATACCTACATGATGTAAATGTGCATGAGCCGAGTCTTTCAATTGAAAGAAAGCTCTGAAATGAGAGGGTATAGGATGAATTTAAGAGATGATAGGCTCGGGAGTAATCTAAGGAAATACTTTTTTACAGAAAGGGTGGTAGATGTGTGGAACAGTCTCCCGGAAGAGGTGGTGGAGACAGAGACTGTGTCTGAATTCAAGAAAGCCTGGGATAGGCATGTGGGATCTCTTAGAAAGAGAAAGAGATAATGGCTACTGCGGATGGGCAAACTGGATAGGCCATTTGGCCTTTATCTGCCGTCATGTTTCTACGAATTCTAAGTTCTCAAACTTCTTCAAAAAGCCTCATTTTTTATTCAAACCACCAGGGATGGAGTTCTCATGCTCAAGTGATATGAATTCATGCGAAGCTTGTACCAGTTGGGCACCCAGAGAGCACTTTTATGACTCATGTTCAACCGCGCACGCCGGGGAGGTGGGAACCTCAGGTTTAGTCTCTGCAGGGTGCGGATGCTGGTGATGGGAAAGGCAGGAATCAGAATTTTCAGGAATGGGGCAGGTTTGTCAACCACTGGGAAATTAATAAATAATTTTGATGACATACTGATTAGCTATCACTTACCTGGAACCTTGCCTTTTCTTTCCTAGCATTTAAATCACCAAAGGCTCCCTCCTTTGCTCATCAAACTCCAAAAAAGAAATCCTCCTTCTCCTTGGCTGGCTTGCTGTAATTTGAAATGTAAACCTTTTCTTAAATATTTGCAATCTTCGACGAAGTGAGTCAGACAAAGCTTTGATTTTATAGATATTATGGTTGTCTTGTGCAGCTATGTCACGATGTTTAGAAACTGCTTAGATATCATTTTAGGTTACATTTACTCAGGGCATGAGAGCTATTAGAAAGCCTGCCTTTAGAGAAGTAAAGTAAGAATTGAGTTGCTCTTTGTCCAAAGATCTAAAATAAGATTGTTATCAGGTTTCAGAACTGTCTTTTAGTAAATAAAGGAAGCTCTATCCCTGTTTATAACAGTGAAGACCCTAGGCCTTCACAGACAGACCACTCAACTCTCCTTATGCTGGTTCAAACATTATGAGTTAATAATCAAATGGTAGCTTACAGGAACAAATCACACAGCATATAGAGTGATAGAGCATACACCAGGCTGGCCAGACTGATGGAGAACTTCCAAAGAGTTCTGAAGCTCTGGTCCCGGGAGCCCTCTTTTATAGGACTCTTGACAGTTCTGGCCCACCTTGATGCATGTTACATTTCACATTTACATTGGTTAATCATATTTATTATCTCATTTATTAATCTATTGATTGATTAACATAATGAGTTATACTGTGTGACCACACCCCTTATGATCTAATCCTACCCTGTGTCCCAATAAATGTCCTGTTAATATACCAAGCCCCCCCTTCCGAGCACCTGGCCTAACGGGGTTTTTTTTAGCGCAGTTTCTTGGTGAGTTTCTTACACCAATTTCAGTGTCTTCCTTTCCAGCTGTGTTTTCTGGTTGACCTTTCCTTCAAGAAAGCAGAAGTGTCTTTCAGAGCTGGCAGTTTGTTAGTCAGAGTCCATTTTTACTTTTTCAGCATCCATTTTAGACTCCATCCGATTTGGCCTATTTCTGCTTAAATGGGGGAAATTTCAGGGGTCTTCAGCTGGTCTCTTCTACACAGGACTTCTATACCCTTCCTCAACAGGGACGATTAATGATGTTGTTTAGACATGTCTATGTTAGAGGTCATAATCGCAGGGAAACAAGATTTTATGTATGTGATATGGAAACCACATAGTTGTATTTTTAAATAAATAATGCTTAAGCATTTGTTAAGGAATACAGACATTTTTGCCTTGTACTTCCTATTATTTCATTTTATGCAATGGTTTGCTGTGCATAGAACGAGTTTAGTTCTCCAATCTTTCTCCCTGCAGTTCACGTTTTGGTCTTTCAGGGGTGGCACTTCTGGCCAATGCTCCCGAGAGACTTCCAGAGAGGAAACGGAAAGCGCGAGAAGTACAAAATGACGGGAGAGCAGCAGGGTCCACGCTGGGAAGCAGCACTGTGAAGCCAAACTCTCGAGCCGCAAAGCAGCGCCTCATGTCTCAGCGAGAGGAGCAGTTAGCTGTTCAGCGGGTGTGTTTTAGATTTTAATTAAAAGTATCAAACCTAGAATCTTTAAAAAATGACGGGCTGCTAGCGCAGCTATTCTGGTAGCAAATTTAAATGAGGTTGGCAGAGAGTAGCAAAGACTCGCTAAATTTGCAAGTGCCCATCGCTGATGATAGCGATGGACACATGCGCAGAAAAAAAACACAAAATAACCCCCCCAAAAAAACAGAACAACAGTAGGAGAGATGTTCAATCTCTCCTGCTGCCAACCCCACCCCCCTTGCAGTGGGAGAGATGTCCACTTGCTCCCGCTGCCAAGCAACCCCCACCCCTCCCCGCAGTGTGAGAGCTGCCCATTCTCTCCCGCTGCATCACAACACCCCACTGCACTGGGAGAGATGCCCATTCTCTCCCGCTGCCACACAACACCCCCCCACCCCTGCCTACAGCCCTTCTCCCATGTACCTTTAATTAGATAGCTGACCGGCCTCCCTCCGGCCTGCTGGCCCCCCTCTTCCAAAATGAGCCTTCTCTTCCCCAGTGCATCCTGGGATGCACCAGGGAGGGACCTGAGGCTATGATTGGCCCAGGTTGTAGGCGGGGCCTTATGCGTCCAGGCTAATCAGAGCCTCCTACGGGGAGAGAGGTCAGAGGTGGGGGGATGTTGTGATGCAGCGGGAAAGAGTGGGCATCTGTTCCACTGCAGAGGGCGGTTTTGTGTGGCAGTGGGAGAGAATGGGCATCTCTCCTGCTGCAGAGGGGATGTTGTGTGGCAGCGGGAAGCAGAGGCCATTTTAGGAAGCAGAGGCCATTCATTTTTTATTTTTTTTCTTCAAATTTTGTTTATTAAAAATGGCAAACGGTCCAGACAAGCGGCACATAATAACTATGGTAAAATCCAGTGCAACACTTTATATCTCTGTCTTCACAATATCAATTATGTAGTGACATCCGGTGTAGGAAATCTTTTAATAGGAAAGTTGTCTAAATAGTTTATTGATGATTAATTCTAGCCAACTCAGTTTTAAATATGTGTAATATTTTATTGCATTTGTTGTTAACTGGAGTTTTTCTTCCATGAAAACTGCATAATAGGAAAGAATCAACCAGGTTTTGAAGGATCTGGAAGAGGACCAGACACCAGTTGTTAAACTAGGTGACGCCAGTATTGCTGCTCCCTTCACATCAAAGCTGTCATCAATCCAGTGCAGTAAGTATTTGGGCCTACAAATGTGCTGTCCATGTGTGAGTGATATTGTAGTGCACTTCTGGGGAAATGTATCTTGTGATATGTTTTTCAAAAGCCAACAAAATAGATGTAGTACACAGTTTATCAAAACCAGAAAGGTTCCTTCTTTAAATGTGACTATAAGGAAATATTATATCTAGAGAAAGATTCGGGATCAAAATTCTTACAACAGAAGCTGGAACATTAGTAATGCATCATCTGTATAATGTGGTAGTTTATGGTCCTGTCCCCAAATCTCCATCAGTATTTTTCCGAATGTTATACTTGTATTCCACCAGCTCCCAGCCGTGGTCCAAAGTGGATAATACAAACAAAACAGAAAAGAGTAAAATAAAAGAGAGTTCATGATATATTAAATACCTTTAAATAAATAGATTTTCTAGTCCCACTCTAAGTTACGCTGTAAGACCAATTGAAGCGCGATCAGACCATGCTGGAAGAGCAAGGCCTCACTGTACCTCAGAGGCACTTTATTTATCTGACCTTGTTGACGGTTAAACGAACGATCTTCCAATATTGGACCCAGGAAGGGACTATTCCCTTGGAAAGATGGCTAAGTCAGATGTCTGAGCTGGCACGTTTTGAACTTTGCTATCACCCTGAGGTGTTGGCCTACTTGGCTTAGTGGAGGGTGTTTCTGCGGTTACCTCTAATCTCCCGACTTGGGGGTGGGGGGGAGAGACTGAATGGGGAGTGTATGTGGAGTATGTATGATTTTTTTGTCTGGTTTGCGTTGTCTGGTGTGCATGTTGCCCCTCGCATAGGGGATTCTTGGGGATAGGCGTACCACATTGAAAAATTTGTAGGGCTGACAGGGGAAGCGGGCTGTCCTTGTCCTTAGATAGTCCTGCATATTATCCCAGGACAAGCAGGCATGATATTCTCACATGTGGGTGACGTCATCTACGGAGCCCCGATGCGGACAGCATTTCAAGCAAACTTGATTGAAGATTCAAGCTTGCTGGCTGCACCACGCATGTGTGCCTCCTGCTCCACTAGAGGGCACATCCCCTCCAGTTCGATTTTTTCCACTGTGCTAATAAGACACGTTTTTTCTTAGCGCTGCCCCAGTGCCTTCTTTGCACCGCGATTTATTATATTTTTTCTTTTTTCGTCGCTAAAAGTCACGGTGCGTAACAAATTTTTTCTTTCTTCCTGCTCATCGCGCTTTTCGCGCCCTTTTTCTCGCGATCCGGGGGCTCCCGGATCGCCGCGACCACAAGGCCTGATTGGCCGCGACCGCCTGGATGTCCCGGCCCATTACGGGCTTTAAAAAGTGCACTGGGTGCGAGTGTCTTCTATCTCTCACAGACCCGCATCGCTGGTGCATCCTTTGCCTGGGGGCCAATCATCCAACAGAAACTTGCCCCCGGTGTGCTACCTTCCAACAGCGGGCGCTCCGACGACGACGGGCCCGCATGGCGGAACTATTTGCTACCGACCAACCCTCGGCCTCGATCTCGGCCTAGAGTACATCGGCCCCGCCTCGGGACTCGACTTCGAAGGCCTCGAGCTCTCAGAAGTCCTCTGCCCCGGGTAAGTCCCCTTTTCCTTCCTCAGGTTCCACATCGTCGAAGAAGCCAACCTCGGGGACAATGGCCGGACAGAGTGGGAAGTCCTTACCCACAGCCCCGGCGAAAACCCCGAATACCTCGGGACGTGCCTCCACCACTCGGGAATGCTCCGAAGCGAGATCGCCCCCGGTGGAGAGCACAGCGGTCTTGGACATGCCATCGATGCTGTCCGTGCCAGTATTCCAGGAACTGCTCCGGGCAATGATCACAACGGAGCTATCCGCTGCCATGGCTCACCTTCAACCGGCCTCGACCTCGCACGCGCCGGACCAGCCTGAGCAACGCGCCGAGACCCCTCAAGGTAAAGCGCGCCGTTCTCGTCGCCTCTCCTCTTCATCGGATTCCTCTCCGAGGCATTTGAGGCGCACGTCCCTGGCGGAGCGCCGCGGGGTGAAACGAAAATTGAGACACCTCTCTAAGAAAGCCCGGAGTTCCCCTCCGGCTCGAGGGCACACCCCCTCGACTCGATCGGGGGGGGCCGCTAAGGGTTACCGAGCTATCTCTCACCAACCCACAGCTCCTATTGACTCCCCCTCGGTCCGGGGCTCCGGTCCGAGGCCCAAGGCTTTCGCCGAGGGAGTCCGAGGAGGTATCCCCGACCAGACATCGGTTGGTACCCAGAACCCTGGCGTCGTCCCCGAGGGGCTTCCCGAGACGACGCAGGTCCTCCACCCTGGAACGCTTCCACAGCGCGTCTCCGGTATCGGACCGAGGGTCTGAGCGAGAACCCCGCTATTCGAGGGAGGCTTCTCCTTCCTTCTCGGCCAAACGGAGGTCTCGGTCACCGTCCCCGCAAGGGGCCACGGGACCCCATCGACCATCCTTCACGAGGTTCGTCCAGGACATGGGACGTGCCCTTGACTTGGACTTACAATCTGACTCAAGGTACTCCAAGGAATACCTGGCGGAGCTGGATATGCCTTCCCCGCCCCAAGAGTCCCTCCGGCTACCACTGAACCCGGTACTCGGGCAGACCCTTATCAGGAACCTCGAAACTCCTTACATGGTGACGGCGGTCCCATCTAAAATGGAGTCTAAGTACCGGACGGTACCTTACCCGGGGTTTGAGCAACCACAGCTGTCCCACCAATCCTTACTGGTGGAGTCTTCTCTAAAAAAAGCTCACCCCTCTAGGGTGTCCGCGGCGGTCCCTCCTGGACGCGAAGGCCGGACACTGGACAAATTCGGACGCCGGTTGTATCAGAACTCTATGATGACCGCTAGAGTCCTGAACTACACCTTTACTTTTTCCTCCTACCTCAAGCACCTCATTGGGCGGCTTGCCTCCTTCTCGGAGAGCTTACCCACCCCTCGCCAGACAGAGTTCGGCCTCCTCCTCGAGGATTTTTCCAACCTCAGACTGCACTTGTTCCATGCCGCTTATGACGGCTTTGAACTGTCTTCCAGGGTCGCAGCCTTTGCGGTGGCCATGCGCCGGCTGGCATGGCTACGACTCGTCGATATGGACCCTAACCTGCAAGATCGGTTAGCCAACCTCCCTTGCATCGGGAAGGAGCTCTTCGACGACACCATCGAGGCTGCTACAAAACGGTTGTCGTAACACGAACGTTCCTTCGCGTCTCTTGTCCGGCAGAAGCCTAAACCACAGGCCTCTCGCCCTTTCCGGGGATTACCTCGCCACTACCCCCAGAAGTCCACACCGGCCTTTTCCAGACCACCGCCGCGACACCCCCAGGCTCACTCTAGGGCTCCACCAAAGTCACAGCCCACGGCGCAGGCGAAGCCGTCTCCGTCCTTTTGACGGAATGAGCGGACGGGGGTGGGCCCCCTCCGCACCTCCACCGGGCCTCCTCCCCATCGGGGGCCGCCTACGAGCCTACTACCCTCGCTGGAAAGCCATCATGTCGGACTCATGGGTCCTTGGCGTGATCTCATCAGGGTACTCGCTCAACTTTCGGGAGGTACCCCTCGACAGCCCACCGAGTGCGTGTCCTCCAAATTGAGCGCAGTTGCCCCTCCTCCGCCTGCGGGCGGTGGAGCCGGTCCCCCAAAATCAAAGGGGCCAAGGGTTTTACTCCCGCTACTTCCTGGTACCGAAGAAGACGGGAGACCTGCCCCGATCCTGGACTTAAGGCGCCTGAACAAGTTTCTGGTACGGGAAAAGTTTCGGATGCTTTCCCTTCCAATCCTTTACCCCTTGATCAGCGAAGGCGATTGGCTCTGCTCCCTCGATCTGAAGGAGGCCTACACCCATGTTCCGGTGCACCCTGCTTGCCGCAGGTTCCTGCGCTTTCAGGTGGGGGACCTCCACCTGCAATATCGGGTCCTCCCCTTCGGCCTGTCCTCGTCCCCCCGAGTCTTCACGAAGTGCCTCGTAGTAGTCGCGGCTACCTTGCGCTCCCAAGGTCTGCAGGTATTCCCCTACCTGGACGATTGGTTGATCAAAGCCTTGACCAGGGAGGGGGTTATCTCAGCGACCCAACAGACTATTACTGCGCTTCAGTGTCTGGGGTTTGAGATAAACTTCCCAAAATCCCAGCTATGCCCCTCTCAGTCCTTACAATTCATCGGGGCCGTGCTGGACACGGTCCGTCTGAGTTCCTTCCTTCCTCCTCAGCGTCGGGAGGCGTTGGTAAATCTGAGCCGACAAGTCTCGAGATCGATCACCGTCTCGGCACGACAGATGATGACGCTCCTCGGCCATATGGCCTCCACAGTCCACGTTACCCCACTTGCCCACCTCCATCTGCGGTTACCACAGTGGACCGTGGCATCACAATGGCGACAGGATTGGGACCCGATCTACCGCCACGTGACAGTGACTCCTTCCTTGCTAAGATCTCTCCGTTGGTGGGCCGACTATTCGAATCTTTCCAAGGGTTTGCTCTTTCTCGCCCCGCCACACCACAAGGTCCTAACCATGGACTCGTCGGAGTACGCTTGGGGGGCTCATGTAGACGGTCTACACACGCAAGGCCTGTGGACCACAGAGGACCGTCACTGTCACATCAACGTGCTGGAGCTTCGGGCCATTTACCTCGCTGCGGTGGCCTTTCAGCATCTGCTTCACGACCGGGTGGTTCTCGTCTGCATGGACAACCAGGTGGCGATGTACTACGTAAACAAGCAAAGAAGGACGGGATCTTGGCCCCTCTGCCAGGAGGCCTTACGGCTCTGGAAGTGGGCGGTCTCCCTAAACATCTCCCTTCGAGCGGTTTACATCCAAGGGGAACAAAACTGCCTGGCGGACAGGCTCAGCCGCCTCCTCCAGCCACACGAGTGGTCCCTGCACTCTCAGGTGCTGCGACAGGTGTTCGACCGTGGGGGACTCCCCAGATAGATCTGTTCGCCTCCCCCGACAATCAAAAACTGCCTCTCTTCTGTTCAAGGATATACTCCCTGGACCGTCTCAAGGCCGATGCCTTCCTCCTAGATTGGGAGGGAAAGTTCCTCTATGCGTTCCCGCCGTTTCCTCTGATTCTGAGGACGCTGGTCCATCTAAAATCTCTGAGGGCCACTCTGATATTGATCGCTCCTTGATGGCCCCGCCAGCCTTGGTTCTCCCTACTACTTCAACTCAGTGTCAGGGAACCTCTGCTTCTACCTGTCTTTCCCTCTCTGCTATCTCAGAGTCGGGGTTCACTGTTACATCCCAATCTTCAGTCTCTTCATCTGACTGCTTGGTTTCTTTCCCCTTGACTTCCTTCCCTGTATCTCAGTCGGCCAGGGAAGTGTTGGAGGCTTCTCGGAAGGTCTCGACTAGACTCTGCTATTCTCAGAAGTGGACTAGATTCTCGTCCTGGTGCTCCTCTCACCGCCAGGACCCGGTGTCGGTCCCTGTGTCCTTGGTTCTGGAGTATTTACTCCATTTATCTCACTCTGGCCTGAAGACCAATTCCATTCGAGTCCATCTCAGCGCCATTGCTGCCTTTCATCAGCCCCTGGAAGGGAAGGCTCTTTCACTCCATCCCTTAGTTTCCCGTTTCATGAAGGGACTCCTGAATGTTCATCCTCCCCTCAAACCGCCTCTGGTGGTTTGGGATCTCAATGTGGTTCTAGCTCAACTGATGAAACCTCCATTTGAGCCTATGGATAAGTGTCATCTTAAGTTCCTCACTTGGAAAGTGATCTTCCTACTCGCTCTCACTTCTGCTCGGAGGGTTAGCGAGCTGCAGGCCTTGGTGGCGGACCCACCTTTCACGGTATTCCACCATGACAAGGTGGTCCTCCGCACTCACCCTAAGTTTTTGCCTAAGGTGGTGTCTGATTTTCACCTCAACCAGTCCATTGTTCTACCTGTGTTCTTCCCCAAGCCCCACTCTCATCCCGGAGAGGTGGCGCTTCACACTCTCGACTGCAAGCGGGCGTTGGCCTTCTACCTCCAACGCACCCAGTCTCATCGGACGGCCCCCCAGTTGTTTTTGTCCTTCGACCCTAAACAGGTTGGGGCGCCCAGTTTCCAAGCGCACCCTGTCCAATTGGTTAGCTGCTTGTATTTCCTTCTGCTACGCTCAGGCTGGTCTCGCGCTGTACGGTCGAGTTACGGGACATAAGGTCCGAGCGATGGCAGCTTCGATAGCTTTCCTCAGGTCCACGCCTATCAAGGATATCTGCAAGGCTGCCACGTGGTCTTCGGTTCATACTTTCACCTCACACTACTGCCTGGATACACTGTCCAGGAGCGATGGCCGGTTTGGCCAATCGGTCTTACGTAACCTATTTTCTTGAATTGCCAACCTCCCTCCATCCCTTATCAGTTAGCTTGGAGGTCACCCACATGTGAGAATATCATGCCTGCTTGTCCTGGGATAAAGCACAGTTACTTACCGTAACAGGTGTTATCCAGGGACAGCAGGCATATATTCTCACAACCCGCCCACCTCCCCGGGGTTGGCTTCTTTGCTGGATATATGAACTGGAGACCACGAGGAGGGGATGCGCCCTCTAGTGGAGCAGGAGGCACACATGCGTGGTGCAGCCAGCAAGCTTGAATCTTCAATCAAGTTTGATTGAAATGCTGTCCGCATCGGGGCTCCGTAGATGACGTCACCCACATGTGAGAATATATGCCTGCTGTCCCTGGATAACACCTGTTACGGTAAGTAACTGTGCTTTACTGGTACCCTATGTATTCTTGTTGATGGCTAATTTATGTCTTTTTCACTGATGCTTCTGGTTGTATATCTCTTCATTGTACCATGCTTGTTTCTCTTATTGACTCTTTAATAAAAATGATATTAAAAAATAAATAAATAGATTTTCTAAAGCTTTAGGAAACATAAAATAAAAATTCAAAGATCTCAATTCTGCAGGTTACAAATTCCAAAACTGAACAGCTTGATATTAGATAGAATTTGTCAGTATATTCATATAATGAATACCATGAAGGGGAGGGATAGTGTAACAGAGGCACAAGGAATTCATATTAGGAAAAGAAAATAAAGATATTAAATATTTGGGGAAGGTCTGTCAAAAATTTTAAATATTATGCATGCTAGTTAAAAAACAAAACACAAAAAACAAGCCTGGATAGAGAGCCAATGTTCATGAATTAACAATGGAGTACCATGATCAGATTTTTTAATCGATTAGCACACCTTAGTAAAAGAGGGCTTTAGTTCTTTCTGTTAAGAGTTAAATAGAGTTAAAGAGTTAAATAATCTGTTGAATTGAATGGGTTTGAAGAAATTCTCTACTATGAGATGAAAGAAAAGCAAACTGAAGATTGTGGGAATATAGGTAAAAAAATTCAATTCCATGACAACTGACTTAATAATTTTAGCAAGTAGTAGAATACTGCAGTGGTGTACTAAGGATAGGGTGTAGAGAATTGTGCGGGAATATAAACCTGTCCCTGCCGAAAATCAAATCCATCCCTACCCATCTCTGCTGGAATCAAGTCTGTCCCCACAAGTAATCTCTTCTGTCTCCGCCCATCCCTATAAACTTCAAATGTAGTTATTTCATTTAATTATGCTACTGAATTAAAGGCTCTGGTAGAGACCCATTTACAAATAAGCAAAGACACTTTATTCATTTAGAAATATTAATTGGGAAGAATACATACTTTGTAAACAGGTTTCTACCAGAGCCTCTAATGTAAATATAAAATAGTAATACTCAGCTGATGACCTCCAAGCTGTCAGCTGAGGATTTCCTCCGAAAGTAGCCGAGAGTCCCTTTTGTCAAGTTTAGCAGGCAGAAGCAGCGTCCCCCGAGTCACAGATGCTGTCACCTCAATGGCTCAGGGATGCTGCCAGCGACTGCTACACTTCATGGAGGGGAGTTCTGGCCATCTTTGGAGGAAGTCCTCAGTAGGCGGTGCTTGGGAATCCTCACCAGCCACAACAAGGGTCAGCAAGTACTTCAGCAGTGGAGAAATAAAACCAGAAATGCATTTCCTTTTCTATTGAACACAATACAAAAACATCTGTTATATACATTTCTCAAAGCTAACATATTTCAGTCAGTAAATTCTCTCCAGACCGGTACAGATTCCGGAGGACTGGAAGGTGGCGAATGTTACACCGATCTTCAAAAAAGGTTTGAGGGGGACCTGGGAAACTACAGACCGGTGAGTCTGACCTCGGTACCGGGAAAGATGGTAGAGGTGCTAATAAAGAACCACATCATTGATCACCTTGACAGACATGGGTTGATGAGGACCAGCCAGCACGGTTTTAGCAAAGGCAGATCTTGTTTGACAAACTTGCTGCACTTCTTCGAGGGACTAAACAGGCAGATAGATAAGGGCGACCTGATCAACATTGTATATCTGGATTTTCAGAAGGCATTCGACAAGGTTCAGCATGAACGACTACTTTGGAAAATTGCAAGCCATGGAATCGAGGGTGAAATACTCAAGTGAATTAAAAACTGGTTGGAGTATAGGAAACAGAAAGTGGGAGTAAATGGACAATACGCGGACTGGAAGAGTGTCACCAGTGGGGTGCCGCAGGGCTCGGTGCTTGGACCCGTGCTCTTCAACATCTTTATAAATGATATGGATATTGGTACAATGAGTGAAGTGATTAAATTTGCGGACGATACGAAGTTATTCAGAGTAGTGAGGAAACAGGGGGATTGCGAAGATCTGCAACGTGACATAATCAAGCTCGAGAAACGGGCATCAACATGGCAGATGAGGTTTAACGTGGATAAGTATAAAGTGATGCATGTTGGTAACAAAAATCTCATGCGCGAATACAGGATGTCCGGGGCGGCACTTGGAGACACCTCCCAGGAAAGAGACTTGGGAGTTCTGATCAACAAGTCGATAAAGCCGTCCACCCAATGCATGGCGGTGGCGGCGAAAAGGGCGAATAGAATGCTAGGAATGATAAAGAAGGGGATCACGAACAGATCGGAGAAGGTTATCATGCCGCTGTACCAGGCCATGGTGCGACCTCACCTGGAGTATTGTGTCTGGCACTGGTTACCGTACATGAAGAGGTACTACTCGAGAGGTTCCAAAGAAGAGCGACTAAAATGGTTAAGTGGCTGGAGGAGTTGCCGTACTGCGAGAGATTAGAGAAATTGGGCCTCTTCTCTCTCGAAAAGAGGAGATTGAGAGGGGACATGATCAAAACATTCAAGATACTGAAGGAAATAGACTTAGTAGATAAAGACAGGTTGTTCACCCTCTCCAAGGAAGGGAGAAAGAGAGGGCACTCTCTAAAGTTGAAAGGGGATAGATTCCGTACGAACTTAAGGAAGTTCTTCTTCACTCAGAGTGGTAGAAAACTGGAATGCTCTTCCGGAGTCTTTCATAGGGGAAAACACCTCCAGGGATTCAAGACAAAGTTGGACAAGTTCCTGCTCAACTGGAAAGTACGCACCAATCTTTCACCTAGGGGCCGCCGCGTGAGCGGACTGCTTGGCACGATGGACCACTGGTCTGATTCAGCAGCGGCAATTCTTCTGTTCTTATAACTCACCTTGACCAGCAGGTGGAGACTAAGACAAAACTGTGGCTGTAATACTAATTGCTGTGCTTCACTCTAGTCTAATCAGTCTGTTCTCAGTCTCAGCAGGTGTGGTAAACTGTGCCAGTCTTCCCTGAAAATGGTTAGTGTAGGCCTGTTGGAAGTTGTTTAGTGGCCTTGTCCCCGCTTGGTGCCGGACTGAGCTTGGGTGGACCCTTTCGGGGGTCCATCCGCCCTCAGGGATGTCACGATGGGTCACGAGTTGAGTCCCTGCCCCCAGGAAAAAATATCCTGAAGTTGTATAAGTCTGAAGGGAGCCTTCAGTTCATTATTATTGCTTACCGGCACTCCCCCCCCCCCCCCCTTAGCTAGGGTGCATATTGCGCAATAACATTTTTAGTACAGGATGTTTGCTGTATTGTACAATATGACTGACGAGGGAGATTCCTTGTTTGTACATGTTCTTTTGCTGGATTTTAGGAAGTAAAAATTCTAATTACATATTAATTCTTTCTGTCTGATCAGTCTGTCACGTAATTAAACAGGGACGCTGCACACTGGTGACAACTCTGCAGATGTTTAAGATCCTTGCATTGAATGCTCTGATTCTCGCATACAGTCAGAGTGTCCTTTACTTGGAAGGTGTAAAGTTCAGTGACTTCCAGGCAACCCTTCAAGGTCTCTTACTGGCTGGCTGCTTCCTCTTCATTTCCAGATCTAAGGTAAGGATATTGTACTGTACTTTTGTCCTAATTGAAAAAGTGATCTATAAATTAAAGCAGCTTAACTAACAATTATATGTACTGTATTTTCTGCTCTATAAGACGCACCTGACCATAAGACGCACCCACTTATAGAGGAGGAAAACCCAAGAAAAAAAATTCCCACCGCCGTGCCCTGTACCCCCTCTGGTGGTCTAGTGGTAGGCCAGGACAGGGTCTTATAGAGCGAAAAACCCGTAGGCGGCATAGGCATCACCCCCCCCCCCCAGTACCTTTTTTTAAAGTCGGTTGGAGCTTTCCGTGCTCCCTGCCAGTCTCCCTCGCTGGACGGCTGTTCTGTTCAGGCAGAGCGGCGCAGAAGGCAGGCGCATGCTGTTCGCATTCCTACCTGGTCCAGCGTCCATTTAGGGAGCAGCGCCGGACCAGGCAGGAACGCAAACAGCACGCACCTGCCTTCTGCGCCGCTCTGCCCGAACAGAAGAACAGCTGTCCAGCGAGGGAGACTGGCAGGGAGCACGGAAAACTCCAACGGACTTTAAAAAAAAGGTACCCGGGGGGGTTATTTGCTCCATAAGATTCCCCCACTTTTTGGGGGGAAAAAGTGTGTCTTATGAAGTGAAAAATATGATAACTCAGATGACAGGAAAAGCAGAAACTCATTTAGATCTGTTTTCATACTTTGAGAATATCAACTTTTCGAAACATTGATGAGCCATGTAGCATGTATCATTCATTGGACACCAGCGTCTCATACTGCAGTTTTGCGCTTTGCTACTTTGTGCTTCTGTTTTTGCTCATAGACCAGGTCCTCTCCTCAAGCAGGTTAGTTTATTTATGATTGACTTGAAGATAGATTTTATACATACACTCTCTCTTATATGTGTATATATATATATATATATTTTTTTTTTTTTTTTTTTAATTGTAGTGTTAATTATTAATTTTTTCATATAAAATTATAATTTCACATCATTTTGAATTAGCTACACTTTTAGGGCTCCTTTTACAAAACGGCACCAGAGGTTTTTAGCACTGGCCGGAGAGGTA
The DNA here is from genome assembly GCF_902459505.1 of Geotrypetes seraphini. Taxonomy (NCBI): domain Eukaryota; kingdom Metazoa; phylum Chordata; class Amphibia; order Gymnophiona; family Dermophiidae; genus Geotrypetes; species Geotrypetes seraphini. Next base: position 112,122,977 of record NC_047095.1, on the reverse strand, counting down.
AATGCTCCGATGCTCTTAGAATTCTTATGAGCATCAGAGCTTTACTTTGCCGGCCCACACTAAAAAAACCTTTAGCGCCGTTTAGTAAACCCAGCGTTAGAAAGTAACATATAAATAATACAAATAAATTGATAAGCTAAAGCTAAAATGAAGATGGTGACGTTTCTGGCTGATATAGCACGAAACCTTAACTCACAGTATCCTTCTCTCCTTGTAGCCTCTGAAACTACTGTCAAGAGAGCGGCCACTGCCAAATATCTTTAACCTGTACACTATCCTGACAGTGCTGCTACAGTTTGTGGTGCATTTCCTTAGCCTAGTGTACCTGTACTATGGAGCACAGGCTCGGAGTCAACCCAGGTGAGTCCTTTATATCACCTTCCAGTATAGGCCAGGTTAGTGTAACAATCTTAAAATTATTGGTCAACATTTTCCTCAGCCAAATAAATACCTTTGTAGTTCCTTTAAAGCAGTGGTCTCAAACTTGCGGCCCACCAGGTACTATTTTGAGGCCCTCGGTATATTTAGCATAATCATAAAAGTAAAATAAAACAGTTTCTTGATCATATGTCTCTTTAGCTATAAAGACGTAGCCAAAAGGAAAGATTTATAAACTATAAAGAGTTTTACCTCATGCAAAATGGTCATTTCTTTAATAAGACATTAACTATTTTTTTCTGAGGCCCTCCAAGTACCTACAAATCCAAAATGTGGCCCTGCAAAGGGTTTGAGACCACTGCTTTAAAGTAATCTTAGGCCTTTTAGTGACCTTACTCAGAAATTCCTTAATCCACTAGTAGTAATTTGGGGCGGAGGGCCTAATTGGGGTAATGTCTTGGTGATGGCAGGCTGTTTCCACTTTACACTAATGGAACCGAGGATCCCCCAAAAGATATTCAAAAACGCTGAAATATTCCTGTAGACTTCCACCAATCCATATCTTTGAATAACTTTACTGTAGGGTTCTTTTAGCGACTCTGTGTTTAGCATACTTCCTTCAAATTCTCTTCATACAACAGAAAAAGCTTGATTTTTATCTTGTGGTATTCACTTTAACTCAACTACAGCAGTTGGACACTGGTTCACTCCAGTTTTGCTATGGGCTTTCAAAGAGCAGTTTATGAAAATGAACCAAATTCAATTTTTTATGAAAAAAAAAGGTATAAAGAACATAAGAATAGCCTTGTCGGTTAGAAAGACCCAGATGTAACAAGTAGGCTGAAATCCACTAACAAGTCAGACAGGCTCACCCAAGAATGGGCACGATGGTCTTCCAGCTGTAGCAGCTGCCTTTCCCTTGGCTTAACCCAGAGGTGCACAACTTCGGCCCACGCCAGGCCAGGTTTTCAGGACATCCCAAATGAATATGCATACAATGGAAGCAGTGAATAACCCAGTCTCTTCTTCAACATTGGTCCATAATTTATATTCAATATCAAAGGACTAATGTCACTACTATCTCATCAACTACTGTATAATTTGCTGTTTAGGGCTTCAGACATGCCATTATTGTTCGCTCGTTTTTCTCGGCGATACAAAATGATCTTAGTGGCTATGGCTGTGGCTTCTTCATTCGCCCATTCAAAGAATATTTTTAAAACATTTTTTAATAGTTTTAATAATTTTTATCTGTTTTTCTTTATTTTAATTCCTTTTCTTTTATAAAGTGCATAGTGCTCTCATAAATATTTGCAATAAAAAATTTTTTGCAATAAAAGTTGACTTATCTTAAATATATGTAGTTTCCTTAATAGGATCGGGTAGGGGCTTGTCACATCGACATGTTTCGCCGTGAGGCTTTTTCAAGATTATATCCCCCTTTTTTTTCAGATTTAACAGACCATCCAGATGTCATAAACTTTCTGATCTAACAAAGATGCATCTTTGTTAGATCAGAAAGTTTATGACATCGGGATGGTCTGTTAAATCTGAAAAAAAAGGGGGATATAATCTTGAAAAAGCCTCACGGCGAAACATGTCGATGTGACAAGCCCCTACCCGATCCTATTAAGGAAACTACATATATTTAAGATAAGTCAACTTTTATTGCAAAAAATTTTTTATTGCAAATATTTATGAGAGCACTATGCACTTTATAAAAGAAAAGGAATTAAAATAAAGAAAAACAGATAAAAATTATTAAAACTATTAAAAAATGTTTTAAAAATATTCTTTGAATGGGCGAATGAAGAAGCCACAGCCATAGCCACTAAGATCATTTTGTATCGCCGAGAAAAACGAGCGAACAATAATGGCATGTCTGAAGCCCTAAACAACAAATTATACAGTAGTTGATGAGATAGTAGTGACATTAGTCCTTTGATATTGAATACAATGGAAGCAGTGCAGGCAAACAAATCTCATGCATATTCACTGGGGAAATCCTGAAAGCCCGACTGATTCTGCCTTCGAGGGTCGGAGTTGTGCACCCCTGGCTTAACCCCTTTGGTGCTGCCAGGCCTTAGCTACATGAAGCACAAGATCCAAGACATGAGAAGGGATACAGGATACTTAGAACCCCTAGAAGAGAAATAGAGACAGAGCTAATGACACTCACTGTGAGGGGTCTTGGATTAAAAACCAGACTGGATTCCGGTAGAAGTACTTGTACAGAAATAAAGAGACTTCCACAAAGAAGAATGAAAATCTGAAGTGCAGAAAACAAGCTGAGTCCAAACACAAAGTAGCTCCAGAACAGTGGTCTCAAACTCAAACCCTTTGCAGGGCCACATTTTGGATTCGTAGGTACTTGGAAGGCCTCAAAAAAAAATAGTTAATGTATTATTAAAGAAATGACAACTTTGCATGAGGTAAAAACTCTATAGTTTATAAATCTTTCCTTTTGGCTACATTTAATAATAATATTGTCATTGATAGCTAAAGAGTCATATGATCAAGAAACTGTTTTAGTTTACTTTTGTGATTATGATAAACATACCGAGGGCCTCAAAATAGTACCTGGCGGGCCGTGAGTTTGAGACCACTGCTCCAGAAGAAGTGTGGACTAACTTCTGGTACAGAGACCACTTAAGTAATTGCACTATTATGGTTTGCTTTATCATGTGAGGCAGGAAGACAGTTTTCTGAAACATTTATATGGATAGCATATTTGCCCAGATAAATTGGCCCCACTCACTTTAGCTAAAAGTACAAATAAGCTTCCATACAGCATATACTTTTAGCTGGACTTCAAGAGGCAGGTTTAGGAAACGCATGTTCATGTTTAAGAGCAAAATCAGCCCAAACAAAAACCAGAGGTAAATTCTCTAGGCTCTCTTATGTGAACAATTATTTAAATGAAAAGCATAAGCACACATTCTGTTTGAATATTGTTCCAAGAAAGTAGAAGACTAGTATCTATTCCCAACCCTAAGAACACCACTGGAAGTAACTCTCCTTAGCAAAGCAGCATTTTAATAATAATAATAACTTTATTTTTATATACCGCCATACCACAAACATAGAGGAAGCTCTGCATGATGGTCCCCTATGAGAGCTAGATGGGATAGAGTAAGAAAACGGTTATGGGAGGGAGCCTTTGAAGAGTGTTTTACTTTCTGACCAGACATTGCTTGACTTTATTCTCAGGAAGGAAGAATTTGTGGATTTATATAAAGAATTTGAACCCAGCTTGGTGAATAGCACAGTGTACATTATGTCTATGGCTATGCAGATGGCCACTTTTGCCATAAATTACAAGGTAAGGTTTAGGGCTCTGTCTTAGTTCTTTGCCCATATGTTTAGAAAATGAAGAAAGTGGACTTATCAGACACCAACAGTTCTACACATGCTTTATTTGTATGTCTGTTCAAGCACCAGAAATGATGGTTGAATTAAGAACTTCTTTAGCACTCTCCAGACCAGTAGAGGTTAACTTTACGATTGGGTATATATCTAATCATGACCAGCAGGTGGAGACTGAAAACAAAACTTTGGGACAGTATATCCTAGCCCCTCCTCTCTATTTCCCTCAGTCTTCTTTCAGTCTCCAGCAGGTGTTGAGTGATCTGTACCCATCTCCCTTGGTAGGGCTGTTGGAATTTGTTTAGGGGTTTATTGTCCCTGTTTTTAGCCGGACGGAGCTTGGACGGACTCTGTTTGGGGGTTCGTCCGACCTCGGGGGTGTCAAACCCGGCGGGTCACGAGCGGGGTCCCTCCCCCCACTTCCTCCACCTCCCCATATTTTTTTAGAGGAGCCTCAGCAGTAAGCCTTGCCCCCTAAATCAAGCAAGGCATATTGCTTCGAGAGCCTGTGGAGTCTGTTCTGTAAAAAAAAAAAAAAAAAAAAAAAAAATCCTGAGGTAGTGCTGGTCTGGAGGGTTGTATCCCTTTAAGAAAACTGTATTTTACTGTATTTTTTCAACTAACCGGCACTTTTTTTTTACAGCTAGGTCGCGTATGGAGCAATGAGCACTTCTAAAGGGAAAAAGTGCTCATTGTGCTCCAGACGCGAGGCACTCGCGGCCGGCCTGTGCAAGCGGTGTTCAGGCCGGTGCGGTGGAGGAGCTCCGTCGGCAGCGGCTGCAGGCGCCCAGAGCTCCCCGCCGATGGTGCCTCGCGAGTCGGCAGGGAACGGTGGAGAAGCCCGGTCTTCTCCGTCCGCCCACGGAGGGATTCCCCGAGCCGCCGACGGTCGGGTTTTAGAGGATTCCCTCTCAGCTGATATTTTGACAGCTGATGCCGGCTTGCCTGTTTTAGCGGCTGAGACTATTCAGGTCTCTCAGCCGCTGCAGGCTATGGAGGGAGCTGTTTTGGCGGGAAAGACGCCATCTTCTCTGTCTGGCCCCTCCATTTTGTCTTCCACCTCAGGTGACCTTCCCCCTGTTTTGGCTAAGCAGGGGCAGGTTTCTGCTGGGTCCCCTGCTGTGGCAGGGAGTCCCTTGGGACCCTCGGGGGGTTTTTCCCCTGATTTTTTCTTTTCATTATGCAAAGCCTATTTTCAGGCGGCTGGGGGTCCCGGTTGCGCCCAGGGGGTCTCGGGGGGTGGGGTTTCCTCCGCGCTCCCTGCGGCTTTGCCTCTCTCGTCTGACGTGACGTCCCCTCCGCCGCCTCTCTTGTCCAAGCGTCCGCGGGTGTCGTGGGACGAGGATTTGTGGTCGGAGGAACGTGTCGGTCTGGAGGAGGACCTGGACCCTTCTGAGGAATTCCAGGACCCTCTGGAGGGGACGGAAGCTGGCGGCGGGTTGTCGGGTTTCCCGTTCTCCAGTGACGAGGCGTCCGTGGTGCGCCTTTTTCAGAGAGATGAGCTGCCTGACCTTATTCAACAGGTTTCTTCGGCTTTGCGTTTTGAGGACGCGCCGCCGGAGACTCCGCGTGTGGGGGACCCTCTGTTACGAGGGATCCGCTCCGTTTCCCGCTCTTTTCCTATGCATCAGGATATTCGGGATATTATTCTTGAGCAGTGGAAAACGCCGGAGACGCCGTTTCGGCTGGCGCGCAGCATGGCTCGCCTGTATCCCATTCCTGAAGGGGATCGGGCTACGTTAGCTTCGCCAGTCGTGGATGCGGTGGTCTCGGCTATTTCCAAGCGGCATACCGTGCCTGTTGAGGGCGGTTCTGCCTTGCGGGACTCTGAGGAGCGCAAATTGGAGACCATCCTTAAGCAAAATTTTCAAGTCTCTGCCTTTGGGGTCCAGGCGGCTATTTGTGGGGGACTGGTCGCTCGCGCCGTGTTTCGGTGGGCGGAGCGGGTCTTGGATCGAGAGTCTGACGACTGGTCTCTGGTGGATCAGGAGGTAGCGAAGATTGAGATGGCTGCCTCATTCCTCTCGGATGCTCTGTATGACTTGGTGCGGATCTCGGCTAAGTCCATGGCTTTTGGCGTGGCCGCAAGGCGTGTGTTGTGGCTGCGCGCTTGGGCGGCGGATGCTGCGTCCAAAGCTAAGCTTACTAAATTTCCCTTTCGGGGGTCGTTTTTATTTGGAGAGGACTTGGATAAGTTGATTCAGACTCTGTCGGACTCGAAAGTTCCCCGTTTGCCGGAGGACCGTGCCCGCCCGGCGTCTCGGGGTGGTGCGGCCCGGGGGCGGTTGCGGGAATTTCGCAAGTATCGCCCTGGGCGTGGGGCTGCTTCTTTCCAGTCTCCGGGGTTTTCCCGGGGTCGGTTCTTCCAGCGCATGCAGCCCTTTCGGGGGGCCCGTCGGGGGGCAGGGAATCCCTCCGCCGGTTCCCCCGCTTCCCGTCCTGCACAATGACGCCTTGCCGGCGCCCCCCTTGGTTCCGGTGGGGGCCCGGCTGCGCGACTTTTTTCCCAAATGGGCCGAGATCACGTCCGATCAGTGGGTCCTGGAGGTGGTGCGGGACGGTTATGCCCTGGAGTTCGCCCGCTCTCTGCCGGATTTTTTCCTCGCTTCTCCATGTCAGACTCCTGGGAAGACGCTGGCGTTTCGCCAGACCCTTCAGCACTTGCTAGATCTCAGGGCAGTAGTTCCAGTGCCCCCCCCGGAGTGGGGCACGGGCAGGTACTCCATTTACTTTGTGGTGCCCAAGAAGGAGGGGACCTTTCGGCCCATCCTCGATTTGAAAGGGGTCAACAGGGCTCTCAAGATTCCCTCTTTCCGTATGGAAACTCTGCGGTCGGTCATTCTGGCGGTTCAGCCGGGGGAGTTTCTCACTTCTCTCGATCTGACGGAGGCCTACTTGCATGTTCCCATTCGGGCCTCTCATCAGCGTTTCCTGCGCTTTGCGATCTTGGGTCGGCACTATCAGTTCTGTGCGCTTCCCTTTGGGCTGGCCACGGCTCCCCGGACGTTCACCAAGGTGATGGTGGTCGTCGCGGCAGCCTTGCGGTCGGAGGGCATCCTGGTACACCCCTACCTGGACGACTGGTTAATTCGGGCCAAGTCGTTGCAGGAAAGCTCCCGGGTTACGGCTCGGGTGGTGGAGTTTCTCCGGTCGCTGGGCTGGGTGGTCAACCTTTCCAAGAGTCGGTTGGTTCCGGCTCAGCGTCTGGAGTACCTCGGGGTGCTGTTCGACACCTCCTTGGGGAAGGTCTTCCTCCCAGAGGCCCGGGTGAGCAAATTGCAGTCTCAGATTCGCCTGCTTTTGGCGGCCCGGTGTCCTCGGGCGCGAGATTTCCTCCAGGTCCTGGGATCGATGGCGGCGTCCCTGGACGTGGTGAGGTGGGCGCGGGCCCACATGCGTCCTCTCCAGTATGCTCTGCTCCGGAGGTGGTCTCCCCAGAGGCACGGGATGGATGTTCCGGTTCCCCTGCGAGGCTTGGCGCGCTGCAGTCTGCGTTGGTGGCTCCGGACCCCTCACCTAGTTCAGGGGGTGGGTCTGGATCTTCCGCAGTGGACGGTGCTCCTTACGGATGCGAGTCTCCTGGGTTGGGGGGCCCAGTGCCTGGGTCACTCAGCTCAGGGAACCTGGTCCACGGAGGAGGCCTCCTGGTCGATCAACGTGTTGGAGACCAGGGCGGTCCGGCTGGCGCTGTTGGCTTTCCACTCCCTTTTGTTGGGCAAGTCGGTCAGAGTCCTGTCGGACAATGCCACGGCGGTGGCTTATGTCAATCGTCAGGGGGGCACCAAGAGCACTCTGGTGGCGCAGGAGGCGGCTCGGCTCATGGTTTGGGCGGAAGTCGCATCTTCTGGACCTCTCGGCCTCTCACATTGCCGGGGTAGAAAACGTTCAGGCGGACTTCCTCAGTCGTCACTTCTTGGATCCGGGAGAGTGGTGTCTCGGTGCCGAGGCGTTTCAGTTGCTAGTGCGTGCTTGGGGGCAGCCCCTGATGGATCTGATGGCTACAAGTGGCAACGCCAAAGTACCCCGCTTCTTCAGTCGTCGCAGGGACGGTCTGGCCGAGGGTCTGGATGCTCTGGTCCAACCGTGGCCAACGGAGGGGCTGTTGTATGTGTTCCCTCCTTGGCCATTAGTGGGCAGAGTACTGCTTCGCATTGTTCGCCATCCGGGGCTGGTGGTCTTGGTGGCTCCGGATTGGCCTCGTCGTCCGTGGTATGCGGATCTGGTGAGGCATCTGGTGGCGGATCCTCTTCCTCTGCCTCTCGGGTGCGATCTTCTGACGCAGGGTCCCATTCCCATGTTCGACCCGTCTCCCTTTTGTCTTACGGCTTGGCTCTTGAAAGGGGCCGCCTGAGTAAGAAGGGATATTCCGACAAGGTGATCTCTACACTTTTGGGGTCCCGGAGGCTTTCTACCTCTCGGGCTTATGTACGGGTTTGGCGTCTTTTTGAGGAATGGTGCCGAGCGCGGGGAGTGGTCTCCTTTCGTGCTTCTCTGCCTAACATTCTAGAGTTTTTGCAGGATGGCCTGGATAGGGGCCTGGCCTGGTCTTCTCTTCGGGTTCATCTGGCGGCCCTGTCGGCTTTTCGGGGGCTGGTGACAGGTCAGCGTTTGTCAGCCATTCCTGATGTGATTCGCTTTCTTAGGGCGGCCAAGTTGATCAGGCCTCCCATAAGGCCCTCGATTCCCTCTTGGGATCTCAATCTGGTTCTCTCTGTTCTAGTGCGCCCTCCTTTCGAGCCGTTGGATGGCTGTTCGTTGAAGGACCTTACGCTGAAGTCGGTCTTTTTGGTGGCCATTACTTCCGCTAGACGGGTGTCTGAGCTACAGGCTTTTTCTTGTAGGGCTCCCTTCCTGGAGTTTTCGAAGGAGCGGGTTGTTTTGCGGCCTGTTCCTTCCTTTCTGCCGAAGGTAGTTTCTCCTTTTCATGTCAATCAATCGGTGGTCCTCCCGGTCTTGGGTAGTCGGGAGGGTTCTTCTGAGCAACGACAGCTGCGCAAGTTGGATGTCGGTCGGGTCCTCCATGCTTATGTGCAGCGGACCCGGGATTTTCGGAGCTCCGATCATCTCTTTGTGCTTCTGGCGGGTCCTCGTCGGGGGGCTGGCGCTTCTAAGGCTACTATTGCGCGCTGGATCAAGGAGATGATTGCTTCCGCTTATCTTCTGAGTCAGAAGCCGGTTCCGGAGTTTCTCAAGGCTCATTCCACTAGGGGTCAGGCGGCTTCTTGGGCTGAGTCGTCGCTCGTGCCTCCGGTGGATATTTGTAAGGCTGCGGTTTGGTCCTCCTTGCATTCATTTGTTCGGCATTATCGGGTAGATGTTCAGGCGCGTCGGGACGCGGTGTTCGGTGAGCGTGTTCTGGTATCGGCCCTTCGGGGGTCCCGCCCGTGAGAGGGACTGCTTTGGTACGTCCCAATCGTAAAGTTAACCTCTACTGGTCTGGAGAGTGCTAAAGAAGGAGAAATTAGGTTCTTACCTGCTAATTTACTTTCTTTTAGCTTCTCCAGACCAGTAGAGGTCCCCACCCTGTCTGTTGTTGTTGTTGTTGGGGCTGTTGCGCGAGCAGTTTTTGGTTTTTGCTGCGGGTTCTAGTATTTTTCTAGGGCCGGGGAGAATTGAAGAACAGCGGCTGTGGCTCGGCTGGCTTAGCTGGCGAGCTGTGGGGACCTTCTTCCTTCGGGAATTTCTCCTCTGCATTTTCCAACAGCATTTTTGGGTATGTTATTTGTTACTCCTTTCGGAGTATTGTTTTTTCTCTCTGTTGTTTTCCAGTTCTTGGTTCTGCTTGGCTATTCGGCAGACTGAGGGAAATAGAGAGGAGGGGCTAGGATATACTGTCCCAAAGTTTTGTTTTCAGTCTCCACCTGCTGGTCATGATTAGATATATACCCAATCGTAAAGTTAACCTCTACTGGTCTGGAGAAGCTAAAAGAAAGTAAATTAGCAGGTAAGAACCTAATTTCTCCTTCTTACTCTGCAGATGGAAGCTTTCTCAGACTTTCAAGTTTAAGGTGCATAGCCATGTGAAGCAAAAAGGATTAGTTTTCAGTTATGAACAATTCTGGTACATCCCTTTCAGATTCTGTATGCAAGGTGTCCAATCTATTCCCAAGATCTGGGACCTGCAGAAATCCACACACTTTTCTCACTATGTGTTCCTCCTGTTACTGAGAGAGAGAGACAGAGCCCCCTGTAATTTCAATTTCTGCAAGCAATCTGTGCGAAAATCTTTCTGTTCTGCATCTTTTTCTTATTTTTTTCAATTAAAGTTCATTTTTGGTAGCTTGGATGCCATGAGGCCTCTTGCAGTGGTCTTCTGCCAGAGGAAAGGAAGCAGTTTCCGCGGAGCCAAATTGGAGCTTCATAGAGAAACTAGTGGATCTGTAGAGCCAGCCTGCTATGTGCCACCTTCTTCGGACTCGGGGTCTGTTCCCTGGAAGCTAGCTTGCAGGCTAAATGTGTCCCGAGTAATAGCCCCTCAGGGATTCAGGGCGCAGGCTGCATTTCCCACCCCTGGTCACGTGGAGATGTTCCCAGGGGGTGGAGGTTTCGGTCAGGGTTCACCCAACTGGCAGGCCGAAGATCTTGAAGCTGGGTCCTTTGGAGCATTTCTGAGGCAAAATATCCTTTTCCTCCATTCAGCTGCAATAGAGATAGCTGACAAGCAAGGCACTTCAGTGACTGACTGACTTATTTATTTACTTATTTATTTATGTTAGGCATTTATATACCACCTATCAAATTACAGGTGTTTCAAGCATTTTCTCTATCTACCGTAGCTTAGTAAAAGAGGGCCATAGTGAATAACCATTCCCTATATCTCCACATCCTGAGCAGTTTTAAATACAGTAATTCTAGCATATCTGCCTTCTGTCTTCTCTTTTCCACACTGAAGTATTTTATTCATTTGTTGTGCACATCATATGGCATATCTCTGTTCATCTTTGTTCCTCTTTGTGCCTTTTCAAGGTAAGTTGTAATATTGGGGTGACCAGACCTGAATACATTATTCAAGATACGAGTTATAGGCAAAAATCATTAATTTTTGTAATGACATATGTTCTATCATTCCCCAGGATGTTCATAGTATAGTTTGCTACTTGTTAATGAGTAAAAGATATATTTTTAAAGGAATAAAACAACTCTTGACATGCATCTTCTTCCAGGGCCATCCTTTTATGGAGAGCCTGCGAGAGAACAAGCCCCTTCTGTGGAGTATTATCTTATCTGGGCTAGCTATTGTTGGGCTTCTGACTGGTTCTTCTCCAGAATTCAATGAACAGTTTGGACTTGTAGACATTCCCTTCGAGGTAAAAAAGCTTTTTTAACAGACATCTTAGGAATACTTTATATATATATATTTTTTTTTTTAAAAACTTTTAATTTGACAACAGTGGCATCATGTAAACCAGTGTTTCTCAACTTCTTCAAGCCAAGTACCTCTTAAGTCTAAGATCCCCATCCCCATAATAATAGTACTAATTATAATGTGATTTCTTCCATTCATTTTTCATATATACACAATATAATCTTATTAACAATGCATAATGGTAACCACAAAATTAAACTACACAAGGCAAACTGTACACAGAGAAAATGTTAATTATCATTTATATTCTGAGGGGAGGGGGCTTCAAAGAGGTCAAGGCAGATGACTTTAAAATATGTAATATCTCGATACCTCAGTAACAGCTTCAGAAAAATAGACAAATATAGTGTAAAATAATTTTAAACTATTAGAATAATATATTAGAAAAAAAGTTTTGGGGAAGAAAGTATGAAGAGGATTTACTTCTGCTACCCATCTGTATATGCCTCTAAAGAAAAAAAAGAAACAAGGAAGAAAGATTTAGAATATATATATAATATTTATTGTTTTAAGGAATAAGAAAAAATGAAGAAAATATAATTAATTGAAAGAAAAAAAGAATATAAGAATAGATAAGGGAGGCTGGTGGTTGGAAGCCGGTGATTACAAACAAGACAGTCCAAAACCGTTGGATATTAACAACTTATGGTGGAGCTATTCTACCACCTAGTAAGCTGGATAGTAGTCTAATGGTCTTATGATATACACTGTTTTCTTATTCCATTGAGAAGATAATAAGTGTCTAATTTATAATGCCACATGTTTTTCCTGCCTAAATGAAGTTGTTTCTTCTATTTGTTTTTGTAGTTTAAAATCGTGATTACGAAGGTCTTGTTTGCTGACTTCTGCTTGGCCTGGCTCATAGACAGGATACTTCAGTTTTTTCTTGGGAGTGTAAAACTCAACATGCCTTCCTGACCCAGGTCCTGGACATTATCCTAGTGTTGTGACCCTGTACCTCTCAACAATTGCAGCTCAGAGCAGCAGATGCCACAGAAGGACTTATTTTCTCAAAACCGATATGAAAAGCAAGGCATTCTACTATGTTATAGCTCAGAGACAGGATTCTCGCAAATGGGACATGATCACCTTTTAAATAATGTTTGCAAGACCAGATTTGAGCTGCAGAAATTTTTTATACTGCAATACACTCTGGAATTTGGTAAATAAACTATATCAATGTATTTTAATTCTTGGTTTCTAGCCTCTTTTCTCCCCCTCCCCCGAAGATTTCTTCCATGCCTTTGGACTGTCATTGTATTTAGCGGTAGCCTGTACTGGGCTATAGCCTTAGTTTGAACTCTCACCTATCCAGAGTAGCATGGCAGCTCTTAGCCATTTTCTTAGCTACAGCTCCTTAAATAACTCACTACATATTCATCACAAATCTGACTAGCAAGTTCTACTGTTGAGGATATGTGTGGAATTACTTAACCTAGCAGGCACAAAAAGAAGAGCCCCTTGTCTTGGGAAAAAGTACACAAACAGGAGAACGACAAGGTGGATATCTCAATCGACCAAAATGGGTCTTTATTAAACTGCACAAAAAGTTGAGTCCCAACAAGGATCCCCTGTTTTGGGGCTGCTAAATAGCGTCTTTTTCAGGGGACACTAAATGCAACATATAGAGAAAACAACATTAATATCATAAAACAAATCATAAATGCATTAATATCATAAAACATAAAAATATTGTAAAAGCAATATCATTAAAACATTAATATCATGAAAGCAACATCATAAAACATAGCATAGTGATAGAAAATAAAAGCATAGACAGACCAAAAAACAATACCAATATCAAACATTTTAAAACATTAATATGAAAGCAACACCATAAAAACATAGCATAGTGATAGAAAATAAAAGCATAGACATAGACCAAAAAACAATATCAATATCAAACATTTTAAAACATTAATATCATGGAAGCAACACCATAAAAGCATAACATATTGATAGAAAATAAAAGCACTGGCATAGACCAAAGGATAATAAAACCAATATCAAACCATTCAAAACATATTGGAATGGTGATACCATATAGATGAAACATCTTAAATAAAATGTAACCCATTAAACAGAACCTGATAAATAGACTGGACCTATTATCCATGAACGAAGAAAAGCCAGATCAAGGGCGGAGACCACAGCAATAAAGGAATAAGAACAACAGTGACAAGTGCGCTGGGTCAAAGCCCACATATGGAGCAAATAAAGCCACAGTAAAACTTGTGCAATAAATGTATGCAGTGGAAAAAACTGAAGTAAGACAGACAATAAACCTATGCAGCAATTTAGTCACAAGATGATAAAGGGGATGGAACTCCTCTCGTATGAGGAAAGACTAAAACGGTTAGGGCTCTTCAGCTGAGGGGAGATAGGATTGAAGTCTACAAAATCCTGAATGGAATTCACTCCATCAAAAATGACAAAGACTAGGGGACACTCGATGAACTTACAGGGAAATAATTTTAAAACCAATAGGAGGAAATATTTTTTCACTCAGAGAATAGTTAAGCTCTGGAATGTGTTGCCAGAGGATGTGGTAAAAGTGGATAGCGTAGCTGGCTTTAAGAAAGGTTTGGACAAGTTCCTGGAGGAAAAGTCCATAGTTTGTTATTGAGAAAGACATGGGGGAAGCCATGGAATATTGCTACTTCTTGGGTTTTGGCCAGGTACTAGTGACCTGGCTTGGCCACCGTGAGAACGGGCTACTGGGCTTGACTGACCATTGGTCTGACCCAGTTAAGGCTATTCTTATGTTCTTAATACTATGTAGCAATTTAGTGCCAAAGCGGAACACCTGACCTGAATAAATAAAACTGCATAAATGCATCCAATGTACACCCCCTCTGGACAATATGGTGTAAAATTACATGACCAAATGAAAGAACGGGCGACGGGTACAGAGACATGAACCAAAGCACAAAGAATGGAGAACCAGGGAGGCACAGCATAATGACATTAATGAGGCAGATAAAATAAATCACAGCAGCAAAAAGACACAGCGATATGAGGCTTAAAGTTTGCAAAAAACAGAGTCACATTGTGAAAACAAGGACACATGATTAAAACAACCATAGCAAGGATACATAATGTAACTTGTATAAAACGTGCATAAAACTGGGCCACAATCAACCCAAGCATAATAAAACATTACATAGTGGAACCAAACCAGGAATATGCATACAGATAAAGGATCCATAGGAACACAAATGTGGCGGCACAGCAAAAAAATCATAATGGAAAATGTGTAGACAAAGAAACAATGGCACAAATGAACAGTTCGCTAACCTGATGGTAGATCCTACAATGAAACCAACGGCACAATGTGCAGCAGCCTCCAAGAAAGCAAACAGAATGTTGGGTATTATTAAGAAGGGCATTACAACCAGGACGAAGGAAGTCATCATGCCGCTGTATTGTGCGATGGTGCGCCTGCATCTGGAGTACTGTGTCCAGTATTGGTCACCGTACCTCAAGAAGGACATGGCGATACTTGAAAGGGTCCAGAGTAGAGCGACGAAAATGATAAAAGGTATGGAAAACCTTTCATAAGCAGACAGGTTGGGAAGGCTGGGGCTCTTCTCCCTTGAAAAGAGGAGACTCAGAGGAGACATGATAGAGACTTTCAAGATCATGAAGGGCATAGATAGGGTGGAAAGGGACAGATTCTTCAGATTATTGGGAACCACAAGCACAAGGGGGCACTCAGAGAAGCTGAAAGGGGACAATTTTAGAACCAATGCTAGGAAGTTCTTTTTTACACAGAGGGTGGTGGACACCTGGAATGCGCTTCCGGAGGTTGTGATAGGACAGAGTACACTACGGGGGGTTCAAGGAAGGATTGGATAAATTCCTGAACGATAGGGGGATTGAAGGATACAGATAGAGGTAGAGATAGAGAAGGATCACATTACAGGTCATGGTCCTGATGGGCCGCCGCGGGTGCGGACTGCTGAGCACGATGGACCTCGAGTCTGACCCAGCGGAGGCAACTTCTTATGTTCTTATGTAAATGAACCATAAAAAATAAATGAGTAGGACAAACAAAAGCCAAAATAAATGATTAAGATAAAATTAAAGTACCAAATGAAAACAAATGGTGAAACCCAGAACAGAAGGGAAGTAAATTACGAAAGGTAAAATGAGAGAGCTGGACAGGAAACCGAACATAAGAGGTGGCTGAAGCAACGTGTGCCGGTTTGAATGCGGGTGGTGCACTATAGAAAAAGTAAACACGTAACGCCCGAGGTAAATACCTTATTAGTTGAGTACCATCCAAACATGCGCTGGAAAGAGAAAAAGGAGCAAATAAGAATACAGACGGGAAAAAGGAAAAGGAATCTGAGAGGACCTACTGACCTGTAGAGCCAAAGCTATGCGGTCTGTACTGAACACTGCAAAAGTGAAAAGGGGGCAAAGCAGGGCAGAGATTTAGAGCTGAGATAGACAGGTCACATGACAAGCGGCTGAAAAAAATGGCGTGAAAATTTGAAAGTGAAAATAAGGGGGGGGGGATTGAATCAAAGGAATTATCCACCTTTTACCTCTACTAATTATTACTAATATTATTGTGCTCAGTCGCCTCCACCAGGTCAATTTTCTAGAGTAGATATTAAGACCAAGATTCCAAGGAACCATCATGGCAAAATAGCGTTCCTATCCCCATTCATTATCTAAATTTGCTAATGGCTGTTGTGTGTGTATATATATATATATATATATATATATATAAGTCAGCGTCATAACAATAAAGATAAGTGGTCTGGTTACTTGGAATTATTAAATATATTTAATGCACTTATTTAAGAAACTTTCAAGTTGCTAAATTTGGCCAGCACAGTAGTTAAGGAGGAAGGGAGAGGACCAATGATTATAGTATGGTTTCATTCAGCTGAATAGCTGTTCGGCTGGTTTGTAAGCATCAGAAACCTGTCTGAGGTCTTTTCTCCTTTGTTAGATACAAGAAGAAAAGAGAGAATCTGTCAGAATCAATACTGTATGATATGATGGAAAAATAGAACTGGTTGGGACAATGGACTGAGAAGAAGTGTTCTTTTGTAAAAATTAAAAAATTATTTTCTTTTTTCTTTTGCTATTTTGCAGTGTGGAATTTATATTTGGAATATATATAAATACAATTGTGAGTCTACGTTAAAAAATGTATATAATAAACAGCCTAAGTCTTGTATTTATCTGGGGCCGCTAGGCAAGTGAATTGTGCGTGATTGTTATTTCAGTTGTCCGTGATCTTTTCAGTGTAGCTGGTCTTCCTTTGCTTTTTTGTCTCAACACCCTGGTCCTCCGAGTGTCCGGACTTTTATTGCCGCAGGAAAAAAATCTTCCATTCACAATGTGACCAAAACCCATATGTGAAAAAGTAAGAATCAAAATCTAAAATGAAAAAAAAATATGTGAATACAAATGCTCAAATAAATCCATAATTATATCTATGATGATCAGTGAAAACGAGCACCCCTCCAGGGTTTCAAGACAAAGTTGGACAAGTTCATGCTAACTTGGTGAGACTGGACTCATTTGGAGCACTGGTCTTGACCTAGGGGCCGCCGTGTGAGCGGATGGCTGGGCAGGATGGACCACTGGTCTTGACCTAACAGCGGCAATTCTTATGTTCGTGTCAGGCAACTCAACAGTTGCTCAAAATATTTATTTATTTAGAGTTCTATCCTGTTCTCCCAGAAACTCAGAACGGGTGACAAGTAGGCATTCACAATCGTTTGAAAACAGACTAGTCATGACAACAAATAGGTTACAGTAGACAATAACAGAGCTTACTCTAGAGACCAGACTGGTCATAGTGAAGAGTACTAGGAGAAGTATATTGAGGAGACAGTATATGATCACTCCTGCTCTCATTGGATTTTGGAAACAAGACGGCCAGCATTCAGTGACAACATTTTACAGCAGGAGTAATAATTTATATATTGTTAACATGAAGCAAACATTGGCATTACAGGAATATGTTTTAATAATAACTTTATTCTTCTATATCGCCAACAATCACATGACTTCTAGGCGGTTTGAATGTCTTATTTAAGTTTATTTTCCCACAAATTGTGATTAATTAATGAATCAAAGGAGTGACAGAACCAGAACATGGCAGTAAAGGAGCAGGGATGAGGACAGGAACCACTGTGTATAAAAATATAAGACAGAAGAGATTATGCATGGAACAGGGGAGATCAATCAAAAAAACACCAGGAACCATCCCTAACTAAGCCCTGTTTTCCTTGGCTATGTTTAAACCTAGGTTTAGGCACTTCCTTAAGAGCAGTGCTGTGGGTAAAGTCAGGACAGAAATCTCCTCCGGCGCTATGAGTGTTTGCTGAGCAGTGATCAGCCATAACTAGCTCTACAGGAGCTTTCTTACTAATTCCAGCTGGCACTGGTGTCAGGCTTCTGACACTATTTAGATTGTTAAGCCACCTAGAAGGCTTCGCCCTTAGATTGGGATAGAAAGTTTGAAATAAACTTGGAAATATTTTAGATCAAGTTTAAGTTTCAAGTTTATTAGGTTTTCACATACCGCCTATCAAGGTTTATCTAAGCGGTTTTTACAATCAGGTACTGAAGCATTTTCCCTATCCGTCCCGGCGGGTTCACAATCTATCTAATGTACCTGGGGCTATGGAGGACTGAGAGACTTGCCCAGGGTCACAAGGAACAGCGCCGGGTTTGAACCCACAACCCCAAGGTGCTGAGGCCGTGGCTCCAACCAATGCACCACACTCCTCCAGATTTAGTCCTTATTGAAATGCAGGGTCTGCTGGGAAACAGTGATCATAGTGTGACCAAATTTGAGCTCAAACAAAACAAAACTGCAGATCTGTACAAGACGTAGGCAAAATTTATTAATGACAAAAAATAAAATTTATTAATGACAAAAAATTTTTATATGCAAACCCTTTTACCAATCAAGGGACCCGACACGGTCCGTGTTTCGGACACACCTTCGTCAGGGGTCCATGGTAAAAGTAGAGGGAGAAAACAAAAAAATCACAAAAATACTGTATAGTGGTAGCAAAACATAAGCGACGTCACAACAGCCCTTCTCAAGACACAGCTCAGACTGAAGAAAACAGTTTTCTTCAGTCTGAGCTGTGTCTTGAGAAGGGCTGTTGCAGATTGTTTCTGTGGTGGCTTTTTACAGTGACGGATTGTGATGTCGCTTATGTTTTGCTACCACTATACAGTATTTTTGTGATTTTTTTGTTTTCTCCCTCTACTTTTACCATGGACCCCTGACGAAGGTGTGTCCGAAACACGGACCGTGTCGGGTCCCTTGATTGGTAAAAGGGTTTGCATATAAAAATTTTTTGTCATTAATAAATTTTATTTTTTGTCATTAATAAATTTTGCCTACGTCTTGTACAGATCTGCAGTTTTGTTTTGTTTGCTCTCAGTTGTTTTTGACTGCAGTTTAGGTTGGACCTTCTTTTGTTCTTTTGCTTAGGACCAAATTTGAGCTGACATCTGGACTGACGTCACTAACGAAATCTACGATAACATGAGGAAATTGTTAAAAAGAAGTTAAAAGACCAGCAGAAAAGGTTCGGACTTTAAATCGAGCATAGACAATATTTAAAAATGCCATCATGAAAGTCCAGGCCAGATGTATTCCACGTATTAACAAAGGTGGAAAGAAAAGCAAACGACAACTGGCATGATTAAAAGGTGATGTGAAACAGGCTATTGGAGCCAAATGAGCATCCTTTCACAATGGAAAATGGTTCCACATGAAGAAAATAAGAAGCAAAATATGTACTGGCAAGTTAAAACTTGATAAAGAGGCAAGGACTCACAGCTGCAACTTTTTCAGATACACCAAAAGCAGAAAACCAGGGGACACTGGATCACCAAGGAGCAAAAGGGGCACTCAGGGAGGATAAGGCCATAGCGATTAGACTGAATTAAATGCTTTGCTTTGGTTTTCAAGGGTGACAAGGTGGAGGAACTTAAAGAAATTTCAGTGACCCTGGAAGACATACTGAGCCAAGCTGACAAGCTAAAGAGTGATAAATCACCTGGACTGGATGGTATATATCTCAGGGTACTGAAAGAACTCCAACATGAAATTGCTGATCTGTAACCTGACGCTAAAATTGTCTGTAGTACCTTAAGATTGGAGGGTGGCCGATGTTACACCCGTTTTTAAAAAAGGGTCCAGGGAAAATACGGGATATTACAGACCAGTAAGCCTGACTTCAGTTCCTGGCAAAATAATGGAAACTATTATTAAAAAATAAAATAAAATTACAGAACACGCAGTAGGCAAACATGGTTTAATGGGACAGTCAGCATGGGTTCAGCCAAGGAAGTTCTTGCCTCACCAATTTGCTTCATTTCATTAAAAGGTGTGATTGAGCAGGTTGCTGTAGTGTATTTAGATTTTCAAAAAGCTTTTGACAAAGCTCCTCATGAGAGAGGGTTGAGAAAATTAGAGACATGGAATAGGAGACAATGTAGGTTTGTTTGGTTTTAATAATAGTTGTCATGATTACATCAAAAAGATATGTAAACAGGCCCTGATTCCATAAATGGTGCCTAGGCCTCATTAAGCATGATTGTCCATCATCTGCCAGGCACCATTTATTTATTTATCGACCGCTTAAATCTAAGCAGTTTCCAGAAGAAAAATACATAATATTGCAAATAGACAGTGTGTATAACAGATTATGACTACTGTATTTTCACGCATATAATGCACATACGTGTATAACACGCATACGCGTATAGCGCGCGGGTCCAAAGCATTTCTGTAAAAAAAATTTTTTATATAGCACGCACACGCGTATACCGCGCATGCTGCTATAACCTCCTCCCACTCCCGCTTACTCTTCTGGCCTGCAAACCAGCATCCTCCCCCACCCCCGCTCGCGTCACCCCCCCTCCCCTGTGATCCTACATCCCCCCCAGCACCGCAAAACATCTCTTACCCAATTGGGCACCGGCACCAGCATCAATGCACAGGACGTGCCAGTGCCAATGCCTGAAGATCCTCCCTCGTTGTTGCTGGGCTGGGCGGTGCGAGGGAGATCCTCCTTCTTCCTTGTGCTGGGCTGGACTGGGCTTTGAGCATTTGTGCATGCTCAAAGCCTTCTGGTCTCGCTCTCTCCGAGATGAACGAGGGAGGATCTTCGGGCACTGGCACTGGCACGTCCTGTGCATTGGTGCTGGTGCCGGTGCCCAATCGGGTAAGAGATGTTTTGCGGTGCTGGGGGGATGTAGCATCGCGGGGGAGGGGGGGTGACGTGAGCGGGGGGGAGGATGCCGGTTCGCAGGGGGCATGCCGGATCAGAATGAAAAAAAAATTGTACAACGCGCTCAAGCGTATAACGTGCAAGGTTATGCACGGTTTGTAAAAATCGTGTATAACGCGCGCATTATATGCGTGAAAATATGGTACTCAAACAAAGCTTTAACCAACATCAGGCCCTTCAATTTCTCTATCTCCCACATAATCAAACTATTAATTCTAAGACTATTCGTTTCTCAGTCCAATAATATTATTAAAATCACTATATCAGACTCATAATTCTCCTCTCTTTAGATGTCTTTAGATAGCTGGTCTGACCCAGCAGCTACAATTCTTATGTGCCTACCAGCGCCTAAATCAAACCATTCCCAAAATCCATCTCAAATTCACCCCTAACCATGACTGCTTGCTGGTAGGTGCCTCAGGATCGATGCCTACCAGCTACTTAATGTTTTTAATTGGGGGGGGGGGGTTAATGGCACTTTAAATTATTGACACTAATTAAGCCAATTAAAATTAAGTTAGACACCGTTTATAGAATCTGGGCCAAAATGCAAGAAATAAAAACAAATAATTTCTTCGTCAATACAAAACATCAAGTCCGCATTACGGAGAAGCCTCTTAATCCAAAACTAATTAGTAAATGTAACAAACATAATATCCAAAAATAAAGAGTAAGTTACAGACCATGAAATTATAAATCCTCTATACCAGTGGTCTCAAACTCAAACCCTTTGCAGGGCCAAATTTTGGATTTTTAGGTACTTGGAGGGCCTCAGAAAAAATAGTTAATGTCTTATTAAAGAAGTGACAGTTTTGCATGAGGTAAAACTCTTTAGAGTTTATAAATCTTTCCCTTTGGCTAAGTCTTAATAATAATATGGTCATTTATAGCTAAAGAGACATATGATCAAGAAACTGTTTTATTTTACTTTTGTGATTATGATAAACAGACCGAGGGCCTCAAAATAGCACCTGGTGAGACCACTGCTCTATACGAACCTCAACTTGAAAAATGGATTAACACGTAAACATTCATAAAACCTCTTTATCCTTAAGAAAATTTTCCAAATATAAAGTATCCAAAAAAATATATCTAACTTCCGTAAATGTAACCAAGCATCTGCAGTGAAATAGTAAAAAAGGAAGTAGTCCCCACAGCCAAAACATTTGGCTTCAGCTGTAGAAAGGCCTTTCTCCTCATCTGAGTGGGTCTTGCAACATCAGGAAACATTTGCACAGCCTGTCCACAAAACAACACTTGTTTCTTAGGAAAATAAACATAGAAACATGACGGCAGATAAAGGCCAAATGGCCCATCTAGTCTGCCCATCTGCAGTAACCATTATCTCTTTCTCTCTCCGAGAGATCCCACGTGCCTATCCCAGGCCCTTCTGAATTCAGAGTTCAGACACAGTCTCTGTCTCCACCACCTCTTCTGGGAGGCTGTTCCATGCATCTACCATCCTTTCTATAAAATAGTATTTCATTAGATTACTCCGGAGCCTCCGGACAAACTGCTTATATTCTATTTGAAAAGATACCCCAAGAATTTTTTTAAAAAACAACAACGCTATTCCCATAATGAAGTCCTATCCCCAATCAGCAAAGACGGTTCAACAAAGGCAGAACTTCAAACTGAAGGCAGAGCATTAAAACACAATATTTGCTTTTCTTTTTCACTATTTGGGGTTCCATAGAGCCTATGGGAAGGAGGTGAAGCAATTACAGATCCAGCAAGGTTGTGGTACCCTTCTGAATCATTTCCTTTATTAGCCATGCCACCTCAAGTTAAGCTGTGCTTGGGGTGGCCTGGCTAATAAAGGCGATGGGGAGCCAATGAAGTGACTTGAGGAGGGAGGGGGAGGGAGGGAGAGGGATTAGCATGTTTTTATTGTAAATTATATGAAGAATTAGAAACCCAAGCAGAGGATATAAGTGCAAAAGTTTTTAGTCACTGGGTAGACTCTAGAGCTTCCAGTATGAGCCAGAGGCCTCCTTCTGCCCGCAAGATTAGCTCTGGCTTCCGACGAACTGTCTTGGTCTCATCTGGCTTCACCAAAAACCGCAACAGAGTCAATGCTAGAACCACCTTCATCTCTGCCATAGCAAAGTTCTGCCCAATGCAGTTCCTGTAAATAATAGACACAAAGAGGTATGGAGGACTATGCGATCCCCAAAACAATACATAAGACTCCAACAAACGTGGCTGAGGTAAAGAAAGAAAGAAAGAAAAACTCAAACAACATTATCTGCTACTTAACCTCATCGTTACTCAAAAAATAATTGTAAATTAGTTTTGCATTACAAAATAGATTTTATTAATTATTACAAGTTTTTAAATACTGTAAATCATAGATTTCAATCAATGGTGGAACTCCGTTTGTCTCCACAGTAAATTTGAACGACATATGGCTGAACGCCATAACTCGATAACAACGTTTGACAAAACTTGGTCGATTTTGGCAAATCTCAGCACTTAGACCCTTGACCAACATACAGATTTTTACTTATAGTTTTCTGGTTGACATATGTGTTTACTCTGTCCTCTATATCATATTATATTAGCATTTTAATGTCTGCTAATACTATAACATACCTACATGTACTGATATTAGCATTGAATGTATAATACCATTCTCTTTCTCAACATACTTTCCTCATTCCTCTTAGTTATTTGTGTATTTCATTTCCTTACGTATTTATGATTTGCATACATTGATGATTGTTATAATGTTTTCTGCTCTTATAATTTCTGCTACTACCACCTCTACTTTGTAATTAGATATACATGATGGGTGTCTTCACCCGGCTTAACCTGTGCTTCATTAGAAGCTCTCTTTTTGTTTTTGTATTGTTATGCTTTCTAAAACCAATAAAATTTTCTTGAACTAAAAAAAAAAAATACTGTAAATCAAAAAACACATAGGAAGGTTAATTGAGTGATAAGGGGCACTGAACGAGCAAAATTCTTGAAAACTTTCACTCAAAATCAGTTAGAAACAAAAAAAAAAGTTGTCTACCAGCAAATACAAACTCTAAGGGCTCCTTTTATGAAGGTGCGCTAGGGCCTTAATGCACGGAGTAGCGCACGCTAAATTGCCATGCGCACTAGCCGCTACCGCCTCCTTTTCAGCAGGTGGTAGATTTTCAGCTAGATACTCCGGTGTGTACGATAAAAACGCTAGCGAACCTTTGCAAAAGGGAGCCCTAAGGGCTCCTTTTCTTAAGCTGCAATAGCGTTTTTAGCGCGCGCTAAAACCTGCGCTACGCGGCTAGAACTAACGCCAATGCTGGCCTTAGCGTCTAGCGCGCGGGGCAATTCTGCGCACGCTAAAACCACTATCGCAGCTTAGTAAAAGGAGCCCTAAGATTAGCTACTACGGTATATAAATAAATATATGCCATGCATCAAAGTGCTATTTCAGTATACGAGTAGGTTAATGCCACTAAAAAGACATGAATTGAGATGATACGTGTTTTAAAGTATTTATACAGGTTTGAAAAAATGAAAAAAGATTTTATGTTTTTCTTTATACACAGATATTTTTTTTTTTTTTTTTAATCTAGCTACTAATTATATTCCCTAAAACAGCATAGTGAAATGGTGGTCAATGTCGGGTTTTCGGGGTTTCCCTAATGAATATGCATTGAAAGCAGTGCATGCACATAGATCTCATGCATATTCATTGGGGAAATACTGGGGACCCGACTGGATTGCGGCCCTCGGGGAGGGACTTTGGGGACCCCTGCATTAGGAAGTTCCAGGCATCACTGCTGCATCTCTTGGACATTCTAGCCATAAAGTCGGTTTCCATAAGTGAATCGAGCTCTGGAAGATACTCCTTATACTTCATCATCTCAAAGAAAGGCTTAGAAGACTGGAGATCCATTCTGGATCTCAAGTTGGTCAATGCCTTTCTGCAGATTCCGCACTTTAGCATGGAGACAGTGCGTTCGGTCATTGCAGCAGTGACTCCAGTGGCATTTCATGCCTCTCCTGGATGTGACAGAGGCTTATTTTCAAGTCCCTATATTCCCGGGTTACCGGAAGTATCTGAGATTTCATGTTTTCCAGCGGCATTTCCAGTTGGATATGATCGAAACCTTCAAAATACTGAAAGGAATCGACAAAATAGAGCAGAAAAAACTATTTACATTGTCCAATTTGACACGGACAAGAGGACATGAAATGAAGCTAAGGGGGGGCAAGTTCAGGACTAATGTCAGGAAGTTCTGCTTCACACAGAGAGTGGTTGACATCTGGAATACTCTCCCAGAGGAGATTATTGCGGAATCGACAGTCCTAGGCTTCAAAAGCAAACTAGATGCATATCTCCTTGAGAGAGGCATATAAAGTATGGTTGGCTATAAAATAAGCCAGGTGTATACCTGGCAGGGCCTCCGCGTGTGCGGATCGCCGGACTTGATGGACCGAAGGTCTGATCCGGAGATGGCGCTTCTTATGTTCTTATGTTCTTATGTCAGAGTTTGCCTTTGATGTTGTACATCTTCTATTTTTTTTTTACTTAGATAAGTTTCCGTTTACATAGCACATATATTTTCAATAACCTTCCTAGCTCACATTGTCGTGGCCCTGAGCATATATTCTACAGTATATTTCTGTATGAATGAATATATTTAAAATTCATAAAATGTTCTATAAGAGAAAATCATTTGCAAGTATTTTTTAATTACAGAGGTTTTAGGATTGCATATGAAATATCAGATTGATGTCTCCTCCCCTCCATTTAATCGCAACAGCGATTTATGTTATGGTTGTCAGGATCACAGATCAGCAACAGAATCCATTTAACCATCACATCGGGTAAGCATAAGGAAGTAATTTTATAATTGAGCACCTGGGAAGGGAACATGCAAAAGGTGCATATCCTCCTCAAAAGCTCCTGTACAACATGGCACCTGCTCTGAGGTCTCTCAGGGGCTCACCTTATTCTAACTATCCCTCCAAACCTCTTATAGCTTTTAAGGGTTCCTCTCCTGTCACTGATCACCCTTTTGTACAGATTGCATCTTCCTAAAGAATCTTATGGGACAAACTGGACGCATGGCGTGCATATTGGTACCTGGGGCCAGCTGAAAAAGGAACAAATGCATGCGAGGACCTCTGCTGGTAGTTCTCAGGATCAAAACGATAGGGATTGTATACCTGGGAAACCAAAGAACATAGAAGAGAGAATGGTTTTGATAAGATGCTGCGATATCTTATCATCAGCCCATAATAAGACCTCGTGACAGTGACAGTTACAATAAGGCAACACACACACACAAAGGATAGCATACATACGAAATAGCAATCTGATGTTCTTTTGGGTCTGACTCCTTTCTTCTCTCTCCTACACTCCTTATGCCATCCAGCATGTCACTTATATACATTATTTCAGTAGCCTAGGGTACCTCCTAGTTACTCACTTCTCATTGGTTTGTCACATATGTCATTTTTATTGGCTGAATGGTCTATACACCTATCATGGAGTTATACTGAAGTGTGACGTCACCTGGTGCCAAAACTGACCTTTCTATATTTCCCTGACAAATGCATTCCCAATACTAAGGCTAATAACTCCAGAGAGCAAGCCCCCACCTTCCTGAGTTACACTGTCCTTCGCTAGCACTTCTTAGGAGGACTTCCTATCATGTACTGTACTGTTCTGAAAAGTCCCAAAACTGTGATGCCACAGACAGGAGATCTGACTGCTGGTTTCTGGAGCAAAGGTGAGTCTCTCTCTTACTGGCAGAGAAGAAAATGACTGCTTAGAAGGTTGAATTCATATGCACAATGTCTCTCTTAGAAATATAACTATTTGGGGTTCTCAGGGGTCTTCGCCTACAATATATGCAGGTCTTATGTTTGCATCTTCTTCCGCCTACATTTTCATGCAGGTCTTACCCGATTCTCCTCTGATTCATCCTCATTTTCAAGTTTATTTAAAATTTCTTATACTGCCTAATCAAACTTCTAACATACATCAACTCTAAAACTAAGGTTAAAACTTAACATTACAAGACATCATTGGGGAAAGTCAGCAGAACCAAAGACCTAAACTGTGGACAAATGAAAATGGCAAGAACTACAATATTCTGTGAAAAGAGAACAAGTAAAGGAAGAACAATGGGAGGGGTAGAACTTTAATGAAAAACTGTGTAATTTAGCCCTTACGAGGGCAGCTACGATTCGAAAGCATCAAAGAATAAAAATGTTTTTAGCTTTGTTTTGAAATGACTTACAGATGATTCTTTGTGTAAATAATTGGGTATTGAATTCCAGAGAGAGAGTGCGGTTACCGCAAAAATATTTGATCTCATTGTGTTTATATGCTTTAAGGATGGAATAGTAAGAAGGTTCTAGGTCATGGAACGAAGGACTATAAGGAATGAGAAGTCTGTCGATGAATTCGGGCTGGTCACTTAGACAGGTTTTAGAAGTTAGCAGAAGGATTTTATAGCTAACTAGTTTTTTAGCCCGTTACATTAAAGGGTGCTAGCAGCCCTTCTCCCTTACTTTTACCTCCCCCCTGTCCAGCAGCACCCTTTCCCTGCTCCCCCCTGTCCAGCAGCAGCCCTTCTCCCTTACTTTTACCTCCCCCCTGTCCAGCAGCACCCTTTCCCTGCTCCCCCCTGTCCAGCAGTAGCCCTTCTCCCTTCCCTTTTACCTCCCCCTTGTCCAGTAGTACCCCTTCTCCCTTACTTGCTCCCCCTGTCCAGCATCCGCTAGCCAGGGCAGCCTCAGGGCTTTTGCTAGGACAGCCCGCCTCACATTATCGAAGTGGAACGGCCTAGCAAATGGCCCACGGCTGCTCTCATGCTCGGAGCAACGTCAGGAGGGCATTTGCGCATGTGTAGCTATGAAATGATGATATCACACGCATGCATGTGACATCACCACGTTGCATCCATGCTGGGTTTTGAAAAGCCTTCCGGACAGCTAGGCATGATTCTCTAAAGGACTTAAGTGCCTATAACGTAGGCCTTTAAAACCCCGGTCCACATTACAGGTGCCTAAGTTTTAAGTTAGGCACGAATCTGACATAAGCGCCTAAGTTTGATTGACAAGAGATAGACACCTATGGGGCTCATAATCAGAAAAAAAATGTCTAAAAAGAGGCCTAAATGGGTACTTGAAATATCAAAAAGCCTGATCGTCCAAGTACCCATAATCAAATCTGGTTTTATACGTATCTAAAACCAGCTTAGGCCTTTCCCCTGCCTCTAAACGCATAGAGCGAAAAGAGGCGTTTTTAGAGGAGGGGAAAGGATGGGAGGTGGGCGGGAGGTGGGCCGACCTAGACATAGGCGTACAGCAGGTATAACCAAACGTTTAGGCAGGTTGTCTAGTCAGCACTTATACGTTTTGACTTAGACCAAGTCATAACAGGTATAAGTGCCAAAAAAGGGGCTGCTGAGATGATCACTGCAGCTCAGCGGCCCCAGCAACCTGCCTGCTGAAACTATCGCAGCAGGAGAGATGGCTCATCTATCCTGCTGCGATGATGATTGCCCACCCCCCCCTCCGAACCGCGGCACTTTGAGGTGAGCATCACAGCAGGGCATCTCCCCTGCTGGCAATCCTCACCCCCAAGTGCCGCGGTTCAGAGGGGGGTGGGCGATCACCATCATGGTAGGAGAGATGAGCCATCTCTCCTGCAGCGATCATCCCTCCCCTGCAACTCAATCCGGGCAGGAGAGAGCCCAAGCCCTCCTGCCCGGCGACACCCCAAACCCCCGACTACGATCGGGGCAAGAGGGAGCCCAAGCCCTCTTGCCCCGGTGATCCCAAACCCCCCTTCTCCCCCTGCCAATTACAATGTGGCCAGGAGGGAGCCCAAGCCCTCCTTGCCACGTGACCTCCCCCTACAAGATTGGGCAGGAGGGAGCCCAACCCCTCCTGCCCAGGCAAACCCCCTACCTCTACTCCCAGGCCCTCCTGCCCTTGACGCACCCCCCTCCCATAATCGCCCCCCTGAACCCCCGATCGCCCCCCCGGTTGACCCACGTGACCCCCAGCCGACCCCCTCGATCCCCCATCCCCAATCCACCCCCGTACCTTAAAATCATTGGCCGGATGGACAGGTGCCATGTCTGTCCATCCGACAGGCTAGCTATCCCTTGAATGGCTGGCCTGAGGCACCTGGGCCAACCGGAATAGGCCCAGTAGCCTTAGGCCCCTCCTGGTACCCAGATGTCCCTCCTGGAACCCAGATGCCATTATAGAATTAGTATTTAGCATCCAGGATCTTAATCATAGCATCAAATCCTACAATTGTCCCTTTAATGCAGAGAAGATGCATTTATTGTATTGCAGATAATGTGAATTCCCATTAATGCCATCTGTCAAAGTGGCATCGACTGCTCCATGTCGACAGTATATTAACTGTTAAAGCAGAAGATAAGTTAGCATATGCTATTCAGTTAACATGAGAATTAGCATATGCTGTCAAATTGTTCTATTGCACAAACAGTTAATAGTGTATTAATTCCCATATCAAATGCTTAATACACTTTAAAGGGATGTAAAGAAAATATATATATATATTTCATACATTCATATTCTGCTGATTCAAAATTCTTGTTCCATAATGGGATACGGAGGTGAAAATTTAAAATATACCAAAATTTAAAGCACATTAAAGTTAAATCAGAAAAGATGAACACAGAGCAGATTGAAACAGTTAGGATACTTTAAAAAAAATCTAAAATACTTAGCAATATGGGAGGTCATAGCAGAGAAATGGAATTATATGAATTACTCGTACAATACCTCAGGCTCTGGCCATATAGTGGGATTGTGGTGGGTTCCATAGATGCTGATCAAACATGTGATCCCTGCAAAGTATAGCAAAAGCCACAGAAAAATCTGAGACCTTAGGTAAAATGGATTTATACTGTAGAAACATAGAAACATGATGGCAGATAAAGGCCAAATGGCCCATCCGCAGTAACCATTATCTCTTCCTCTCCCTCTCCCTATTGGCTAAGGCTCTTAACATTTGCATCTCCTCTTCCATTGTTTTGACCAATCAGGGACTTCCTTAGGCTCCTCCCTAAAGATGTCCCTGGTTGGCTCAGACGCCTCGGGCCCCTCCCAAGGGAGGAGCCCAAGGTGCCTGAGCCAATCAGGGTCTTAGGCCCCTCCCCATGCATCACATGATGCACGGGAAGGGGCCTAAGGTCCACATCACTGACGGCAGCCGGCGGAGGAGCAGGAGGGACTGAGCACCCCTCCTGCTCCCAACTTAAAGGCGGGGGGGCTCGATGGCAGGAGGGAGTGGGTATCCCTCCTGCCATATAAGTGCGAGAGGGGGGGAAGCATCAGGGGGAACATATGATGTCATGGCAATTATCGGGGGGGGTGCACAATTGTCGGAGGGTCGTTGGAGAGGGCCGGCGGTGGGGGATTTTTTTTTTTCCATGGGACAGATATTTTGCATGTGTAATACAGCAATCGGGTGTTTAGGATCAATCGCTTGGCTATTTTGCATGGGGTTTTACTAATTTGCAAGGCCGGATCAGAAAATGGGCATTCAAGGGGGAAATCGGGTCAGTTAGCAGTGATCTTCGCTATACCTGTGAAAACAGGTTTAGCGACAATCACTGACTTTAGTGAATCGGGGCCTATGTCTTTCCAAAGACATAAAATGACTTGAAGCCATATGAGTCTGTACCAGCACAAGCATGAGAAAAGAACCGAAACACTTGATTATATACCCCAGAGAAGAAGAGGACAGGGAGATATGACACAGATGTTTAAATACTGAATGTTATCAATAAATAAACCCCAAAAAGACTCAGACATTGTGAAAAGTCAATAAATAAACCAACATCTTAAAAAAAAAAATAAATGGAAGAGGCAACAGAACATAAATGCCTGTCAACTTTCTGGATAGTCTGGATAAGTAATCCTAGTATTTATCTACCTCCCAAGAGGCTCAATTTTTAGGATTAATAGTAGAGATCTCAAATGTTTTTGTTTGATTTTTTTTTAAATCCCTCTCACATAACTTTCATTAAAAAAAGTGCCATGAACCTCAGCAGGTACCTTACAACTGAGTTTACTTAGCCAAGTTGATCATAAGTCCAATATACTTAAAACTTTATCTAATGTAATATAATAAAACGGTAAGCCATGCATGCGCACTTCCTATGCGTGCGCTGCTTTTCCTTGAGCTGTAGCGACCCATAGGAAGTGTTCTGTTTTTCGGTCTGGCCTGCTCTCTGCCGTATTGCATTTTTCAGTTGAAAGACGCAGCGGTGGCTCCTCTCATGATCCCCGCCTGCGTCGGATTTCCGACGCAGATGGGGATCATGAGAGGAGCCACCGCCGCGTCTTTCAACTTAAAAAAAAAAATACAGCAAGGCGAGCAGGCCAAACCATACCGAAGCTCAAGACCACAGGAAGGGAAGGGAAAGGGGGGCCGACAAAGAAGAGGACTCCAGCCGCGAGGAGCCGAATGGAGCAGCCAGATCGCAGCAGGCCAGAACGCGGGGGAAGGGCCAAACGGAGTAGGCAAGATCGCGGTAAGAGAAGGGAAGGGGTGGGGCAAATGCTGCAACTGCTGCACAGGGACTTGGAGAGGAAGACAAATACCGCTGCTGCTGCTGCACAGGGAAGTCGGGGGGGGGGGAGGGAAATGCTGTTGCAGGGAAGTGGGGTGTAAATACTACTGCACAGGGAAATGGAGGGAAAGAATGACAGACAGACAGCAGGAGGGAGGGAGACAGACAGAAAGGAAGAAAGACACAGGGGCAGGGAGAGGGACAGAAAGACAGACAGAAAAAGGGAGTCATGGAGAGAGAGAGAGACATCGGGAGAGAGAGAGAGAGAAAGAAAGAAAGACAGACAGACATATTTTCTAATACCCGTTAATGTAACGGGCTTAAAGACTAGTTCTTAAATATTCTCTATATTATTCATTATCTCATCTTATTTCAAAAACAAGTACTCATCTTAAAATTACTGATGGGGACTTCCAACATGATATCACATTTCACCAATAGGCTGTTTCAAGGCATGTCCCCTTCACATTGCTAGCCTGCCATCTCATACTGAGAGAGAAACTGAGCTTTACCAGCGTTTTAGCTGGAGAAAGATCCCTATTTGGATTTCCCATTCCTGATTGCGGCTAAGAAATTAAATATAATGAATTGTCAGAGATTGCGAAGAAGTGGAGCCCGTTTCAGTTCTAAGCTCCTGATAACGCCTGAGGGCAAAACACAGAACTGTGTCAGGCTAAATTGTTTCCAATGATCAGGCTTGACCGATTGAACGAGTGTGGAGGAAACACAGTGAACAGCGGCGTGAAGAGAAAAGCAATTGAGAATTGGCACAGTGAAGAAGATTGTGCATGGATAAGATGACCATACGTCCTGTTTTCAACGGGACAGTCCCATTTTCGGACCGACTGTCCTGTTGTCCCGACCCACCGCATCGGGACACCGAAATGTCCCATTTTTAGGGACAGCATCCCGAAGCTGTGCGTGGGGACACCGGGACGATTAATTGCTTTCCCTCCCTGCTGCGCCGATTCAAAGCCCGGACCACCGCCGCTGCTTCTTGCCTTCTTCTCGACATCAATTTTGATGTTGGAGAGGAAGTTCCGGGCCAGCCAATCGCTGCTTGAATGGAAGAAATTGGGGTGGGATTGGGGGCGGGGCTAGGGCGGGATTGGGGCGGGACTGACAATTAATAGACGTCCCCTTTTGATGAAAAAAATAAATGGTCACGTTATGCATGGAGCACAGCACTTTATTGAAAGGATGAACATTTCATGAATTTTAAATATAATGGGTAGACTGGGAGGGCTTCATTTTGGGAAGGATGATTGTATGTGTGTATTATATGAAATGATCACCACAAAGAAGGAGTCGGTGCACTAAACCTCCCTTAAATACCTTCTATTTCTTTTCCTTACGGCCCTCAGAGATGCCACCAAGTGTTCAATACACTTTCATGACACTTGGCTTTATGCACCCAATCGTCACCGGGTCGCTTAGAATATATAATCTTAGAATATGGTAAGTTAGAATCTGCAACTTGATTAGGTTTAATAAATAAATAGTACTTAGCTTAGGTGGTGAGTAACGAGGGATGAGTTCGCCAACATGTTTCACCCTTAAAGGGGGTTTCCTCGGGGCTACAATCCCACGTCGTGACGATTTTTCACCTGGGTGGTCACGTCATGAAAAATCAGTCAAATCGAGGGATTGTAGCCCTGAGGAAACCCCCTTTAAGAGTGAAACATGTTGGCGAACTCATCCCTCGTTACTCACCACCTAAGCTAAGTACTATTTATTTATTAAACCTAATCAAGTTGCAGATTCTAACTTACCATATTCTAAGATTATATATTCTAAGCGACCCGGTGACGATTGGGTGCATAAAGCCAAGTGTCATGAAAGTGTATTGAACACTTGGTGGCATCTCTGAGGGCAGTAAGGAAAAGAAATAGAAGGTATTTAAGGGAGGTTTAGTGCACCGACCCCTTCTTTGTGGTTCTAGCCAATCCTTCTATTATAACGATTCAAGTCAATTTAGAAATTCATTATATGAAATGATGGCATTGAAAAAAATGTTTTAAGGTTTTCATGGTGCAATATAGAATTATAAGAAATGATAAAATATTTATAAAACCATTAGGAGGTTTAAAGTACAGTATAGCTCTCACTCTGAGAACTAGTATCCTGTAGCTTGAATCACGTATATTGCAGGTAAGGAATTTGTGCTTTTGTTGTAGGTGTAATTGTCACCTATAGAAGAAGCCTGTTACCTTTAGGGATGACCTTTCCATCAGGCAGTTTGAGGTCCTCAGTGCAGCAGCGAGTTATAGTAGTAACTGGAGGGTGTAGCCGTAGGCTTTCCTTAATGCACATGGTAGTGAAGGGCAACTGGGAAAGATCATCCCTGTGGGAACAAGAAAAGTTACTGTGAGGTGCTGAATTATAGACGTGCATTATGGGTATCATAAGATATTCCAAGATAGATGTATGTGGCTAGCATTACAAGTAGGGTTACCATATGGTCCGGGTTTGACTTCCATTGCTTTCAAGGGCAGTAAAACCCAGATGTCTCAAGCTGTCTTCCTTTTTCTAGATAAAAAAAAAAAACCTCAAAAGGCTTCAACACTCAGAAAATAATTAATTTAAGGTCAATCTCTATAAGTAATCAGTTGAATAGATACCTTAAATAATGTAGTCATAGACCTCAGCGGTGCTACCGTGTGTATAGAAATCTCCACACACAGGTCAACAACACCAACCTCTTCATCGGTCTAATATTCTTTTTTAAAATATTTGAAACTATTTAATTCTTCTTTTAAAGTGCTTAATAGTGCATTTAAAGTTTTAATAAATACTCATCTTTATAAACACGGCTAAGGGTACATATTCTCAGTTTCTTTTTGCTATTCCCAAAATTCTCTCAAGTTTCAAGTTTATTAGGATTTTATATACCGCCTATCAAGGTTATCTAAGCGGTTTTACAATCAGGTACTCAAGCATTTTCCCTATCTGTCTCAGTGGGCTCACAATCTTTCTAACTTATGGAGGATTAAGTGGCTTGCACTGCAGGGAAGGGCAGGAGATCAGGAGTGAGAACAGCAGATTGGGGCTGAGAGCAGGAGATTGGGGCAGGCAGCAGATCGGGAGTGAGAGCAGCAGATCGGGGCTGAAAGCAGGAGATTGGGAGTGAGAACAGGAGATCGGGCAGGCAGCAGATCGTTGAGAGCAGGAGATCATGGGTGAGAGCAGCAGATCGGGGCTGAGAGCAGCAGATCAGGGCTTAGAGCAGCAGATTAGGGCTGAGAGCAGCAGATCGGGGTTGAGAACAACAGATCGGGGTTGAGATCAGGGCAGCCAGCAGATCGGGGCTGAGAGCATCAGATCGGGGTTGAGAGCAGCAGATCGGGGCTGAAAGCAGGAGATTGGAGTGAGAGCAGGAGATCAGGCAGGCAGCAGATCGGAGTTGAGAGCAGGAGATCGGGGCTGAGAGCAGGAGATCGGGGCTGAGAGCAGGAGATCATGGGTGAGAGCAGCAGATCGGGGCTGAGAACAGCAGATCGGGGCTAAGAGCAGCAGATCGGGGCTGAGAGCAGCAGATTAGGGCTGAGAGCATCAGATCGGGGCTGAGAGCATCAGATCGGGGTTGAGAGCATCAGATCAGGGTTGAGAGCAGCAGATCGGGGCTGAGAGCAGGAGATCGGGGCTGAGAGCAGGAGATCGTGGGTGAGAGCAGGAGATCAGGGCTGAGAGCATCAGATCAGAGTTGAGAGCATCAGATCGGGGCTGAGAGCAGCAGATTAGGGCTGAGAGCATCAGATCGGGGTTGAGAGCATCAGATCGGGGTTGAGAGCAGGAGATCGGGGCTGAGAGCAGGAGATCGTGGGTGAGAGCAGGAGATCAGGGCTGAGAGCATCAGATCAGAGTTGAGAGCATCAGATCGGGGCTGAAAGCAGGAGAATGGGGATGAGAGCAGGAAATCGTGGGTGAGAGCAGGAGATTAGGGCAGGCAGCAGATCGGGAGTGAGAGCAGCAGATCGGGGCTGAAAGCAGGAGATTGGAGTGAGAGCAGGAGATCAGGCAGGCAGCAGATCGGAGTTGAGAGCAGGAGATCGGGGCTGAGAGCAGGAGATCATGGGTGAGAGCAGGAGATCATGGGTGAGAGCAGCAGATCGGGGCTGAGAACAGCAGATCGGGGCTAAGAGCAGCAGATCGGGGCTGAGAGCAGCAGATCAGGGCTGAGAGCAGCAGATCAGGGCTTAGAGCAGCAGATTAGGGCTGAGAGCAGCAGATTGGTTTGAGAGCATCAGATCGGGGTTGAGAGCATCAGATCGGGGTTGAGAGCAGCAGATCAGAGCTGAGAGCAGCAGATCAGGGCTGAGAGCAGCAGATTTGGGTTGAGAGCAGGAGATCGGGGCTGAGAGCATCAGATCGGGGCTGAAAGCAGGAGATTGGGAATGAGAGCAGGAGATTATGGCAGGCAGCAGATCGGGGGTGAAGGCAGGAGATCAGGGCTGAAGGCAGGGCAGTCGGTAAGGACCTGAAAAACTGGTTTTCAGCAGTCGCTTATTTTGGATCGGTCAGCCCAGTCGGTGTCCTTTTTTTTTTTAGTGAATCTCGTCCCTGCCTACTTTGCATGCTGTTTCCCCTCATTTGCATGCACGGATCGGAATTGGATCGGTCCACAGGTTAGTGAATCGGGTCAGAGGGAAATCAGGATCGGTACACAGTCGGTTTCCGTAGTGAATCTAGTCCTTTGTTTTCAGAGCCAATTTTTTTTAGGTACAATATATAGAATTCAATCCTAAATGCATCCGTAAACAAGAATGCCTTTAACTGTTCCCTGAACTGTAAATATGAGGACCCAAGAGGCAGCGAATTAGGTAAATGGTGAACAATTCAACAAGAAAATACCATTAACAAATTCAGTTGTGGCAATTGCTGAGACTGAAGTGATGGAATAAGGTGTCAAAAGCCAGATAACTTTGTTGGTATTCCTGAATGATCATTTTGTAGACTAATGTTAGAATCTTAAACGTTGTTCTGCATGAAATTTGAAATCAGTGTTCTTCTTTCAGTAATGGTGTGATGCGATCTCATTTCTGGGTGTCATTGAAACCTTCTGCCAAATGTGCGGCGGCGGCCAAAAAAGCAAACAGGATGCTGGGAATTATTAAAAAAAGGGATGGTTAACAAGACTAAGAATGTCATAATGCCCCTGTATCGCTCCATGGTGCGACCTCATTTGGAGTATTGCGTTCAATTCTGGTCTCCTTATCTCAAGAAAGATATAGTGGCGCTAAAAAGGTTCAATGAAGAGCGACCGAGATGGTAAAGGGGATGGAACTCCTCTCCTATGAGGAAAGACTAAAACGGTTAGGGCTCTTCAGCTTGGAAAAGAGACGGCTGAGGAGAGAGATGATCGAAGTTTACGACGTCCTGAGTGGAGTAGAACAGGTACAAGTGGATCGATTTTTCACTCCGTCAAAAATTACAAAGACTAGGGGGACACTCGATGAAGTTACAGGAAAATACTTTTAAAACCAATAGGAGGGGAAAAAAATTTTCACTCAGAGAATAGTTAAGCTCTGGAACGCGTTGCCAGAGGATGTGGTTAGAACGGTTAGTGTAGCTGGTTTTAAGAAAGGTTTGGACAAGTTCCTGGAGGAAAAGTCCATAGTCTGTTATTGAGAAAGACATGGGGGAAGCCACTGTTTGCCCTGTATTGGTAGCATGGAATGTTGCTACTCCTTGGGTTTTAGCCAGGTACTAGTGACTTGGATTGTTCACCGTGAGAACGGGCTACTGGGCTTGATGGACCATTGGTCTCACCCAGTAGGACTGTTCTTATGTTCTGAACTCTCTTGATAAGTCTGATGGTGGCTGTTTTTCCTACTACTGTACATGAAGATGAAGCGGTTCTTTTCAACAAGGAGTTTCAGAGGAGATTGAGAGGGGACATGATAGAAATAGTCAAGGTACTGAAGGGAATAGACTTAGTAGATAAAGACAGGTTGTTCACCCTCTCCAAGGTAGAGAGAATGAGAGGCCTCTCTCTAAAGTTAGAAGGGGATTGATTCTGTACGAATATAAGGAAGTTCTTCTTCACCCAGAGAGTGGTAGAAATCTGGAACGCTCTTCCGGAGTCTGTCATAGGGAAAAACACCCTCCAGGGATTCAAGACAAAGTTAGACAAGTTCCTGCTGAACCAGAACGTACGCAGGTAGGGCTAGTCTCAGTTAGGGCGCTGGCTTTGACCAGAGGGCCGCCACGTGAGTGGACTGCTGGGCACGATGGACCACTGGTCTGATCCAGCAGCGACAATTCTTATGTTCTTAATTCTGCTTGTGACTGCAGACAGAATTATCATTTTCAAAGCATCTTTAGTAAATAAGGATTTTACTGCGCATATCATGTGAAGTTTCTAAAAATATTTTTTTAGAAACAAACTCAGGAATTTTGTAGAAGGTACCCAATTAATTGGTGAACTAGCCATCTGAATAACTGGATTTATTAGATTTACTGAACCCTTTCCTGCTCCTTTGAATGTCAGAAACTGAAAACTGTATTCTTCCATTGAAGAAGAAGCTGTACGCTTGTTAATTCTGTTACTCAAATAGATCCAGCTTGGAACTTTGCTAGGAATTCAACTGCTTGCTCCAGGGATTTTTTTTTTTTTTTCACTAAGGGGTCGTTTTACGTGTTAGCATGTAGCGTACGCTAAGATGCACTAGCGCTCCTTAGTCAAAAGACTCCCAAGTCTATACAATGACAGTTCAGCTTCTAGCCTCAAACCACTTAAATACATGGCATCTGCAGGGAGAGACGTTTGTATGTGTTTCCCGGAGAGAGGATCTACTTAGTGAATACGCCCCGAGGCAGCACAAAATTGTGAAACGCTGGCCATCGTCGTTGTGACGATCCTCGATATAAGATACGTAGTCTTGTGCTGTGATCTTGTTTATTCTTCTATTGCATGGCGCAGAGCTATTTTGAATTTTGTAAAGAGAAGGGTTTTTTGGATGCCCAGGCCTTAAGCCGCTGCGATGGCTGGCTTGTGCCGCATTTTCTGAGGCTTTTCTTTTCTCCTTTTCCTATTTAAATCAACTCGCGCATGCTAAGTTTGATTGGGTTCTGAGTGGACTTTGACCTACGTGAGTTTTCCATTCACCGCACTGTTAAAGGTGAGAAAGTGTTATTTTGTGATCTATAGAAAACCAAAAAAAACTAAACAAAACTCTGTGGAGTGACGATGTTACATTACATTACATTACATTAGGGATTTCTATTCCGCCTGTGCCTTGCGGTTCTAGGCGGATTACATTATAGAAGATATCTGGACAGTTCCAGTTGAATTACATTTCAGGATAGGAGTATATTACAGTAACAGTAAAGAGTTATGATACTTCAAGTTCACAGAAGATAATACTTGTCACCGAAGTTATTACATATGACAGAAGATAGTGCATTTTGCAGAGGTAATACATGGCAACTCGATCGTTTAAATCAGGTGTAAAGTAGAAGAGTTACATTACATTTTAGGTCACAGACAAAGAGATAGTATAGATGGGTGTTTCCGAAGTCGTTGGTTGGGAACTCATTGGGTGGTGGTTAGAGTGATGGGAGATATTTTTTGAACAGTAGTGTTTTTATTTCTTTGCGGAACTCTTTTATGTCTGTTGTTTTGGTCAGTAATTTTGAGATGTCAGAGTCTATTTTAGCTGCCTGTGTCCCCAGGAGGTTGTCGTAGAGTTTCTTACGACAAGTTCCGTTGAGTGGTGGATAGGTGAAAAGGTTCTGTGTTCTCCTTCTTCTTGGTGGGTGGTAGTGATGGAAACGATTAATTAGGTAACTGGGTGCCGTGCCATGGGTTACTTTGAAAATGAGACTGTAGAGTTTGAATTGTGTTCTTGCTTTTATTGGTAGCCAGTGAGATTCTAGGTATGCGTTGGTAATGTGGTCGTATTTGCTGAGTGAGTATATGAGTCTGAGGGCTGTGTTCTGGATGGTCTGTAGTTTTTTTATTGTGTTGGTCGGGCAAGGTAGGTAGAGGCTGTTGCAATAGTCGACAATACTTAGCACAAGGGATTGGACAATGATCCTGAATTGGTCTTTGTTAAAGAATTTCCTGATTTTTCTTAAATTTCGCATTGTGAAGAATGCTTTTTGGGTGACCTTTAGGATTTGTGTTTGCATTGTGCAGCATCTGTCTAAATGTATTCCTAGGATGTTCCTAAATGGACTTTATTTGAAAGTGTCAAAGTTCCAAAGGTACACTGAAATCATCCACATAAAATAATTCCATCCACATAAGAATAAATCAAACACATAAGAGCCTTAAAGGACCTAGTCCGCTCGGGATACAGGACCCAACACGGTCCGCGTTTCGACAAAAAGTCTTCTTCAGGGGTCCCTGGGGGTCCTATAAAAGGTGAGTATGTGGGAAACAATTGTGTGGTGAACCGGAAGTGAGACTCTGTTTGCATTTGCAATGGATCTATACCTGTTCTGCCCGTCCTTCTGTGTTGTTCCAATTTGCATTCAGCTTCAGCTCAGCACTGCAAGCCCTATTTTCAGAGACATTCTGTATTCCCGTGTTGCGCCTAGTTTTCTGTCTTCACTTTTTCTTTAAGAGTGTTCAGAGCCATTATCCGATTTCTTGTTCGGCAAATCTTCTTGCGGTGCAACTGAGAAGTTTAAGAGATCTAGAGAAATTTCCTCTTCTCTTGCAACATTTCTCTGTTGCAGGCACAAGAACAAGAAGGAAGTGTTTTAGCCCATGCTGCTTCTCTGCCTCCTGTGACTGACTGGTTTGTTGCCTCTTGCACAACACTAGCTCAGAAATGCTTCCTTCCAGCTCCCAAAGTCGTTTCTCCAAGCTGCCAGCAGTGAGGAAAGGAAACCAACCTGTAACTAGGCATTTTAATACCCAAGAAAGGCATCATAATATGGAAACACTAGTATTTTAGCCCGTTACATTAACGAGTGCTAGAATATATGTCTGTGTGTCTTTATTGCTGTCTGTCTCTCTCCCTGGCCCCCTTTGTCTGTCTGTCTTTCTGTGTCTCTCCCTGCCCCTGTGGCTTTCTTTTTTCCTTCTATCTATCTATCTGTCTCTCTCCCTGCCTCCTATGCAGCACCATTTCTCTCCCACCATTTCCCTGTGTGTGTGCATGTGCCCAGGCGGTAAGTAATGGACAGGCTGATCGGGTTAAGTTGCATAGTTTTTTGAATCAGTAGGGATTGGTCATTCTGTAGCATGTGTTACATCCAGATCTTAAGGACTTCACTTATCATTCTTCTAAACATAATACTTTTTGTAGAATTAATCTCTGGCTAAGTTGTTTGGCATTTTGGGGGCAGGTGTTGGAGGTTTCTATTCAAGCTAACAGGTGGTGGGATTGTGTCTCCCTTTTTTTTACTTTTATCCTGTGAGTCTCGGGTTTGAGGTCTTAGAAGTTGGCACTTAATTCTTTCGGCGGAACCCTCACATTTACTGTAGCTGTTGTCCGCTGTGGCTTGCCGTCACGGCCGCGGCCTGCCACCACCGCAGAGGCCTGTTGCTGCCGTGGCCTGCCGCCGCCGCAGACAGCCGACAGCCACCGCGGCCGACATCCACAGCCGGGGCTGACATCCGCCTCGGGGGGGGGGGGATTCCGGTGCATGCGCAGTCCTACCTGCAGTGCCCTACATCTCACGGAAAACGGACGCACGCAGGTGGGAGTGCGCATGCGCGAGTAGCCTTTTATTATATTAGATGGCTACTTTCTAATTCAAATTATTGGTTGGTCTCAACAGAACCACACTAGGCAACCGGGCCAGTTTCTTGACTTATCACCTGCATTTGTCTTCTAATCTGTAACATCTTATAAAAGATCTGAAGTCAATAGCGATTAAGGATCAGATCTTGGTTTCAGGCATATTTTTCTGAGAAGGCCCAGGTGGTGCAGATGGCAGGATCTTTCCGATCCCTTTAATGTGAGTCAGGGAAGTCCCTCAAGGCTCAATATTGTCTAAAATACTGTTTAATATTTACTTAAAACATTTTTGTGACATGGAGTTAAAATGTCTATGCTGATGAAAATCATATCCATAGTTTAATTTTGCTTTGGTTTTAAGCAGCGTCTGTTTCACGACTCTCCGCATATCAGTTTGTTCCACGTATCTACAACCATAGGACTCTCAGGGACCCTTGAAGAAGACTTTTTGTTGAAACACGGACTGTGTTGTGTCCCATGCCTTCAGCGGACTAGGTCCTTTATCTTTTAATGTGGATTATCTTATTCTCATGTGGATTATTTTATCTTTGAGTGGATTATATTATTGTACTTTTGAACTTTGACATTTTTAATGAAGTCCATTTTAGGAACATCATCACTCCACAGTGTTTTTTTGGTTTTTCCTTTAATTTTGCATCTACCATAGATGAACTGTCAGCTATCATCCAGAATCTTTCAATTTGGTTACTGACTTAGTATATATTTCATTAAACCACAAATTTTAATGGTACATACTCTTTTTTATTTTTTTAATTCTTTATTCATTTTCAATATTTTCAATAAGTGCAGTACAAATTAAATACATTTTATATTTAAGACTTCACTTAATACTCTTTCAAGAAACAAATCAATCTATATCCCTCCCCCCACCCTATCCCATAACTATTATAAATTATAAATGGTACATACTTTTGATACATTACCTTAGTGATGGATTCAGAATGATGCTTATATTCAGCCTCAGGACACGTCCAGCCAATCAGGTTTTCAGGATGCTCACAATAAAAATGCACGAAATAGTTTTGCATATAATAAAGACAACTGACTTTAAATGCCTTATCGGTGCTATAATTCAGTTTACTGGAAGCCTCGGGGTATACTCAGCAACGCTTATCTTCAATGGAAGAATCAGATCCTGACTCCAAAATTCTAGGCAGTATGTCTGAATCTGTACCTAAAGGCGTTTGATAATCCAGTATAAACAGCCCTGCCTTGTTCTGAAAACCAAAGGAGTCAACTTTTCAAAATGATCGGAGGAAATCAAGACCCTACTATTCAAGAAATTCACCCAAACGTCCTAATCCCTTCCTTTTCCCCTCTCTACCCCTCTTAGAATCTACTCATCAAAATTGCTTTAGACCTTACGCCTTAATTGTAATTTGTATTTCTCTTCCTGAAATGTCCAGTTATCGTTCGGATGTAATCCGCTTAAAACTGAAAGGTACAGGCGGAATATAAGCCAGTTATGTAATGTAATGT
Source organism: Geotrypetes seraphini (assembly GCF_902459505.1). Lineage (NCBI taxonomy): Eukaryota > Metazoa > Chordata > Amphibia > Gymnophiona > Dermophiidae > Geotrypetes > Geotrypetes seraphini. The sequence continues at coordinate 112,080,814 of NC_047095.1, read as the reverse complement.
AATGTAATGTAATGTAATGTAATGTAAGGTGCATTAAGATCGTAGGGATTATTTTTGATTATAAACTAACTTATCACGACCACATTAGTAGTATTGTTAAATCAACTTTCTTCAGACTACGTCAAATTCGTTCAGTTTTGAAAGTCTTATGTCCAAAGCCACTTAACACGTTAATTCATTCTCTGGTTATTTCAAAAATCGATTATTGTAATGCTCTATTTAAGGGAATAGCCCAAAATGAAACCAGACGTTTGCAGATTATCCAAAATGCTTCAATTAAACTTATAATGAAAGCTAAGAAATTCGACCATGTGACACCTCTCCTTAAGAAAGCGCATTGGCTCCCAGTTGCTTACCGCATAACATATAAATTAAGGGCTGGATTCACTAACCTGCCCGATCGGGTCCTGATCCCGGCAGGTCCGACTGATTCAGTAAACTTAAACATGCAGATGAGGGCGATCGGAGGAACGCCCTCATCTGCCTGCACAGTTCGCACATGCGCAGGCCATAGGATCAGCGATCTTTTTTAAAAACTTTTTTTACTTTTGACTTCAGGGAAACGCCGCCACCTCCACTGAACCCCCAACCCGCTTGGCTCCTAAAAGCTGGTCCCGCTTTTGCCAGCTGCTGCCCTCACAAAAAGATAAATGGAGCCCGTGGTTATAACCCGCTTTAAAACCGCGGGTTAAAACCACGGGCTCGCTGGGCAGGGAAAGGCAGGAGAGCTTTGGAGAAAGGCAGGAGAACGGCAATGCGGCAGGGGAAGATTGAGGCAGAGCAGGGCGGCATGACGGCGAGCAGCAGAGATAGCAGGGCAGAATTCGGGATGAGCAAGCAGGAGAGATTGCAGGGCAGAGAGCAGGGCTTCCAGTCGGAAAGACGTTTTCGACTGGTCCCCAGCAGTCGCTTCTTCAGGTGATCGGCCAGCCCAGTCGGATCGGAAATTTGGTGTAGTGAATCGGGTCGCTGTCCAATTTGCATGCGTTTCACCTCATTTGTATGCAAGGATTCCAAGCGGATTGTAGGAGAGGTAAGTGAATCAGGCCGGATGGAAATTTGATAGTTAAGTGGTCGCAAACCGATTGTTACATGATCGATTTGCATATGAATATAGCCCTAAGTTTGCTAACTCTCAAATCGCTTCTTTATAAAAGTCCCGCCTTCATTCCTAAATTACTGATTCCCTATACCTCAATAAGATTACTGAGGTCAAACAACCAACATCTATTAATTGTTCCCTCACTCAAAAATATTAACACACGGAGGCAATTCATCTTTTCTGTCACAGCCCCCCAAACATGGAATCCCCTCCCTATTTATTTAAGGGAAGAACGCAATCTAGACAGATTCAAGAGCCAGTTAAAAAGCTTTCTTTTTAAAGATGCATTTGATAGCTAGAAAGCTTGATTAGGAGCTTCAATTGAATCCCATTTCCCAACTTTTTTGAAGCGCATTGCTCTCTCCCCTCCTTTTGGTTTTTTTCCCATACGTATTTTATTTACTATCAACCACTTGTATTTCTTTTTCCATCTTTTCCTTTTGGTTAATATGTTTTGTTAGGTTAGTTCTATTCGTTTGTTTTGTTTCCCCCAGAAATTTGTAATTTTATTGATTTGTACATTGCTTAGAATTTTGAATAGGCGATTAATCAAATTTATAATAATAATAAAACTTGATCATCAAGTCCGTAAAAAGGAAAATTACAGCATGGTAAGTTGTGAACACAACTGGCAAGGCTGTCCTTAAATGAAAAGCGCAACAGATGGTGCCACACGGAGAGGACTTGTTAGGAGTGATACTGCAAGTCCCACCAGTCTCTCTTCCTCCCCAACCCCAACTAATCACCACAGTTTATCATCCTACTCCCAGACCATCTACATCAGGGGGGGTCAAAGTCCCTCCTCAAGGGCCGCAATCCAGTCGGGTTTTCAGGATTTCCCCAATGAATATGCATGAGATCTATTTGCATGCACTGCTTTCAATGCATATTCATTGGGAAAATCCTGAAAACCCGACTGGATTGCGGCCCTCGAGGAAGGACTTTGACACCCCTGGGCTAGTTTGAAGTAAAACTTGGACTGTTTCCTCTAAGCCAGGGGTGTCAAAGTCCCTCCTCGAGGGCCGCAATTCAGTCGGGTTTTCAGGATTTCCCCAATGAATATGCATGAGATCTATTTGCATGCACTGCTTTCATTGTATGCCAATAGATCTCATGCATATTCATTGGGGAAATCCTGAAAACCCGACTGGATTGCTGCCCTTGAGGAGGGACTTTGACACCCTTGATCTATACCATACTCCTCCTGTGCCTTCTAGTGCAGCCTGGTCCATAGTCTCCACTCCCAGCCTCTCCTCAATAGTCTCTCTTCCTTAACAAACCTGTGCCTACCACACAGTTTCTTTTCTTAGACATCTCTATTTCTTTCTCAGTCCCTCCCCGCCTTAAAATCTTTCCTCTCATCTTATTCTGTTTTTCCCCTCACTTCATTTTCCAGTGCAGTTTGAATATTGTTTTGGGGTAGGATGTTTAATATCACACACCCATATACTTACTTCACCCCCCATTCTTTGCTAACTCTGCTCTCTACTTCCTCCTGACTTGACTTGCTCCCTACTAATTTCTTCCCCACCTTGGGTTCTCTCTCACTCTACCTTGGTCAATGCACCTCCCCTGCAGGCTAGACACGCCCATCAGTCACACTTCATTGTACATTTCAAAATTTTGAACTCCACACTTCCTGGCAAGGATCATATTCCTACTCCCCCTTCCCAGATCCCCAGACTAGAGAACGACACAGATACCCATTCCCGAGGTAAATCGCAGCCAAAAACCACAGGAATAGGGAAAAATTCAGCCCGTTTGCCACAGGTTCGGGAGCAAAGCTGTTCACCGCCAAACAGGAGCAATAAAGGGTCTTGCTCCCACAGTAAAGTATGAGATTGCCAACATGGTTTTAGTCAAGGGCAATCTTGCCTCACCAATCTACTGCACTTCTTTGAAGGGCTGAATGAACATGTGGATAAAGGTGAACCAGTCGATATCATGTATTTGGATTTTCAAAAGGCATAAGAACATAAAAATATAAGAATTCCGCTGCTGGGTCCATCGTGCCCAGCAGTCCGCTCCCGCCACGGCCCATAGATCAAAGACCAGTGCCCTAACTGAGTCTAGCCTTACCTGTGTATGTTCCGGTTCAACAGGAAGTTATCTAGCTTTGTCTTGAATCCTTGGAGGGTGTTTTTCCCCTATAACAGCCTCCAGAAGAGTGTTCCAGTTTTCCACCACTCTCTGGATTAAGAAGAACTGCCTTACGTTTATATGGAGTCCACCAGGATAGACAGAGAAAAATGTTTGCATACATGAATAAATCAATGGAAACCATTCTGAGCTCCCCCGGGAGAACGGTATAGAAAAAAACAGGGGACAACAGAAGAGTTTAGAAGGGATAAAAGTGGAAGATGAAAAGTTGGTAGGTTAGGAGTGAAAAGAGGGAGACTGAGAACTGGAGGTTGAGCGATGAGGGAAGTGTGATGAGGGAATTGTGATCCCATCTCTGGTTTCAAAAGCAAAAAAAAAAAAAAAAATTGAGTTCCGCAGCTAAACTCTTCTTGGTCATGCAATTTAGGCTCCTAAATTGTACTGGAAACAAGAGCAAAATTTAGAAACCTAAAATTAAGTAGCTCAGCTCTTTTTTAAATATCAGGACCGATTTATCCTCACAGCATAATAGGCCCACTTGAGCTTCTTCTGTCATCATCTATTAAATTAACAATGTAGACTAGCATGGGCCAGTTTCAGTGGCATGCAGGTGGATGTTTTCAAGATATTACAACGGGGAGGAGCGCTTCGCTCAGGCCAGTACACGGTGCATCTTAATTCAAGCAAAAATGGGACAAGCACATAGGTCTCTAAGTCAGAGGAAGAGATAATAGATTGTATGGATCAGGGGTGTCAAAGGTCGGTCCTCAAGGGCCGCAATCCAGTCGGATTTTTGAGATTTCCTCCGATGAATATGCACGAGATCTATTAGCATACAATGAAAGCAGTGCATGCAAATAGATCTCATGCATATTCATTGGGGAAATCCTGACAGCCTGACTGGATTGCAGCCCTTGAGGACCAACATTTGACACTCCTGATATAGATGGTCCAGATTGGATAGGCCATGTGTTCTTAATCTATGTCATAATAGGTGTAACCTAGGTACTTGGCAACTAAGAGGTGTTCCAGATTAGGAACTGATGTGAAGCTATACATAGGAAACATTCATCACAAAAAGCAAAGTGCCAACCACCACCTGTTACAACCTGTGACTGACACATAGCCAACTTTTTAGATGAATTATAGATCTAACCAGTCGAATTCTTCAACTTCTTTTCCCGTCATTAATTCTTTAATCTCCTCTCTGCATTTTTGTTGGTATTCCGGATGTTGGGCCAAATTGTACAGAATCCAGGAAAGGCCACTGGCTGTGGTGTCATGTCCTGTAGGAATAAAAAAAAAGAAAAATATTTGTTTCACAGAATCAAGCTCTCTCTCTCTCTGCACCCAGAGCCAGGAATAGCTTTTTCTTCGCCAAAGGCAGATATTCAGAATTACACTCTCTCCCCTCAGGATTTTATTTTTTATTTATCATTTTTTAATTGTTCCAACAAGCATAATCAACACACTTGTATACAGATTCACAAAACTGAATAAGTAATCTAAAGCAGGGAAATAATCCCTCCATAAGAAAACCAATTATTATTATTTGGTCCACAAATAATATATATATTTTTTAACTTTGGGCCAGCAGACCACTGGTATCTGGACTAGGGTTAGCAGACATCCGGGAAAACCCGGACTTGTCCTCTTTCGCCAACTGTCCAAGTGCCCGGACGTTTTTTGTTTTGTTTTTTTAATTGGGGAATCTATCCAGTTTTAGCCAGCTCTCCCGACTCCCCCACCTACCTCCTCCCTGAGATTGGCTACTACATTTGAATCTTCAGGCAGCCGGCAACAGCAACAAAATCAGCCTGCCACCAGCCTTCACTAGAAGCCGCCACTGTACAGCAACTTCCTATTCCAGCATTGGCAGGACTTGCAGAGAGTCAGCTTCTGGGGCAGGCCAGTGGCGGCAGGCTTACTTCGCTGCTGCCGGCTGCCCAAAGATAGGTTACAATGGCTAGACCCGGGGAAGAGGTAGATGGGGGCGTCAGGAGCTAAAGAGGTCGTGAGGGGAAGCAGCTTTGGAGGAGGGAAGGGGGCTGGAGAAACAACATGGAGGGGGGAGGGGGGCTGGTGAAACAATATGGAGGGAGGAGGTTGGAGAGACAGCATGGAGGGAGGGAGGGAGGGACAGAAAAGCATTATGGAAAGGAGAAAGTGCTGGAGAAAGAGCATGGAGTAGGGTAGTGCTGGGAAGGGAAGACAAACAGAAGGAGAGGAGGTAGGAAGGAGAGAGAAAGAAAGAAGCACCCACAGAAGAGGTGGGTTGGAAGAAGAGAGAGTGAGAGAGAAGCACCCATGGGGGAGAAGAATTGGAGGAAGGAGGAGAGAGAGTAGCACTAAAAGGGTACAGAGGATGGGAAGGGGGTACCAAGGAAATGGGTGGAATGAGGGCAGGGCTATGAGTAGAGTGTGAGTGGGGCTGTGGATGGAGTTTAGGCAGGGTCGTGTGTCCTCTTCTTTGTCTTAACAAATATGGTAACCCTAGTTTGGATAAAATTGGGAGTGAAGATAGAGGAGCAAGCTAAAGTGATATTGCCCTTCATTATGCCTATCACCATAATCACAACCCTTTCTCCTACCTTTAAAGTAGCTATAAAAGACTCTACAAGAAAAGTCCTAAGGGCCTTCTATCCTAAGTCGTAAGGGCCAATATCTCCGGTCTAGTAAAATTGCCATTATAATTGATAGCTTCATTCAACCAATTTATTTTTTATGGATTATATAAAAGATTGGACAGAATCTCAACTTAAAACCTGCATCTCCAGTTCTATAACACATTCCATATTTCTCAACAATAGAGCTAAGATCTTTCCCACTATGCCCATAAAAATGAAATTATGTTGACAACTCAGGAATAGTAAAACTCTCCCTCCTGCTGCCATTTTACAAAATTACACAAAACCATGCATAAAATCAAAGCAAATCTAAACAAAAAACTTATAATGTTTATTTATTAAGAAACAATCGCCAGTATGCAAAGATTAGGTTCTTACCTCGGTAATCTTTCTAGTAGACAGACACATTATTCCTGAACCTGTGGGACATGTCAAAGCAGTCCCCTAAGTTTAGAGTAGGAAAGATGAGCCTGCTGACAGAATGAATGATCCAAATGCAGAGTCCTTTATGACTGCTACTTCCACCCTATAAAACTTCATGAACGTATGGAGAGAGGACCTTGTGGTCACTCTACAGATTTCTTCTGGAAACTCCTCTGAAAACGCTGCCCATGAGGAAGCCCAGCCCAGTCTCTGCAGTAACTGAATCACTCTTTGCACAGCTGTTCTACCTTAAGATTTGGACTGGGCTCTTATCAGCCAATCGTCCAGATACGGATGTACATGTATACCCACTCTGCGTAGGTGTGCTGCAACCACCACCATCACCTTGATGAAGGTATTTGGTGCCATGGCCAGCCCAAAGAGCAAGGTCACGAACTGAAAGTGTTACTCCAGCACATGGAATCGCAAGATAGGCCTCCATCAAATCCAGTGAACTGAGAAATTTCCCAGGCACCACCAAAGTAATTACTGACCTCACCATCTCCATCCGGAAACCTGATATTTTGAGGGTCGCACTGACCGCCTTGAGGTTTAGAATTGGCCTCCATTCTTCTTAGTCTCTTTACAGCACTATGAAGTAAATAGAGCATCTGCCAGAGCACAAGTCTTCTTCTAATATTGATTCTGTGGCCTCCAGATCTAACAGATCTAATTGTACCATTGCTTGGACTTATCTCTTTTTCTGGCTTCCCAGTCAGAGAATCCAGAAAGAGGTCTGGAAGGGGACAAAAGAACTCGAGGTTGTACCCCTCCAGTATAATATCTAGCATCAGCAGTCTGTAGTGATCTCCGCCCACACTTCCCAATAGGTTAACCTCCCCCCCCATGCGTGGAGGCCCGACAGACAGCTTGGCGTCATAACTGCTTCTTGAAAGCTGCTGTGGATCAGGATCCTGAAGATTAGGAGAACCTGGCCCTTCCAAATTTTTGCCTTAAGCTTTAAAATGATCTCTGGCTCAAAGGGCCTCCCGAGAACAGGCGATATTGTCTTGAGATCTGCTGTTGGGTAAAGGGTTCCATGCGGCCCTTGTTAATCATGTAAGCTTCAAAAATCATATTGATGAATTCAGGGGGAAAACCCTGTCCAGGACATCCAGACACCCCCCTGAGAATACTCTCAAGCTCTTTTGTGGGGGTTTTGCAGCAGCAACATGGCTGTGCTTCACAGTGGATGCATTTTCACTGCTGCTAGCCCAAACCTGGACTTTTTGCCTGGTCCTTGTACCATCTGGGCACTAATATAAAAATTGTATTTCCGCCCCTTTCTCCTATTGTTTTAAAGACTTGAGTTTGTCTGTTTAGTCCTGGTTTGTCCAATAATTTAATCTATATATGTTTTACATTGCAGACATGTTTGTCTTCCAGTAATTTTTAAATTTTTTGTTCAACACTTTGTACTGCTGGATAAGCGTTTAATCAAATACTTTGAATAAACAATAATACCCTCCCCACTCCCAAGGAACTAGAGGAGGCTAAGCCAGTGGCTCCTGCCCCCCCCCCCCCCCCATCATGTGCCAGGTGGCAAGCGGGACATGGATGATCCTCAGACAGCTATCCAGCACAAATCTGAAATGAATCCAAGGTATCAGTGGAGTCCATCAAAATTTAGGTGTTTTGAGACAGATAGAGGTTTATGTTTTCAAATTGAGAAATCCAAGATGGCCACCATGGCAGCAATTTTAGCACCAAAGACGGCCTGTGGGAGCACATTGGGGTCCAAAAACTAGTGATTTGGGGATTTTAGAGGTGGGAGAGCCTGGCTTTAAATCCAAAGCCACAAAAATCCACTTTTAAAGATACTCCCCCCCCCCTCAATTTTGTGTCAAAGACTGTCAGCTGCCCTGCTGTGTGCTGAGGGCTGCTTGCGATTAAGTTGCAGACAGCTTACAGAGAGAACTGCTGCCTCAAACAAGCCTGTAATATGGACTGTTGATCACTTCAGACTGCCTCCCAGACCCAACGATCAGCCAGAGACCTCAACCCCCCTACCAGAACCCCACAAGTGCAGTCGGGGAGGAGGAAAGCAGTCACGATCCTAGAAAAACCACCACGGAGCTACTCAGCCTGCACTCAAGCTCACTGCAGACAGACCCTGAGGTGAGCCTTGCTTCCAAGGGACTGGGCCCTGAGCTCCTGATAGTGCAGGCTGTCCAAGTGGGTGCATTGCAAGGCAGTCTGCCCTCTTGGATGTAGACCTTTGACCTTAGAGTCTGTGCTCTCCTGCAGCCAGAGATGTCCCAAGATTGGGACCCTCTGCAGCACCGAAAAGCCTTGCAAACAGAAATCAAAACCTGGATTTAATGGGAAATAAACTTGAACATAATAGACGACTCCTACCATCTTGCTTGAAGAGAGACAACCAAGGAATTGAAGGACAGCCCAGAGAGATGGGAGGTGGAGCAAAAGAATGCCAATGAAACTCTCTACAAGAATTCTCGCAGGAACAGACTGACTACCCACAGGTTCAGCAATAATGTGTCTGTCGCAGTAGAAACCTATTATTAGGAAAATAGGACTGCTGTTGATTGTTGAATCCAGTTGTTTTTTTTTGTCTAGATTTATTAGGTTTTTGTAATAACTATCCTGTCTCCTTTTCTTCTTAATTTTTTTCATTCTCCCCATCACTCATTCCCTAACCTCCATCGACATCTTCTGTACTCACTACCTACCAAACCTTCATCTACCTTCCCCTGCTGCTCATTTCCTCATCGCTCCCAGCTCCTTCCGTCATTCAACAACTCCTGGCATCTAAACACCTCTCTTATCTGTATCCAGCTTCTTTTTGCCTCTCTTTGTTTTCATCCCAGCTTCCACAATCCCCTTGTACCTTTACGCTCCCTCTCAATCCCTAACCCTTCAAGATCCTTCACTCCATATATCCAGCGTTCTGTCAAAAACATCGCGATCAGGTTTCAGGTGGTTTGGTGATTTCTTTGCAATCTGTACCTTCGAACATGAAGGTGTCAACCTCTGCTCTCAGGTCTTCATCAGACAGTCCATTCCCATCCGCATCCTGCAATAAATTGTAGATAAACATTAGTGAGCAAAACCGTTGCTGTCTCAACTTTCCGAAGACTAACGGCATCCTTTTTTCCACAAAGCAGACGTTGAGTCGCCAGCCTGCAGCCCATATTATACATAGGCCTGAAGAGATGCTAGCTTAACAGTATCATACATGCAGGTCTTCCTTCATACAGGGTCATAAAAGTCACTGATCAGCCCAACTTACCGAGAGCTTGGAAAGTCACTGACCATATTCCAGAATCAGAGCTATAGAACACAGCATAAAACAATATTTCTCAGGCTGGTTGTACAATACCCCTAGGCCAGGGGTGGGGAACTCTGGTCCTCGAGGGCCGTAATCCAGTCGGGTTTTCAGGATTTCCCCAATAAATATGCGTGAGAACTATATGCATGCACTGCTTTCAATGCATATTCATTGGGGAAATCCTGAATCCCGACTGGATTACGGCCCTCGAGGACCGGAGTTCCCCACCCCTGCCCTAGGCAGTCTGGTTTTCAGAATATCCACAATGAATAAACCCAACTCCCCACTGCCCACCCACCTAGAAAGCAGACTAACCGCTTCCCTTAACTGTATCCATGACATCCTGTTTGTCCGTCGTGTTTGTTTTGATTGTAAACTCTTTCGAGTAGGGACTCTCTTCTTTGTGACTCTATACAGTGCTGTGTATGTCTTGTAGTGCTATAGAAATAATTAATAGAAGTAGTGTGAAGAGTTTAAGTCTTTGGGAAGCAGAGCTGAGATTGTGATGTCACAATGCCTCATTCCACCAATGAGAGCCAACCTCATCAGTGATGTCACAATGGCTTGATTATCCTGTACTCTACTCTACCCTCCAACCCAGCCAGCTGATTAGCTGTTCCCCTTAACTGTATCCATGACATCCTGTTTGTCTGTTTAGATAGTAAGTTTTTTCGAGCAGGGACTGTCTTCTTTGTGACTCTGTACAGTGCTGACGTGAGCAGGGGGGGGGATGCTGGAACGCAGGGGGGATGCTGGATCGCAGGGGGGGGCTCGCAAATCAAGGCAAGTTCGGTTTCCGAGGTGCGGATTTTGCAAATGTTTTGCTCATCTTGCAAAACACTCGCAAATAGCAGCACTCGTAAACTGAGGTTTTACTCGTTTTGTTTACTGAGATGGTAGTGGACAACCGGAACACACTTTCAGCAGGCGTGGTAGAAATCCGAAGAGTGGCATGCACACTCTCTTCCCCCCAGTCCTGCCCATTTTTCTCTTCCTGTGGACAACCGCACGACTTGTTGTAGCAATACGCAGAAGGCTTCAGAGAAATGGATTTCAGTAACCTTGCTTAAACTAATTTCTTAAGAGAAGCGGTGAATACAAAAAGAGAGGAAATCCCCCAGGAAACCGCAAATGAAAACTCATAGTGCCATTACTTAACACAGGCTTGTTCCAGTTTTATTAGAAGTTGTAAGTAACAACTGCTGGTCTTTAAAAAACCAAAGCTGATTTTGTAGCAGCTGACTTACACCTCAGTTGAAACTAACAGTATGAAATGCCATGTCAAGATGGAAAGAGTAAAGTTTCACGTTTTATTTAAAATCTGAATTTAAAAAAACGCTTACAATATAAAAATAGGCATCTTGAAACATACAAACGACAGACGTTACCTATGACAAACTTGAGGAAGGGGTAAAACTACAATTTATCCTGAAAAGAACGAAGAAGGGGAAAAACATTAGGGAAGGGATAAAGAGCCGCCTAAAATACGACTGTATTTGAACATGGCTGATCTGTCAATTTGTTCTTCTTATTTTTCAAAAGCGACTATATAGGGCTCCTTTTACAAAGGAGCGTTTTTAACGCACGCACCGGATTAACGCACGCTATAGCACACTCTAGCCGAAAATCTACCGCCTGCTCAAAAGGAAGCACACGGCAATTTAGCACGCGCTATTCTGCGCATGAAGGCCTTAGCGCGCCTTTGTAAAAGGAGCCCATAGTAATGAAGAAGGAACAGCAGTGGAGAATGACATGGGGGCAAGGCAGGATTAACCAATAGGCCCAGTAGGCACGTGCCTAGAGCCCGAAATGGTCAGGGGGGCCCGATGAAGGAGGGCATCAACATTGTTTTTTCCAAACGGCGATGGGCCCCTCCAGCAATGCGGGCCCCCCCCGATCAGCAATGCGGCCCCCCCCATCGACGGAAAGTAAGACAAGCAAGCAACGCGGGTAAGAAAGGCAACGGGAACTGTAATTTTGCAAGCGGTGCTGCTCGCCCAAAGCTTCCCTCTGGCGCAGCTTCCTGTTTCCGCCTGGGCACATGGTGGGGTGGGGCGGGGCAGGGGGGCCCAGTGTACTTGTGTGCCTAGGGGCCCTCGACGAATTAATCCTGCCCTGCATGGGGGATAAATTTTTCCCCGTCCCCACGGGAACTCATTTTCCCGTCCATCCCCGCGAGTTCTTTTCCTGTCCCTGCCCCATTCCTGCAAGCTCCATCCTCATCTGCACAAGCCTCAAATGCTTTAAAATCATAAGTGTTCAAGGCTTGTGCGGTTAAGGCAGATCTTACAGGAATGGGACAGGGACAGGGACAAAACTCATGGGGAAATTGAGTTCCTGCGGGGACGGAGACACATTTGTCCCCGTGCCATTCTCTAAATAGCAGCCCTATTTAGCACTTGAGCTCTGCATTTCTCAGTTTTCCATTTCTAGACCGCAAATACCTTTCGGTTCATTGCAGTGAACAATGAAACGAAGAGACTGTAAAACCACAATGAGTTCCAAAATTTGCAGAAAACAATTTGTAGAAAATAGCAAAAATTTTCAGTTATAAAATAAAGTACTGGAATTTCAATTACCAATAAATATGGTACACAAGGACAAGTTCAGTCATTTTCTAAATTGCAAATACGAGGATGCCAACGATTGGAGCTTACGAAATTCAGCATCCTGAAAAAAGATCAATTGATGCAAAAACTTCTTATAAATACATCCTCTTACCAATGGAAAAGTAAAAATATAAGTAATCCCTAAAGGGCGATTTGTAGCAAAAAACAAAAACAAAACCCTAAATTGAGCCATTAGGTATCCTGGAATTTGACTCTGAAGAGCTTTATAACCTAAAATTCCAAACTTAGGGGTTGTTTTACTAAGACGCACTGACAAATTTAGTGCACACTAAATGCTAAGGTGCCTTAGTAAAAGAACCTCTTAAACATAACCCTTGCTTCAAGAGGAAGCTTGACAAATTACAGCTATACTCGCTCGAGGAGCGCAGAGAGAGGGGTGACATGATCGAGACGTTCAAGTATCTTACGGGCCGCATCGAGGCGGAGGAAGATATCTTCTTTTTCAAGGGTCCCACGACAACAAGAGGGCATCCGTTGAAAATCAGGGGCGGGAAACTACGAGGTGACACCAGGAAATTCTTTTTCACTGAAAGAGTGGTTGATCGCTGGAATAGTCTTCCACTACAGGTGATTGAGGCCAGCAGCGTGCCTGATTTTAAGGCAAAATGGGATCGGCACGTGGGATCTATTCACAGGGCAAAGGTAGGGGAGGGGCATTAAGGTGGGCAGACTAGATGGGCCGTGGGCCCTTATCTGCCGTCTATTTCTATGTTTCTATGAAGCCAGTAAGAACTCTTAGAATAGTCCTTCAGTCTCTGATCTATTTCATATTGTCATCACTGACCTTTGATAGAAGTAGGATGTCTATGAAGTCTGTGGTCTTGCCCTTCTTAGATTTCAACCAGGCATCAGCACCCAGTTTTGTCAGGGCCTCACGCCGCTGCTGCACTACGCCACCTGTGAAATCATGCACAATGGTGCAGGCTTTCTGGAAACGGCGTCCATCAGCAGAAAAACGATAGATGAGGTCAAAGTGATGTGGCAAGAAGAGCTCCCGCTTCATCACCAATGCGCTAAGCTCATAGATAGCAGAAATATATTCACTTGGCTTCCTGAAACGTAAAAGACACAGAAGCTCAATGTGATATGTAATTCTCCCTAATCACATAAGTCAAAAACTGAAATAAAATGCAAAGTCCCAAAAATAGGAAAGCCAAGAAGACGCTTTGAAAGCTTTAAACTCAAGAGTTGGGGATGTTGTAGGAAGTGGGAGGAGAGGCAAAAGCAAGAAGACCCAAATTTCCATAGGAAAAAGGAGAGCAAGTCCAAGCAAACGAGATTGTGGAAAGCCAATGTTCTCGGATCTTGAGTTGTAATTTATTCAGAGTATTTTGACAACAATAGAAGCAATAAGCACAATAAAACTCTAGCCACATATATCATAAGAGGACCCAACACGGGCCGTGTTTCGGCTAAACACGCCTTCCTCAGGGATCCAAGATGTAATAATGCAGTCTTTGATAGATAAGGACAAATTCTGGCCAAGCCTAAAAACCGATTGTTGAAGCCATCCAGACTGGATGGACCAAAGGTCTGATTTGGTGAGGGCATTTCTTAGGTTCTTATGTTCAAACTAACAGCAAACACCAGCAGATAACAATACATAAACTCAAGATATCAAGTATCCTTTTCACATATAGTTCCCCCTGCCCCCCTCCCATTACGGACATAAGAATTGCCATAGTGGGACAAACCAAAGGTCTGTCAAGCCTGTTTCCAACAGTGCCCAAGCACCTAGCTAGATCCCAAGTAGCAAAACAGATTCTATGCTGCTTATTCTGGGAATAAGCAGTGGATTTCCCCAAGCCATCTCAATAATGGCCTATGGACTTCTCTTTTAGGAAATTATCCAAACCCTTTTTAAACCCTGCTAAGCTAACTGATTTCACCACATTCTCTGGCAACGAATTCCAGAGTTTAACTGTACACTGTGTGAAGAAATATTTTCTCCGGTTTGTTTTAAATCTACTACTTAGCTTCAGCGCATGTCCACCAGTCCTATTATTTTGGGAAAGAGTGAACAAGCGATTCGCATCTACCCTTTCCACTCCACTCAGTATTTTATAGACCTCTATCATATCAACCCTGAGGCATCTCTTTCTCCAAGCTAGAGAGCCCTAGCCGCTTTAGCCTATTTGCTTTCTTGAGCTGAGGGTTTCAATGTATCCTCAACAATGACACCTAGATCGTTTTCCTGGGCAGTGACTCCTAACACAGAACCCAGCATCACATAGCTATAGTTTGGGTTCCTCTTTCCCACATGCATCATTTTGCACTTGATCACATTTAACGTCATCTTCCAGTCTCTCAAGGTCCTCTTGCAATTTTTCACAATCCTCTTGCGATTTAACAACTTTGAACAACTTTGTGCCATCAGCAAATTTAATTATCTCACTAGTTACTCCCATCTCTAGATCATTGATAAATATGTTAAAAAGCAGCGGTCCCAGACAGACCCCTGGGAAACCCAACTATTTATCCTTCTCTCTGTTTTCTGTCTTTCCACCAGTTCTCTGTTCATAAAAGGACATTACCTTCCTTTACTTATCATTCTTTAAATTTTCCTTCCTCACAGCATCACAAGATTTCTTTAAAGGACATAATATTGGCTATAAGTAAGTTTAGACAAAACACTGCAAGATAATTTGTCATGTTGTAGTAAATTTACCGAGATGGGACAGATAATATAAATTCTCCAGAAAGTCTTGATTTTACAAAACTTCTAGAAACAACTCAGGATATCAACTCTATTGGTTACTGTGTCTTCTGTGGAGAAAAAAAACCTGAAGTATGAAGTCTTATTTTAAAAACCAACAACACGGTATTATTTTATGTTCAACCAATTTCTATGTTCCCAGATGTATCCAGACACACTCAAATTCAACATAAGGCTTTTCTCCTGCTTAGGCCTAGAGTTTTAACAGGGGGGAGCCATTTTTTCTTAAAATTTCCTTGTAAATGTCTGATTACGTGGGGAGCAGATTCTTATATATTTCTGGATTCGGTTTCATCTGGAAACTTTTCTTTTCTATAAGCCTGAGAAAGCTGTGAAATCAATTACTTCTCTCTTACAGGTTTAATAGGTTTAATATATTTCAACCTGTTCAATAAAGATGTTCAATGTTTTTCTTAATATTCTCCTCTGCCCCTCATGATGTAGGCTTATTAGGATGATTTTATCCAGGGGTGGAGTATATCTTTTGTTTTGGTATTGATGGATGGGGGAGGGAATTTTTATCTTTTGTATAGATTCTGATTGTTTATAAGTGCTTATTTGATGATTATTATTTGTATGTAAATTGTGTTGCACTTTTTGTTGGCATTAAAAACTAAATAAAGTTTTTTTTAAAAGGATGAATTTATTTTGTTATTGATAAATATGTGGTTGTCCAGGATATGTATTTTATTGCACATTTTTACATTATTTTTTATGTTCTTGTGTTCATTATTTTAACCTTACTTATACATTTATTATTTTGAGATGTTTATTTATGATTTAACTACGTGTATGATCTTGTTTTTATTGTGATTCTTTTATGTTACAGTTGTTACCCCCGATGTAGCCTGTGGGCGAAATGTGGCCTCGAATAGGGCACTGGTCTTTGACCTAAGGGCCGCCGCATGAGCGGAGTGCTGGGCATGATGGACCCAGTAGTGGCAATTCTTATGTTCTTTCTGTTTGATTTATCTGCTCTTTGGATTGTTGCTTTACTTGTGGCTGATTTTTGCCCCTTTTTTTGTGTGTATTACATCTAAGAAAATGGCCATTTTCAAAGACTTATCTGTTTTGAAAATAGTCATGTTTGCTACTCGATTTTTGGATGTCATATTAAAAATGCCCCTCCACATAAGGCCAAAAAAAAAGCAACTTTCTGTCCTATTAACCTAGGTGCCCTATAATAAAGCCTACTATACAGAGGGATCTCCTAAAGTAACTCCCAGGTCATAAGGTTTGCTTAGTTGGAATGATAGTTATACATACCAGTAAGCACAGGCCCACAGCCTAACTCCAGGTGTTATAAGCACCCCCTCCTTTTCCCTTCCACTGTTCCCTTATGGGTAGTGCCACGGTCCTTCCACAAAGTAGATCAAGGTAATATAGGTAGGCAGGAGCCCCTATTTTCTCTGCACATGATGTATATATCACAAAATGCAATATAGTACTTCCCCGCCAATTCTCGGTTCGCGGACTCAGTCTTTCGCGGTATTTTATGACCGCCTCTTTCAGGAACTAAAGTCAGGCTACACCAATCAGGAGCTGCTTTGACACGCTATCTGGCGTGTCAAAGCAGCTCCTGATTGGTGTAACCTGCCTAGTTCCCAGAAGAGGTAGTCAAAAATGACTAAGAAAGATCCCGCACCCAATTTTAAGCGCCTGCCGCCGCCCCAGTTTCCCTCTTCTGCCTCTCCTGCCTCCAATCCGCTCCTAAACCACATTCGTGGTTTTTCAAAATTCGCAGGGGCTCCTGGAATGGAACCCCCCCATGAATTTTGGGGGGAGTACTGTATACAGATACATCATTCTCTGCTCTAAAATGCAGACACTTCTCTGCCTATGAACAAAACACACCTTTCGTCACCACTCTGACTTCACCACTCACTCTGCTCAGTACGAAAATGCCACCAGCACAAGCTTCATGCCTTCACACCTTCACAAACACTTTTCTCAGTGCAGGCCAAGACTTATCCTATAATCCCGGAACACCTTGCCCATATATGGGGATGAGATCTACAGAAGGACATGCTGTAGATGTGTGTTTCAGGTTCTCTCGCATCACGGTGCGCCAGCCCTGAATCATAGCAGTTAGACATATCTGTTTCTGCTCAGGCTGAGACTCCCAGAATGCAGCTGGCTGAGAGTCCTAAAATGCTCAGGATGAGACTCCCAGAATGCAGACATAGCATTTGCTGCTTTAGATAAAGACCCCCCCCCCTGAATATCACACTCAGACACGTACCCATGACCCTCTCTCAGCACTCAGATATACCTCCACACTTCTCCCTCCGTATTCGCGGTGATTAGGCGATAAACACACACGCGAATACGGAAAGAACACGAATAACTTTGCGTCTCTACTGTACTTCTCTCCACGCGCAGGAAATGGCGGCTACCAAAAAAAAAAAAAAAAGTCACGCAAGACGTAACGCCCCTTTGTTCCTCCCTTTGTTGTCATTAACTAATAGAAAACGCAACGGTCAGGCTGTTCTCCTATGGCTTTGACCCCGCCTCGCCCTCTTTTCGGCTGAGTCGTGGCTGCCAATTGGCCTTCCTTCCTGCTTTGCACATGGCTCCTCTAAGTTGGGTCGCCTAGCAACTTGGCGTAATGTTGAGTTTTCTGTTCTCTTCCCTCCCCCTGTGCAGAGACTACAGGTAATACGGTGCTTAAACTTCTTAACTGGACTTTGTCTAGAGTCAAGGTTTTGGTGGCGAAGGGCTGAGATGTTTCTAGGTACTGTAATTTTTTTTTCTTTTTCTTTATGTGACAAGAGGGATTTAAAAAGATGCGTCTCTTGCAGCTCTCTGACGAATGGAAAATGGTAGCTGCTACTTTGAAAGCGCCAAAATTTTTATCAGATGGTGTAATTTTTTTTGGGGGGGGGGAGAAGCCAGCATGTCAATAATCGCAAATAATCGAAATCGCGATTGTTGAAACCGCGAATACAGAGGGAGACGTGTACAGTGGTGCCTCGCATAACGGCCGCCTCGCACAGCGGACGCTGCGCACAACGAACTTTATGTCGTGATCCGTATAACGTACTTCGTTTCACACAACGAAGTCGCCCGAGCTGCATCCTTCCGGGGTTCCTGCGGGGTTGGATCGCAGCGGGGTTGGTCGAGGGTAGTCTCCTTCTCCTTACCTGCCCTGTCGCAGCACACAGCCGAACGGAAATCTTCCCGATGTCAGCGCTGACGTCGGAGGGAGGGCTTAAGCAAAGCCCTCCCTTCCTCCGACGTCAGCGCTGACATCAGGAAGACTTCCGTTCGGCTGTGTGCGGCTGCGGCAGGGCAGGTAGGAAGAAGGCAATGGCGAACGAAAGAGGGGGGAGGGGGCGGTCCGCCCCGAAGAATGTGCACAGCTGGTCAGGTCCCCCGATCGACCGACAACAGGCCCGGCCGACAAACCTCCCTGCCCTGTAGCCGCGAATCTAAATTACCTCTTACAGCAGCTTCAATAATCCAGCTGCTGTAAGAAGGTAATTTAGATTCGCGGCTACAGGACAGGGAGATTTGTCCGACCGGGCCTGTTCTGTTGTCGGTCGGGTGCAAAAGCGCCACAAAGGTGGAGGCAGGGAGGGAGGAAAGGTGGAGTGGAGAAGAAAAGACGCTTAAGGGGGGAGAAGGCCGCTGAAAGCACATGTTGGAGCAGGGGATGAGAGGGAGGGAGAGAAGGGGAAATATTGGACAAGGGCAGAAAGGATGCTAAATCATAGGGTGACAGGCAGAGAGAACAACAGGAAAAAGAGTGGAAGCAATCTTGAACCCTGAGGGTGAGGGCAGAGAGAGGTGGTGAGATGATTGATCATGGGGAGAGGGACAAAAGGGAATAGAGATGGGATAGGAAGATATTGGAAGTAAAAGGACAGGGAGATGTATGTTTTTAGATGTATCTAAATAAAAATAATAACAAAAAATTTATCTTTTTTATGTCATCTTAGCATATTTTATGCTGCAGAACGAATTATTTTTTTTTACATGTATTCCTATGGGAAAACGCGTTTCACATAACGAACGTTTCACATAACAAACTTGCTCCTGGAACCAATTAAGTTCGTTGTGTGAGGCACCACTGTACTTGCTTCTGCTTGGGTGCACCTTCTCGGAGCACTGGACTCGGACACATCTTTCTGGTAGTGAAATTTGTGGAGCACTTAAGGTACACCTTTCCGTGTATGAGGCGAGATCGATGGAGAAAGATCCTCGCATACCTCTCTCTCCTCTCAGGTTAAGAGCCAGAATGGAGCATACAGATACATTTATTTTTTGACTGGTGTGAGACACCCAAAGCGCTGCCCTTGTTCTTTCTTTATTCATCGTAAGAGAGTGCAGTTCAGATATACATCATTCTCTCTCTCAAAGTTTCAAGTTTCAAGTTTAATATATATTTGATTGATCGCTTTATCGGTTGCAAAGCGATTTACATATGATTAAAATTACAATATAAAAGAAGTTTTAAGAATAATTAAAAACAAACAAGACATGGACAGTTACGAGATAAACAGGAAACATTAGGATAAGTAGGGGGAGAAATTACAATATATTTGAGAAGAGGGGGAAACAAATAAAGGAAAACACATATGGATGGGATAAGAGAAGGGATATTTGAAAAGAGAGAAAAAAAAAAAAAAATGTTAAAGAAAGGAGAATAGAAATTGATTCCAAGACTTATAAAAAATATATTACATGTGACCGAATAGTATTAAATAACAAAGGCGTCGTTAAATAAAAAAGTTTTTAGTTTACTTTTAAATTTTTCTAAGTTAAGTTCTTCACGTAGATAATTGGGGAGAGAATTCCAGGTTTGGGGAGCTGTAACTGAGAAAATATACTGCCGACGCGTATTGATTATTTTTAGCGAGGGAATGGCTAATAAGTGCTGTTCATCTGATCTTAAGGTTCTATTAGAGGAATAAGGAATTAAAAGTTTATGAATAAAAGCAGGAGTTTTGAATAGAAGGGATTGAAATGTGAGTAAGCAAAGTTTGTAAATAATTCTGTGGGCCACTGGGAGCCAGTGGGCTTCCTTAAGAAGAGGGGTTATATGATCAAATTTTTTAGCTTTTGAGATAAGTCTAATAGCTGTATTTTGTATGATCTGTAAACGTTTGATTTCCTTTTGTGCTATACCCTTAAACGATGCGTTGCAATAATCTAATTTCGATATAACAAGAGAATGAATGAGTATTATTCCCTTATTCTTATTACGTACTCTTGGCAGTCACTGCTGTAACTAAAGGTGCATCTTAAGAGGCTGTCCAAGGTCATCAGACTGATATGTTCAAACATGTCCAGGCAGACTGTGCCCCCAGATGCCGCTTTATGCCACTTAGCCTAGAAAGAGAAGGGGTATTAATCAGAATTTGAACAGTATGTGTCTGGGGCGGGGTGTAGGGCGGAGCTTTTGGTCCCCTCCCCCAATAAAAAAAAGCATTCCGCTGCCTGTGTACAACGTTCACCTGTGATATCAGAATCAAAGCCTAGGGCTCCTTTAACCCTTTCAGGACCAAGGGACCTATTTGTCCCATAACTTTAAAATCCTATCAATTTTGATTGGGATAGTCTACAGTTCTAAATTTGATATGTACGGATTCCATATGATACTGCCTTTATGTAAACAAACTGGTTCCGACATTCATTCATTAGCGTCGTTGCCAGATTGACGAGAAGATTCACTTGCCACACTGTCCGTAAGCCAGAAGTGTGATTTTTTTTAAAAAAAAAATAATGATATTTCACAAAAAAAATCAATTTTTTGGCATCTGCAAGCCCTTTTTACCGTAAAAATGTCGTCAAAACCACAAAAATTGGCCTACGATCCTTATGGTCCTGAAAGGGTTAACGAAGCCGCGTTAGCGGTTTTAACGTGCGAAATAGCGGCGCCAATTTGCCGGCCGCGCTAGCCGCTATCGCCTCCTCTTGAGCAGGCGGTAGTTTTTCGGGGGTTAGCGCGCAATAAAAAGGTGTGCGCGACAAAACCGCTAACGTGGCTTCCGTAAACGGAGCCCCTAACGTTTGCCTGTATGGAAGCGTAAATTCTGCGTTCGTCCGTGTGATAGCCTACCGACAAAAGAAAGGCGTAGGTACGTGCAGAATTAAAAATCTGAAGTTTGAACGTGCGTACGGGCATAACCAAGAGCAAAAATCCGCCAAGATTCTGGAGGCAGAGACATAGCGAAACTTACATGCATGATGTCCGCGCTCTGATTAAAAATCTTCACATAGTGCTTCAGGATATCAAAGTGAAATGCAGGCGTTAGCAAGCGGCGGTGCTTCCCCCATTTCTCGCCACGACTGAGCAACAGGCCGTCTCCTGAACCAGAAAAGAAAGTGATCATCCGCAGTAGCACAACACCCTCGGGGGAATATTCAAAGCGAGATACCACCTTTTGTGTGGAAAAAAACAAAGAGACTCCAACTTACCCAGCCATGGCTTGAGAAAGCCATAGAACAGCTCATCTTTTTGGGCAACAGCAGCTGTGAAGTTACAGGCATAGATTATACACTGTTAAGTCATGTATACTTTACAACCCACAATGATATATATGGAAAAGAAACAACAGACTTCAAAGCTTTCCGAAAAGAAATCAAAACCTTACTATTCAAAAAAATTCGTCCTCACGTCCTAACCCCCCATTCTTTTCCCCTCTTTCTCCCGCTTAGTATCCTCTCTTCAAAATTGCATTAGGCCCCAACGCCTTTAATTGTATCCCTCTTCCTGGATATGTCCAGTTATCTTTTTGATGTAATCCGCTAAGAACTGCAAGGTACAGGCGGAATAGAAGTCATTAATGTAATGTAATATAATAAAGAAGGATATAAAACTGCTGGAGAGGGTGCAGAGACGAGCAACAAAACTGGTGAAGGGTACGGAGAAACTGGAATACGAGGATCGACTTAAAACACTGGGATTGTTCTCCCTTGAGAAAAGGAGACTGCGTGGGGATATGATCGAGACCTTCAAAATACTGAAAGGAATCGACAAAATAGAGCAGAGAAGATTATTTACACTGTCCAATTTGACACGGACTAGAGGACATGTAATGAAGCTAAGGGGGGACAGGTTCAGGACTAATGTCAGGAAGTTCTGCTTCACTCAGAGAGTGGTTGACACCTGGAATGCCCTCCCAGAGGAGATTATTGCGGAATCGACCGTCCTAGGCTTCAAGAGCAAACTAGATGCATATCTCCCTAAGAGAGGCATATAAGGATATGGTGGACTATAAATTAAGCCAGGTGTACACCTGGCGGGGCCTCCGCGTGTGCGGATCGCCGGACTTGATGGACCGAAGGTCTGATCCGGAGATGGCACTTCTTATGTTCTTATGTTCTTATGTTCTTAATCACATTAATACAATCCACTATGGTAATCTCTTTAGTTAGCAGATAAAATGTTAACCTCCTTCAGTTCTCCCACCTCCCCTATCTAATCTAATCTAATGCTTGGTTTTATATACCGAGTCATCATTCTGTGAAAGCTCGACTCGGTTTACAATAGTTAGCTTAAACAAATAAGAACATAAAAAAAATAAAAGCAAATTACGAGAAAGTCCATTTTTAAAATGTTTGGCAAATAAAATGGTTTTGAAAGATTTACGAAAAAGTTGAAGCGAGCCAGAACTTCTTCAAAAAGATGGAAGGTCATTCCAAAGTTGTGAAAATTTAAAAACCCAAAGCTTGACTGAAAATCTTAACTCCTTTGATCCCTTTCCTGGAAGGAAGGGATAATTTAAATTGTTGGTTGCCTCTTGAAAAAGAGAGTCTATAAAGATTCCATGATAAAGGAATAAGAGGGGTAAGAATTCCATATAAAATTTTAAAAGCCACACAAGCACACTTAAATTGAACTCTGAAATAAACCGGGAGCCAATGAAGACTCTGGAGCAACGGAGTCACATGATCAAATTTACGATTCCCAAAGATCAATTTCGCAGCAGTGTTCTGAATCAGCTGCAATCTATAAAGGCAGGTTTTTGCGATACTGAGGCAAATAACATTACAATAGTCCAGACGAGATAATATAATTGGCTGAATTAAAATAGAAAAACGACGATGATAGAAAAAGATATCCAACCTTCCTCAGCATACGCAAACTAAAAAAAGCATTTCTTTAGGGGGGGAAAAAAGACTCAGGTTTTTAGCCATTAACCCATGCGGGTCACAGGTGACATATTCACCCAGCTCTCATTACGGTCATAGGCAGAAAACCTCTTCAGATTATTTGTTCTCTCTTTATTCTTTATCTTTTGTTCATTTTATAAAAAGGCTAATCTTAATCATAAGCCCGTCATCAGAAATTTCATTTCATTGCTAAATAAATAGCATAGTCAGGAGCAGTAGTTTGTCGTTATTATAGTTCTATTTTCTTATTTACATAAACCAGCTATAAAGCCATAAAGGGTTCAACTTATCTTGTAAGCTAGAAAGTGTTAGACATTTCAGCCCGATTTCTCAAAACTTAGGATATCTTCCTCTGGCCGCCGTCCAATAACCAACGCGGCCTGCGTTTCGTGAAGGTATAGTCTTCCCCACTGCGTCACGGTATTTTTTTTATAGAGATCCCAATTCAAATAGGGAAGGTGAGATAACTGAAGGAGGTTAACATTTATCTAAACTAAAGGGGGAGAGTGTGGTGCAGGGGTTAAAGCTACAGCCTCAGCACCCTGAGGTTGTGGGTTCAAACCCACGCTGCTCCTTGTGACCCTGGGCAAGTCACTTAATCCCCCCCCCCCCATTGCCCCAGGTACGTTAGATAGATTATGAGCTCGCCGGGACAGAGAGGGAAAACTGCTTAAGTACCTGAATAAATGCATGTAAACCGTTCTGAGCTCCCCTGGGAGAAAAATAAATAAATAAATTCCCATAGTTGATTATATTAATGTACTTTATAACTCAATCATGTGCCACGTAGCATACAAGTACAGCTAAATCATATATATCTCTCATACTGTAATAACTGATGTGTTCACAGTCTTACATCCCATACAATTAATCATGTGTTTCATTTATTAAGAACATAAGAAGTTGCCCCCGCTGAGTCAGACCAGAGGTCCATCTTGCTCAGCGGTCCGCTCCCGCGGCGGCCCATCAGGCCTAGTGTCTGAACAGTGATCCCTGATTAATTTTGTAACTTACCTCTAATCCCATCCCTATAATCTACCTCTACTCTTATCTGTACCCCTCAATCCCTTTGTCTTCCAAGTACCTATCCAAAGCTTCTTTGAACCCCTGTAGCGTTCTCCTGTTTATCACATCCTCTGGTAACGTTCCATGTATCCGCCACCCTCTGTGTGAAAAAGAACTTCCTGGCGTTTGTTCTAAACCTCTCCCCTTTCAATTTCTCTGAGTGCCCCCTTGTACTTATTGATCCCCTTAATTTGAAAAATCTGTCCCTGTCTATTTTTTCTATGCCCTTCATGATCTTGAAGGTTTCTATCATGTCTCCTCTAAGTCTCCGCTTTTCCAGGGAGAAAAGCCCTAGCTTTTTCAGTCTGTCAGTATATGAAAAAGCTAGGGCTGATCTTGGGAGGGGGAAGAGTAAAGAGCGTTGGCAATGAGAGAAGACTGATGGTGATAAGAGAGGGAAAGATGTGGGGAGTGACTGGGGAAAGGAGTATATCTTCTGGAGTCCTAGAAAAGAATTTGAATACCACTGTCTTATGTAGTCATATTATATAGGTACAGCCATCTTTCATACAGCCATTTGTTAAACACGAAATCATTTGTGCCACATATGAAAGCCATGTTAAATACTTTTAGCCACTTAAATATCAATGTCACATATGGTGTCAGGTCAAAAGCGCGCTGGGACAAAGGCGCGCCCAGACAATTGAGCGTAGCACGGAGGCGCGCGCCGCTCAAACTTACTGTTTTTAGGGCTCCGACAGGGGGGTGTGGGGGGGGAACCCCCCCACTTTACTTAATAGACATCGCGCCGCGTTGTGGGGGGTTTGGGGGGTTGTAACCCCCCACATTTTACTGAAAACTTCACTTTTTCCCTGTTTTTAGGGAAAAAGTTAAGTTTACAGTAAAATGTGGAGGGTTACAACCCCCCAAACCCACCATAACGCCGGCGCGATGTCTATTAAGTAAAGTGGGGGGGTTCCCCAACAAAACCCCCCGTCGGAGCCCCTAAAAACAGTAAGTTTGAGCGGCGCACGCCTCCGCGCTGCGCTCAATTGTCTGGGCGCGCCTTTGTCTTTCGCGCCGTTGTCTGTGAACCGTCACATACGACAGCCGTATATTACATAAAAATTGCCACAGATTACTGTGCTATATACTGTAGTATTAAAAGCCACACAGCTACAAGCAAAATTGGCCAATTAGATCCCTAACTGGTTACACAAGGTTAGATTACTGGTAAACAGGGTTACCAGACGTCCAGGAACAGCCAGACATGTCCTCTTTTTAGAGGACTGATCGGGAAAACCCGGACTTACCCTCTTTTTAGAGGACCGTCCAGGTTCCCAGATGGATTTTCCAAAACCCGGCAGTTTGTCTGGGTTTTGGAAAGCCCTGAGCTCCAGCCGCGTCTGGAGGGCCTTCAACGAGAACGTGAGGACGACGTCCCACGCACACTTGCGCATGCTGGAGGCCCTCCAGATGCGGCCTGGAGGTCAGGTAAAAAGAGATGCGCTTTTGAGGGGGCAGGGCTGGAGGCAGACCAAGGCGGAGCTGGAGGCAGAATAGGGCGGGGCCATGCGTTCGGGTTTTCCATCGTCAAATATGGTAACCTAAATGGTACATATATTATGGTATAATGTATTTGTGGCATTCTGCTACAATGTACCTTTTTTTGAAAAAACAGGAGGAATGTTTTGTGATCCTGCATAAGATTAGTGCCTATAAAACTACTGAAAAGATGATCTAGTTTGTGAAAGCCCAATACAGTGGTAGACGTTCCTTGGGAACTGAAGGATAGTATAAATCCTGGGTGTAGGGAAGTCCCAGAAAAAAATGTAGCATGGAGTGTGTTGGTTTCCCATCCCACTCAAGCATTCAAAGCCTGAGATGCTTTTCCAACTCCTTGCAAGAAGGCCTCACGCTGGCAGTGCAGCATGAGGTCCTGTTGCAAGGAGTTGACCAGCATCGTTGGCTTTTTCCTCTCTCAAGAAGTCATCGATTGCTTGAGTGTCTTAAGTCTCACTCTGCATCTTCCTTTCAGTTGTAGTGGGAAGCGTTCCTCATAGCCTCGTTGTACCTTGACCTCTTCATAGTGGCAGGGGTCAGTTCTCATCAGTGCTGAAAATCGACTCTCTAATTTACCTCTTTCCACTATCTCATCCCTTCATTTTATCATAAACGGGATACATTTTTTAACACGTGCAAAGTTCACAGAGACACTCATTCTTCCCCTCCTCATATCACCAATCACCACCAGTCCTATAAAGATACTATCCAGCACGTATAGAGGAAACTTATGTAAATGGTGCTCAAAATTTGAACAGTATTCTACTACCAGCGACTCATCTCATGTAAATTTAGCAAGCCTACATGAACATCCGCGAATCTCATTTGCATGCGGCATCTTTTGAGAATGAAATCGTTACAATAGTGACCTTGGTAGCAGCCCATCGGATATTACCGTTAAGTTTTGAGAATCTTCCCCCGAGTCCTCAGTATTAAATGCTACATAACTACTATCTCTCCCTTCTAGTATGTATTATTCCTCTCTCATTTGACTTTATGTGCTGTTAATAAGTATATTCTTGAAACTGTTTCATGGTAGTCCTATAATTTTAAATTTGCCGATTTTAACTTTACTACGAGCTTCAATTCATCGGATTTATGTTTCTATTTGGTCTTTTTTACTACTGCTATGCTGTTAACAAAATTGTAAGTTTTATGTTGACTTATACGTGCTGTACACCGCCTTGGGTGAAAGGACTTACACCTACTGAAACTGTGTACATCCAAGCATGCAAGTTGGGAACAGATCCCCTCAATTCTATAACACCGTGCACATTTTTAAGAAAATGCCCCCTGACAAGCTCACCTCAAGGCCACAACTCCTTTACAGATCCGCATGAAAACACTTAGGCCCAGATTCTAAAGGCGGCGCCATAATCAGCAGGTGCCTGAAAACAACGGTGCCAGTCGCATGTTACCTCAGATTATGTTGTCGTTTCTCAGAATCGCAGCCTGCGTTGAAGGTAGACACTGGAAACATAGGCCAGGGTTTTAAAAGCCTACCTTTGTGGTGCCTACCTTCAACGTATGAGGGGGGAAGAGTTGTACGACCACTATATGGAGACCCCTCACGGATGGTGTCTTTTATATGCTCGAGGAATCATAGGGTGCAACAATGGCCTGTATGTGAGAATGCTGTTTGAATGAGTGAGTGGTGGTATGTGTGGGAAGAATGTAATAGACGAGTGTGTGGGTGAAAGTGTTTGAATCATAAGAACATAAGAATAGCCTCACTGGGTCAGACCAATGGTCCATCAAGCCCAGTAGCCCGTTCCCACGGTGGCCAATCCAGGTCATCAGTACCTGCCCAAAACCCAAGGTGTAGCAACATTCCATGCTACTGATACAGGGCAAGCAGTGGCTTCCCCCGTATCTTTCTCAATAACAGACTATGGACTTTTCCTCCAGGAACTTGTCCAAACCTTTCTTGAAACCAGTTACGCTCTCCACTCTTACCACATCCTCTGGCAACGCGTTCCAGAGCTTAACTATTCTCTGAGTGAAAAAAAATTTCCTCTTATCGGTTTTAAAAGTTTTTCCCTATAACTTCATTGAGTGTCCCCTAGTCCTTGTAATTTTTTAACGGAGTGAAAAATCGATCCACTTGTACCCGTTCTACTCCACTCAGGTTTTTGTAGACTTCAATTATATCTCCCTTTAGCCGTATCTTTTCCAAGCTGAAGAGCCCTAACCTTTTTAGTCTTTCCTCATATGAGAGGAGTTCCATCCCCTTTACTATCTCGGTCACTCTTCTTTGTACCTTTTCTAGCGCCACTATATCTTTCCTGAGATAAGGAGACCAGAATTGAACGTAATACTCTAGGTGAGGTCGCACCATAGCGCGATACAGGGGCATTATAACATTCTTAGTCTTGTTAACCATCCCTTTTTTAATAATTCCTAGCATCCTATTTGCTTTTTTGGCCGCCGCCACACATTTGGGGATTCTTTCTGTTATTACTCAAAAAATGCGATAGATGCAGCCAATTTTGAACCAGCTGTTTCTTTCACTGCTATGTTTTGTAATAACCATGTCGATTCTTTACCGTTTGTACATGGTATTTGATATGCTATATTTCTCCGCTAAAGAGTGCTACTTGCACTATCTTTGTTCTATTTTTGGTTGCATTCTGTCCTAATAAACATGATATTACCCAAAAAACCCGACAACAACCAAAACATCGTTTCCAAATACCAACCTTGCCCATAACCGCGCCTCTTGATGTTCAGCGCCACTAGGCATCTGCCTAGATGCGATTCTGGGGCCATGTTTTGAAGGCACCTCGTGGCACTTACAGTTTTTTTTTTCTTTTAATATGTTTTTTAATGGCAGTCAATTACCGGGCCATTAATAGCCAATTAAAATAATTAACTTAGGCTCCGGCAGAGTGCCTACCAGTGCCTTCCCAATGGCGCCATTTTTAGAATCTGCGCCTTAGGCATTATTCTATAAGTGGGCATGCAAGTGTGTTTTCGCACGAATCTGCCTTTTATTGGTGCCTTTTCCACATTGAAATTTAGCACCTAATGTATGGCATCGTATATAGAATCCCCCCTAAAGTTTATCCCCTTACCACATACTATCCCACACTTTCATCCTATCACACAGCAATAAAGGTTCCTCATGTATTCAGCTCACGGATGCTGAGATGGACCCCTTGTTCATATATCTTTTTTTAAAAAAATCATATATCTTATTTCTGTCATTTCCTCTGATATCCATTCCTAGCTCATATATCTCTGGCCTCTTCTCTCATTTTCTCTACTGGACAGCAAGATAAGACACTTTTCTTTTAATGAATTCCTTTGCTGTCCTCCTGAGAAGGAAGGGTATCAACTCCCTGAGGAGACAGAAGACATATTAACACTTTTGATCTCCCAGGGTAAGATTATTATCTAAAACACTACAGCTCATGAGTGAAATGAGGCGTGTTAGTGTGTCACAACTCTAGGGGGAAGTGGCATTAGCAGACTGAAGCCCAGCAGACAAGCAGTGAAAGCTTGTGAACGTTGACAGTACCATCTACCTGAAGCCTGGAAAAGGGGTTTGGTGAAATCAGGATGGAAGAGCCGCGCTATGGGATAAAAGATGCTAAACCACCAGGAGCACCCATATATGTAGGATTTCACCAGGCCATCCACCACCAGCAAGCCTTCCTCTGTGTTCGGAATCTGAGTCGGACAACAAAATGTCAAGGAACGTTAACATAAGATCTGGAAAATCATTCTCTGATTTTAATCTTAAGGGAACAAGGGACAAAGTTAGCATGAGTTCAAGCAAGTTTCCCGCCGAGGGGAAGATTCTCAAAGCAAACGTGCCTTTAACATGCTCGCTAAACCGGTTTCAGCCGGTTTAGCATGCATGTATTTTAGTGGCGGATTATCAAAATGGCTTACCGGGGTCTTTTCCAAGTTTCATTGCAGACTCCGATTCTGCCATGCAAATGTAGTATAATGAGGTCATTAATATTAAGCGATTCTCCAACCTTGGCCACATTTGTAGCCAAAGTTTGCTGACAGGTCTGAGCTGTTGTACCCTTACTTTCTGGTCAGTGCCCGACGGCTGATTGGCTCAGGCACTGACAGGAAAGTAAGGTTTGACAGCTCAGACACCTCCCCCCCCAACACAAAATAAAATAAAAAAATACCCAAATTGAAGATTGGCAGGAGAGATGCCCACTCTCTCCCGCCACGTCACACAATCCCCCGACATTACTAACCACCCTCACCCCACAGTGGGAGAGATACTAACTCCATCCTGCTGCACAATCCCCCCAACACTATTCTCACCCCCCACCCTACAGCGGGAGAGATGCCCACTCCCTCCCGCTGTACAATCCCCCCTGACACTGCTATCTTCCCCGCAGTGAGAGAGATGCCCATTCCTCCTGCCATCACCTACCACCCCCCCCCCCAACAACTCCCCCGATGACCTCAACCCCTCTCTACCTTCTTGACGAAGTCCGGCCAGAAGGATACCCACACGCGCCGGCTGGCAGACCACCTGTTACAAAATGGTGGGCCTTCCCCTTCCCGGTGCATCCTTGAAAGGGCCTTAAGCGCCTGGGCCAATCAGAGCCTTAGGCTCCTCCCTGGCGTATCCCAGGATGCATAAGGAAGGGGAAGGCCTGCCATTTTGTAAGAGACAGACCTGCCAGCCAGAGCGGCATCCCTCTGGCCAGACTTCATCAATAAGGTGGGGGGGATGGGTTTGGGTAAAGGCGGAAGGGAGTGGGCATCCCTCCTGCTGCGGGGGAGGTGTTGGTAGTAGTGTTGGGGGATTGTGCTGCGGGAGGGAGTGGGCATCTATAATGGTTGTCTAATTAGAGGGTTATGCTCAGAGACATGGAGGAAAAAGGGGAACTTGTTCCCCAAAAAACCTCACCCATTGCTATACCCTCAAACTATAATGAAATACTGTTTGTTCAAAGGCATCAAAAGATCAAACTAGAACTTATTGGTTGAACAATGTTCTTTGGCCTCGACGTACGTTTCAATATTTCATCAGGAAGCCAAATAGTGAGTTCAAAAAGACACTACGTCTTTCATAAGGGTGTCAGTCTCTGTTAAAACTTTAATTTTAATTACAGTAAAACTTTGGATTGCAAGGAACTTGGTTTGCACGTCAAGCAAAACATTTGATTAAATTTTAACTTGATATACAGTACAAGCAATGTCTTGCAATACAAGTACATACAGTAGACACACATCACAACTGAACCAAGAGTTTTTCTCTCTCTGACGCTGCAAGAGGGTAGTGACTGTATACAGTATACACAGTATACGTATACACACTATACGTATACAGTATACGTATACAGTATACGTATACACAGTATACACAGTATATACAGTATACGTATACACAGTATACACAGTATATACAGTATACGTATACACAGTATACAGTGCACACAGTATACACACGTCACATCATCACAACTGAGACGATGGTTCTTCTCTCTCATCCCATCCCATTCCCAACCCTCCCACCCCTACAGAACCACTCCCCCCTGCCATCCCACAAAAATACGATAGGCAACCCAAGGAACTGTCCAGAAAACTCAAATCACCAAGTCATAAATTATTCACTACTGGGGCAACAGAGCTGGAAAGTTTCTAGTTAAATATGATCCACCCTCGTAGGGAGGTGTCCCGCATCACTCGGATCCGTGACTAGATTATTCAAAATCTGACTGCGGCCTCTCAGTCAGGACATTCAGATAAGGAGTCCACACTTGTAGAAAAGTTTTACGGCGCGTCTGAGAAACTGCTACAGCTCTCGCCTCCTACCGCATCCGGGTTTGTAGTTTATTCCTCCAATACCATATGGAAGATCTGAATGTTTTTCTTTCCCCTTCACTCACTACATTTTGTCTGGTTTGAGGCATTCCTATGATGTGACGATTAATACTTGTTTTCTTTCTATTTATTACCTTTAAAAGTGGACTAACCTGGCTACCACAACATTTTATCCTAGGGTAGAGCAAACTTTTATCATGTCATTGTGTTGCTGTCCTAAAGTTATCTGGATAACTTTTAATTACCATGTTTCCCCGAAAATAAGATTGTCATATTAATTTTGGGCCCAAAAAACACACTAGGTCTTATTTTGGGGATAGGTCTTATTTTTTTCATGGACAACAATCATCTCTCCCTTCCTCTCCTTCACCCCAATTCTTCCTCTTTCATTTCTGTCCCCCACATATGCCATATCTTTCCTCCCCTCCCATCCCTCGTGCAGCAGAACCCTTGCACAGCTTCTAAACCTCCCTTCCTCCCACCCCCCCATGCAGTCGAACCCCCGCTGACCCTCCCATCTTTCCATCTCTCCCTCCCATCTGAACCCCGCCGACCACGAGACCGACATACCTCCCTCCCTCCAAACGGCAGCAATCTATACAACTGCCGGGGCCTTCCATATGCTATGTCACTGATGACATGAGTGATGCAGCAGAGGGAATGCCCCGGCGGGAGAAGGCCGCGAAACAGCCTGTTTAGATTGATTCCGTTTGGAGGGAGGTATGTCAGCAGGGTTCAGACAGCAAGGAGAGATGGAAAGATGGGAGGGTCAACAAGGCTTCAGCTGCGTGGCGGGGGAGGGGAAGAGTAGCACTGCTACCAGCGAATCCAGGGACGATATAACTAGCACTTATTTGGGGGGCAGACCTACCCCGAAAATCACGCTAGGGCTTATTTTCAGGGTAGGTCTTATTTTCTGCAGCTTATCTATCCAAACAAATCTTACTGAATGAATCAAGTTATCTAAATTTACCACCGATTGACTTGCCCTCAATGTGTCTGCATTATGGCTTAATATATTTACACATGTATAAATATTCTGGACTTTACTCAGAAGGAATCAGGACTCGTACCATTCCCAGGTGTCCCAGCAGCCAGTTACGGCGTGGAGGCTCAGGAAAGCAACGCAGATGCTTGACATTGGTGGCATAGCGCTGCATGAAGATAACCACCCGTTGAAGAACATAGAAGAGCAGAAGGATCGCCAAGAGGAGCAGAGCAGAGACGACATATATCCGGATCAGAGTTCGTTCCAGGTGCAAGAAATCCAGCATTTGATCCACAAATGGAAACATCCTACAGGAAAGAAACCAGAATGAGGTAAAGGCAAGGGAGACGCCAGAAAAGTAAGACCCTGCTACAGGTTTGCTCAGCCCTGTGCATGACACTGGGAAATGTTGCACTATGAGAGAGACCTCGTTACAGATACGAAAGTATATTAAGGGTTAAAATACTTTACAGAAAAAAATAAAGAAATCTGAACAGCTTGATAAAAAAAAGTTAGCATGGAGTTCCAGTGACGTGGTGAGCTTGTCTGGATGCCTTTTAGCTGAGCTCCTGCACTTTGGGTCTCATCTGTCTTTAAATCATTGTTTTTATTCACTTGAATTTTTACAAAATGCTATTAACACTTATTTGAATAGATAATCTTCAGCTACAAATATTATGAGCTCTAAACGAGTCCTGAAAGAAAAGGAAAAGGAATGGGACGAACTTCAACCGTTACAACTGTCTGGTGAGATGGCTGACTCAGACGGGAGATAACAGCTGCAGTAGTAAAAGCTTTGGAGCCTAGGTTTACTCACCTTTCAAGTCAATTAGCTGGGGTTGACGCTTTGATGTCTGACTTATCTAGGAGAGCAGGAGTGCTTGAGGTAGGAGTTGCTGTAATTGAGGACACAGCTACTTTGAAGGAACAGATCAAATTACAGGAAGTCAAGATAGAAGATATTGAAAATCGTTCACGAAGAGATAACATCCGGGTAGTGGGTGTTCCTGAGTCAGTGTCAGAAGCTCGTTTACTATTTCAACTGGAGGATTGGTTTAAAAATAAACTGCTGCTTCCATCAGATACTGGCCCACTCTGTTTAGAATGGGTAAACCGGGTGGGTATTAAACTAGATAACCATCAAAGACCACGAATAATCATAGCTGAAGTGCATAATTATGCACATAAAGTGGCATTATTTCAGCAATATTGCCAATGTAAAGAGACACTAACTTTTGCTGGAGCTCAAATTAGACTGTTTCAAGATTACTCTGCTTCATTATCAGAGAAACGTCGGCAGTTTTCCCCTATTTGTGCTGATTTCGTGAAAAGAAAAATGCGATTCATTCTGGCATATCCTACAACATTATGCATTTTTACAAACACTGGCTGGAAATCATTCACATCTATTTTGGAGGCAAATAATTATATACGACTGTTGTCACCAGCTACTTCAACAATTTGATGCCTATCAGATCTTGAAAATTCATACTGTCATTATATGATGTTGATAAGTTATTTTGTAATAGGTGCTGTTCATATAATGTTTTGTTTTTTTCATTAGGGTGGTTTGTGCAGATTGGGTGATGGAGGCTGTGATGAAGTATTTCAAAATTTAATATACTTTCTTTATAGTTGTGTTTTTTTTTTTGTCTATGTAGGGCTGTTACTGTCTTATGTTTCCTGATTTGTAACATTTAAATATTAAAAAGTAAACAATAATAAAAACTACATGAAGACAGAGGAAACTATTATTGATAAGACTTAGAAAGTAATTTAGGAAAGAAGAGGAAAAATTTTTAAGTCATGATAAAGAATGGCAAAGATGGCAAGGAGAGAGGAAAATTCAAAATTCAAAATGATATGAAGAATGGAAAAGAAATGAGATGCAATTTATGCTTTCTGCCTTCCTGATCTACACTGAGAAGATTCCATGTGAATGTTCTGTCTATCTGTAGCATGACGCAGGAGACTTATTGACAATCGACCTAGTTCTTCCACAGGATAATTGCTATCAGTCTGGATATTAGAAAAGGAAATAAATCTTTAAAGATATGAGAAAGAGTGGCAAAAATGGGAAAAAGTGGAAGGTGAAGAAATAATGAAGGCAAGAAGGGGTGAAAACTTTAAAGTTCAAAAACAAATATTGAAGAAATGGAAAAGAAATGAGATTCATTTTGTGCTTTTTTGCCTTCTTGATCTACTTTGAGATAGACAAGTAAATCTACATTTAGTCCATCTGACATTCTAAGTAACACCTCAGTTCAAGAAAGAATATAAAATAATTTTAAAAATATGAGAAATAGAAACGGGAAACATCTGATATTTATACACCTTGATGCTTGTACACCTTAAACATTTTTAAATTAAATTTTTATAAAAATACAGATGCTAATATTGAATATGTGGAGATGCTTCATTGTAGTGTCTGTTTGGATCGCCGTGATTGGAAAAAGAAAAAAAAAAAGAAACAATGAAAGAAACCTATTAAAGTAGAATTTAATATATAATAAAATAAAATGCATATACAGTCAAACCTCGGTTTACGAGTGCACCGTTTTGCGAGTGTTTTGCAAGACGAGCAAAACATTCTCACAAATCGTGATGCGCAAACCGAGCATTGACTCGATTTGCGAGTCCCCCTGCCTGACAACCGGCATCACCCCCCGCCCGCAAATGCCACCCCCCACGAACCGGCATTGCCCCCCCCCCCCCCAAACTGAATGCTTACTCCCAATGTGGCACCAGCACGCAGCACCAACCCAAAGGAGATGCCGGTGCTGGTGCCCGAAAATCGTGTCTCTCCTCCGACTGGGCCATGAGCATCTGCGCATGCTCAAGGCCTTCTGGCTCTCGTTCTCTCTGAGAATCTTGGAGAGAGGTGGGAGCCAGAAGGCCTTGATTATGCACAGATGCTCAAGGCCCAGTCAGAGGAGAGGCACGATCTTCAGGCACCAGCACCTCCTGTGGGTTGGTGCTGCATGCCGGTGCCACATTGGGGGGGGGGGTAAGCTTTCAGTTTAGGCAGGTGGGGGATGCCAGTTCACGTGGGGGGGCCGGCATTCACGAGGGGTGGGGCGATGCCGGTTCACCGGGGGGGGGGGCAGCGTTTGCGAGCGGAGGCCATGCCGGTTTACGTGGGGGGAGATCTGAAAGCGCACCAATGGCCTCAGGGATGGGGGGTCTTATGGGGATATGGTGGGGTGGGGTGGAGAGGTGGAACGAATCAAATGAGTTTCCCTTACTTTCTATGGGGAAATTTGCTTTGATATACGAGTAAATTGGTTTATGAGCATGCTTCTGGAACGAATTATGCTCGTAAACCAAGGTTCCACTGTATATATTTTGTCACACAGTGGGTCCCAGTTGGTGAGCCCACTGGGTGCTAATCACGGTTCTGACGTGCCTTCAAGAGTTGAAAGCCCTGTTCTGGTGATAACCTTTACACTGGCAATGCTAAAAGAGAAATAAGACCACAATTCAGTCACTGGTAAGATGGAGTGGTCATTCAGTACTCAGTAACTTTCAAAACATTTAAGCTAAAAAAAAAAGGTAGTTTCAGTTCATTTGCTTAGCTCCTTCAGCTTCCTATATGCCAACCAAGGCATCACGGTTCCCCCCTCACAGGTTGTAGCAAAGACAACAAATAAAGCAAAAAAACAAAACAGTTCACCTGTTCCTGGGGTTACAGTGCAACTCCTCAGGCTGCCAGGTCAGCACATGGCTTGCTACACCCTTCATTCATGGCAAGTCCAGGAATTAAACTTCTGGTTTTCGTCACACAAAAGATCAAAACAAAATCATGTATTCATATAGTAGTTCATATAGTCCAAAACACTCTCTTGTAGGGTTGCCGTAAAATCTGGACACCCCCCAGGCCCGCCAATCTCTGCCCCAGTCCTGCCCTAGCTCCGCCCCTCGCTGTCTGCTTTGGTCGGGCAGGAGACAATCCGCGCATGCTGAGCATTTCTCATTCAGGCTTTGAAGTTACTGCGCCTCAGGTCCTGATGCACTTTAGAAAAGAGACCCCTAAGGAGTTAATTCTATAAATGGACACCTCTTTGTAGCAGGTGGGGGGTTCTGGCAGGAGGGACTGGGTCATCCCTCCTGCCGGTAGTCTCCGCAGGGGGGGGATGGGACAGGTTTCTGCAGCTGCTAAACATATTGCGGTATGCTCAGCGGCCGCGTCTGCTTGAAATGTAGGCCAGCATGCTAATATATGCTTATTAGTACAGGGACTCCAACCTGGCAACTTGCTAATACTTTCATACTCTACCCACCAGATTTTACAACTGACCAGAGAGTAAACTGAATAACAGATGTTAAAACTCATGCGGATTGTGAAAAATTGCAGGCGGACCTTAGGAAATTGGAAGACTGGGCCTCCACGTGGCAGATGAAATTTAATGTGGACAAATGCAAAGTGATGCACATTGGGAAGAATAACCTGAATCACAGTTACCAGATGCTAGGGTCCACCTTGGGGATTAGCGCCCAAGAAAAGGATCTGGGTGTCATCGTAGACAAATACGATGAAACCTTCCGTTCAATGCTCAGAATTGAATCAGTTCAGCGGATGGCCACCAGGATGGTCTCGGGGCTAAAGGGTCTCCCGTACGAAGAAAGACTGAGCAAATTGCAGCTCTACACTCTCGAAGAGCGTAGGGAGAGGGGAGACATGATTGAGACATTTAAATACATCACAGGACGGGTCGAGGTGGAAGATGATGTCTTTCTTCTCAAGGGACCCTTGACCACAAGAGGACATCCGCTCAAACTCAGGGGAGGAAAGTTTCGTGGAGACGCCAGGAAGTACTTCTTCACGGAGAGAGTGATTGAGCATTGGAACAAGCTTCTAGTGCAGGTGGTCGAGGCACGCAGCATCCCAGACTTCAAGAACAAATGGGATACCTATGTGGGATCCCTACGAGGGTCATGCCAAGGGATAGGGTCACAAGGGTATGGACTTGAATGAGCAGGTCAGTAGAGTGACAGTATAATTACAATTATACTTTAGGGGGTCAGTAGACTTAAGAGGGTGGGTAAATGGTGTGGGCAGACTTGATGGGCTGTAGCCCTTATCTGCCATCATCTTTCTATGTT
Source organism: Geotrypetes seraphini (assembly GCF_902459505.1). Classification (NCBI taxonomy): domain Eukaryota; kingdom Metazoa; phylum Chordata; class Amphibia; order Gymnophiona; family Dermophiidae; genus Geotrypetes; species Geotrypetes seraphini. The sequence continues at coordinate 112,043,345 of NC_047095.1, read as the reverse complement.
TCTATGTTTCTATGTTTCAATATGCGGCAGTGGCGGCCAAAAAAAGCAAACAGGATACTAGGAATTATTTTAAAAAAGGGATGGTTAACAAGACTAACAATGTTATAATGCCCCTGTATCGCTCCATGGTGCGACCTTACCTGGAGTATTATGTTCAATTCTGGTCTCCTTATCTCAAGAAAGATATAGCGGCACTAGAAAAGGTTCAAGGAGCGACCAAGATGATAAAGGGGATGGAACGCCTCTCATATGAGGAAAGACTAAAAAAGATAGGGCTCTTCAGCTTGGAAAAGAGACAGCTGAGGGGAGATATGGTTGAAGTCTACAAAATCCTGAGTGGAGTAGAACAGGTACAAGTGGATCGATTTTTCACTCCGTCAAAAATTACAAAGACTAGGGGACACTCGATGACTTTAAAAACCAATAGGAGGAAATTTTTTTACACTCCGAGAATAGTTAAGCTCTGGAACATGTTGCCAGAGGATGTGATAAGAGTAGATAGTGTAGCTGGTTTAAAGAAAAGTTTGGACAAATTCCTGGAGGAAAAGGGAAATGATCCAGCACTCATAGGAATTCCTATGAGCGTCAGAGTATTTACCTCACTGACCCGCGCTAAAAAGTCTAGCGCCATTTAGCAAAACCCAGAGTTAAATTGTTGGTGCTCAAATCTTTTGCTTGAATGCATAAACCAGACTGGCGGTATCATTGGAGAGCTCCCTTCTCACTTTCCCCCACTCCTTCTTGCCTGAGGGAGGGGAGAGAGAGAGATACCTGACTGGGGGAAGGTGGAGAGCTGTACAGAGTCACGAATGAGACTGTAAGCTTTTTTATTTTAGCAAGAACTATTTAAACAGACAGACAGACAGGATGCCAGGATAGGGGATACAGTTGGAGGGGGGGGGGTTAATCTGCTGGCTAGGGTGGCGAGTGGTGAGCAGTGGGCAGTGAGAAGTAGGGTATGGATTGAAGGCTATATCAGAAAGTAATTGGAAGAATCATGATAGAATAAATTATACTTTCTGGTGGGTGAATGTGTGTACTATATACAAATGTAAACGAATTAATGCAGAGTGTAGGGGACTTAGTGGAATATTCAACAAAATTTGGTGCCCATTGACTACATTTGTACAAATATAATACTGTATTTTGTCTTACTTTTTTCTTGGTTTATTTATCTTTACACATCCAGGGAGGGTGGGGGGTTGGGGGTTGGGAGGAAATATTGATAATGATATTTTAGATAACTTGGTTTCATTTTATATTATTTCCTTGGTTCTTATGTTATTACTATATGCGAAATAATGTAATTATTGAATGATAGTTCTGTTATCTATATAGATATTAGTGTTATGACTGAATGCAATAATATACTGTTCTTTTATTTATATAACACTGTTCTTGTTTAAAAATCAATAAAGAATTATAAAAAAAAAAAAAGAAAGGTGGGTTATCAGTCTACTTTTAAACAAGCAAGGGGAAGGGGCGTGACAGACGAACTCAGGTAGTTCAGTCCAGACATATGGGGCAGCTAGATGAAAGGAACGAAGTCTAGAACTGGTAGCGGAGGAGAAGGGTGGCACAGTGGTTAAAGCAACAGCCTCAGCACCCTGGGGTTGGGGGTTCAAATCCACACTTCTCCGTGTGACCCTGGGCAACGCACTTAATCACCCTATTGCCCCAGGTGCATTAGATAGTGTCAAATGCTGCTGACAGATCTAAAGACACTATTTGACACTATCGATCATGTCTTACTTCTTGATAGACTAAAATCTATAGGTGTCTGTGACCAAATACTAGAATGGTTCGCCTCCTTTCTTTCTAATCGATCATCCATAGTTAGTTTCAATAACACAACATCAAAGTCTTATACTCTCAATTATGGCATTCCACAAGGATCCATCCTATCCCCATTATTGTTTAACATTTTTCTATCACCCCTGTTAAGTCTATGTCAATCGATAGGCTCTACTACTTACACATATGCCGATGCCATTCAACTTTCACATCCCCTAAATCCAGAAGATACAGAGGAAATACTTGAGATCAACAAAAAATTTGAGACAATCAAAGACTGGCTCAATTCCAACATGCTAGCTCTAAATATACGAAAAACAAAAGCTTTAATTTTCCCGTGGAAAAAGGGAATAAGTTTGAGTATTCTTTTCACTCTTAATAACATTCATCTGGATTTAGTAACATCTCTAAAAATATTGGGTGTCATTATTGACGATAAGTTCTCCTATCACGAACATATAAGTAATACTGTTAAATTCTGCTTCTATAGATTACGCTTGATTCGCTCGATTTCTAAGTTTCTCGAGCCAAAATCACTAAACGTTTTAATCCACTCCTTAATTATCGCTAAACTTGATTATTGCAATTCATTATTAATAAACATCACACAAAAAAAAGAAAAGAAGCGTCTTCAAGTAATACAAAACATCACGTTACTCCTTTCCTGATCAATTCACACTGGCTTCCAATCAACCATCGTATCACCTTTAAAATATTACTCTTAGTATTTAAAACTCTGTCCACCCATGAACCACAATTTATTAATAGAATGCTTATATTCCTTATAATACACCGCGCTCCCTCCGATCTACAATCCAAAAGCTCATAGCAGTCCCTTCCTTGAAAGTTATTGGAACCAGACGCCATGATATGTTTTCGGTGATGGCCCCACAACTTTGGAACACTTTTCCTCAATATATAAGAGAGGAAAACGATCTCAGCCCTTTTAAAAATAACTTTAAAAGTTTTCTTTTTAAAGATGCTTTTAATCTTTAAATTATACTCAAATTGTAAAGTAGTTACCTTCCAGGATTATACTGCCCCCCTCCCTAATGTTTTTTTTCCCACCTATGGTTCTTTTTTCTACTTTAAAGCACTGATTTGTAACTTTATTCCTCCATCCCTTGTGTATCAATTAGTCTGTAAGTTTGTCGGTCTAACCCATTATTTTTAAATTTTAAAACAGTATGTCTAAATGTATGTTCCTTTTTATTGTATTGTATCTCGCTTAGTCAATTTGAAGAAGCGATTTATCAAATCAAAATAAAACTTGAAACTTGATAGATTATGAGCCTACCGAAATAGAGAGGGAAAAATGCTTGAGTACCTAAATAAACTCCTGGAAACCATTCTGAGCTCTCCTGGGAGAACAGTATCGAAAAATGAATAAACAAATGAAAGCAGCTTATCTGAGGAATGGAGACAATGTCATAATCTGCACCAAAAAATACATTTTTACTAGTTGACTTCCAGAAGAGGGAAGTTTCCTTAGAAGCTCAGTTTCTAAAGGCTTCAGTTAAAGACAGTGGCAAAATCATAGCTAGAGAGAAAAGAAAAACACACCTGTTTGAGTAGCTCTTCTATGCCCAGCTCTTCTTTCTTCTGCCTGAACCTTCCTCTCATGGGCTGATGGTAGATTTTGACTGAACATGCGCAGTAAAAGATTCTGTTTCTGGGATTCTTTGGATATGTGGCTTTGTCTGTACTGCCCTCTAGTGGGATATGTGAGAGTTTTAACATCTGTTCTCAAGCGATCTCTGCAGCTACAGGGAGCCCTGAACTAGAGAGTTGCGCGGGGACAGAAATCCCACCCGTCCCCACCCGTCCCCGCCAAAATCCCACCCATCCCCACCCGTCCCCGTGAGGAATCCCTCCGTCCCCACCCGTCCCCGTGAGGAATCCCTCCGTCCCCACCCGTCCCCGCGAGGAATCCCCTCCGTCCCCACCCGTCCCCGCGAGGAATCCCCTCCGTCCCCACCCGTCCCCGCGAGGAATCCCCTCCGTCACCATCCTTCCCTATAAACTTCAGAAATAGTTATTTTATTTAATTATGCTACTGAATTAAAGGCTCTGGTAGAGACCCATTTACAAATAAGCAAAGAGACTATTAATTTGGAAATATTAATTGGGAAGAATACATACTTTGTAAATGGGTTTCTACCAGAACCTCTAATGTAAATATAAAATATAAATACTCAGCTGATGAGAACCCACAAACTGTCAGCTGAGGACTTCCTTTGCAGTTGGCCTGGGGTCCCTTTTGCCAAGCTTGGCAGGCAGCAGTAGCGTCCCTGAGTCACAGATGCTGGCACCTCAGTGGCTCATGGATGCTGCCAGCGACTGCTGCGCTTGGTGGAGGGGAGTTCTGACCATCTCTAGAGGAGGTCCTCTGCTGGCGGTGCTTGGGGATCCCCACCAGTCACAGCAAGGGCCAACAAGTACTTCAACACTGTAGAAATAAAACCAGAAATGCATTTCCTTTTCTTTTGAACACAAAACAAAGATATCTGCCATATACATTTCCCAAGGCAGATGACTCTATGCAATGTCACCTCGGTAACAAAATACAAAAATAGACAAATACACCCCCTCCCTTTTTACTAAACCACAATAGTAGGTTTTAGCACAGGGAGTTACGCTGAATGCCTCGCGCTGCTCTCAATGCTCATAGGCTCCCTGCGCTAAAAAACAATATTGCGGTTTAGTAAAAGGGAGCCATAGTGCAAAATATAGACAGCAGATATAAATTCTCAAAACAGACACATTTTGATCACTAAATTGAAAATAAAATCATTTTTCCTACCTTTGCTGTTTGGTGATTTCATGAGTCTCTGGTTGCACTTTCTTCTTCTGACTGTGCATCCAATCTTTCTTCCTTTCTTTCAGCCTCCTGTATGTTTCCTCTCCTCCAGACCTCATTCTCTCCCCCAACTTTTTCTTTCTGTCTCCCTGTTCCCCCTTCTTTCTGTCTCTCTGTCTGCCCCCTTTCTTTCTTTCTCCGTGCCCTCCCCCAAGCCACTCGGTTTGCTGCCACCCCCATCGGGGAATAGTCCCCAAGCCACCGCTGTCCCAAGCTTTCCCTGCAGAAGCGTCGCGCTGACCAGCATTCCGCTCCCTGACGTCAATTCTGACGTAGGAGAGGAAGTTCCGGGCCAACAAGGCATTTCTCCTCATTCCATCCAGCCTGAGCCCCATCTCTCCTTGATCCAGCATTTCCCTTCTGTGTCTGTCAGAATTACCATTCCACCTATTTTCCAGCATCACCCTTCTTTGTGTCCATCTCACCTATATCCCTATCTCACCACTTTTTCAGAATCTTCATTTGTCTCTGTCCTTGTCTTTACCCCATATTCACCATTTGCCCTTTCAATGTCTTTATCTCCCCCCCCCCCCACACACACACTTTTTCAGCATTACTTCTATGTCTCTATTTCACCTCCTCTTCATGTCCCCTCTGTATCTCTATCCTTATTCAGAAGGTCCTGCTTACCCTTTCTCTTCTTTGTGTCACTATCTCCATTTTCAGCTTTCCCCCTTTTTCCTTTGTTAATGCACCCTGTAGCCAGAATATTTCCACCCTCTCTCCACTCCGGCCCAGCCCAGTATGAAATATTTCCTTTTGTTTCTCTCCCCTCTCTCTTCTCCTCCCTCACCCACGAGTCCTGCATCTGGCCCTCTCCCTTCTACCTGCACCTGGCAACACCCCCCTGCTCCGCGGCTCTCTTAAGCAACTCGTCAGCAGCGGTGATCAAGACAAGCTGCCGACATCGAGGCCTTCCCTCTACGAGTCCCACCTTTGTGGAAAAAGGAAGTTGAAACAAGCGGGACTCGCAGAGGGTAGGCCCCGACGCCAGAAGCTTGTGTCGATCGTTGCTGCTAAGTTGCCGAAGAGAGCCGCAGGTAGAAGGGAGAGGGAGATAGGAAGGCTGTAGAAGCTCCGGAGCATGACACCGAACCCGGCCAGGATGATTTCTTTTTCAGGCTGCTGCTGCCGCTGCCATCCCCCACCCGAAATGACAAAAAACAGCCTAATGCCCGCGTCGGGAAATAGCCATGCTGAGCAGTGAGCTCAGCACGTACACAGATGAAAGCCTTGCTTGCTGATTGGTCCGGCGGCACGGTGGGGCGGGGCCGCCGGACCAATCAGCAAGCAAGGCTTTCATCTGTGTACGTGCTGAGCTCACTGCTCAACATGGCTATTTCCCGACGCGACGCCAGACTTGCATCGCCAGAATTTAGGTAGGTTGTTTTCATCCCCGTGGGAGTCCCGTGGGCAAGGGGGCGTCCCCGTGGGAGTCCCGTGGGTCAGGGGGGCATCCCCGTGGGAGTCCCGTGGGCCAGGGGGCGTCCCCGTGGGAGTCCCGTGGGCCAGGGGGGGAACCCGCGGGATCCCCGCGGGACCCGCGGGATCCCCGCGATCCCCGTTCCCGTGCAGACCTCTACCCTGAACAGCTTTCAAGTTTAATGGTTTTTTTGATTAATCGCTTAATCGTATTTCTAAGCGATGAACAATTTAAAATTACAATAACTGGGAGACAATACAATACAAAACTATGTATAACGACATAAGGGATTAAAAATTTAACTTAGCTTTCCATGTTTAATGTTGTTATGCCACCAATGGTGTACCTTCATGGCAGTTTACAATAACACAATTACAATTCCATTTAGAGGAAGGAAATTACATCATCTTTAAAGAGAAGAGAAGAAAAATGTAAGGATGCCTGTGTTGTCCTGTCCCAGCCACCCCAGCACTGCTCACACTGCTAAAAGCATAGATGGCTTTAAAATTTCCAAATGTGTCTTTGAATAAGTAGGATTTGAGTTGGCCCTTAAACGAGTGAAGGGATGGCTCTAACTGCAAAATTAAAAGTAATGCATTCCTGAGTGTCGGTTCAGTGACACGAAATATTGATTCATGAATGCCGTGGTTCCCTAATGTCATTATTATCAGGGCCAGTCTTAGGCAGGGGTAAGAGGTGCGGGTGCACAGAGCCCCGTGCCCTGGCATCTCACCCCTTCTCTCTATCCCACCCAAGTCTCCCTCACCTTCCTGCTCCACGCTGTGCAGGTGGTTGCCGGAGACCTTCCTAGTGCTGTCCCTCTGCCGTGGTCTTCTCCAGAAACAGGAAGTTGCATCAGAGAGAGTCAGACTGCGGCAGGACAGTGCTGAGAAGGCCACCAGAAGACTATCATGAGTTACTCCTGCTGGCAAAACCCTGCACAGCGTGGAGAGGGAAGGTAAGGGAGACTCGGAGAGGAGAGGGTGAGATGCCAGGCCACAGGGCCCCCTGGAGTAGCTGGATTTTAAAGTAGATCAGAGGGAGGGAGTTCATAGAAAGGGGGTAATATGCCAGATTGGGGAGGAAGGTGAAAGGGCAGAAATGGTGGGAAAGAGAGGAGAGGGAAAGAGAGATGGTGGATAGTGGAATGGAAGGAGAGAAGAAAGGGAGAGAAGGATGGGGAGTGGTATGGAGGGAAGGAGAGAGAGATACTGAATGGGAGAGCAGTTGGGAAGAGGAAGGGAGAGATGATGAACCTAGGGGAGGTGTGGAGGGAGAGATATGGGATGGGAGGGCAGTTGGGAAGAGAAAGGGAAAGATGGTAGACCTGGGGGAGAGAGAGATATAGAAAAGGAGGTGAATTGGGAAGAGGAAGGGAGAGATGGTGCACCTGGGAGAAGTGGGGAGGGAGGGAAGGAGGGATATGGGAGGGCAGTTGGGAAGATAAAGGGAGAGATAGTGGACCTCCTGGTGGTGGTGGGTAAGGGGAGGGAATAAAGCTGGAAAGGAAGGCAGTCTGGAAGAAAAAGAGAGAAGGTGAACCTGGGGAAGGAAGGGAAAAGAGAGGAAGAAATATTTGGTCTGGGTGGAAGGGAGGGAGAGATGCAGCATCTCTTTCCTCTTTCCTGCAACATCGACTACAAAGAGACCAAAATGCTATGGTTAGGCTATTAAAAAACCTTGGCCCTTTCGATCTCATTACCCCCAGCACTGAATGAAGTACACTGACTACCTATAAGGAAGCGAGCCATCTTTAAACAACTGATGATAGCCTTCAAACGTCTCCATGGCATGATTCCCCCACTACATGGCAGAAAAGCGCCCCATCTACCACTCATCTAGGCTACTCAGATCACAACTAGAACGCCGGCTGTGCATTCTGCCAGCGTACCATCTCCACCTGGAAACTTCCCAGAAACAATCATTTTCCTATAGCGTTTTAAAATTGTGGAACATATTATTTGTACCATTGAAAATTATGAAGTGTTATATTTATTGTTAATTTGTTTGGATATATTGTTACACTTATTGTAAATTTGAAAATGAATAAATAATTAAAAAAAAAAAAAAAAATTGTGGAACCTGCGCCCCCCTACCATCCCGAGCTATAGACATCCTATTGCCCTTATGGAAAGCAGTGAAGACAATCTTAATTCCCAAATCATTGCATACCTGACTTAAGGTTCTAACCGCCAGGTTATGGCAGACCATGGTCACCAGAGACTCATTGTGTATATGCTGCTTAATGTTCAATCATTTACCGTTGCTGTCTAGAGGCTAGATTCACTAAACTCACCGATCATGTCCCGACCAGTTTGTGATCGTTTCCCGACTTGATTCACTATGCCCGATCAATCTCCCACCCAATCCGATCCACCCATGCAAATGAGGGGAAATGGCATGCATAAGTAGGAAGCCATCGATTCACTATGCAGAAGCAGAAACACCAATTGGGTTTGCCGATCCGAAATGAAGCGACTACTGAGGACCAGTCGCTTACTGTCCTTGCTGACTCTCCTGCTCTCTGCCGCCCTGAAATCCCAGTATCGAGATTACAAAACAACCATCAAAAAAACCAAAACTGTACATATGCATGCGAACTCCCTTTTTATTCTGCAAAAAGTGCAGTGCGAGCCCGTGGTTTTAACCCACGGGTTTAAAGTGTGTTCTGTTTCATAATCAAAGCATGTTCTTGTTCCATAATCTGGCTGCACAGGTTCTGTTCCATAATCTGGCTGCACAAATTGAAATGATTCCTTTTAAAAAAATGTCCACTTGTAGGGCCAGCAAGTAAACTGCAGCCGCCCCTTCCCCTTTATTTTGAGCTCGCTTGTGCAAAGAGCAAGTGCATGCGCAAATGGCATCCACAACCAACAAGGATAATCTGCGCATGCGTCTCGATCGTTCTACAGTGATCTGTGGGATCGCTTGCGGGCGGGCGTCCGATCAGTTCATTTGCATGCTGACTCTGTAGTGAATCGGTCGCTCGGCAAAACTCGGCCACGAATCGCCCAACATCGATCCATGTCGGTGAATGTAGTGAATCTAGGCCTTAGTCTAATGTCTCCAGAACGACCGTGAATGTTCCACTGTAACCCCATTCTGGGCTCCTAGGAAGAATGGGCTATAAAACGAAATACGGTACTCCCCTGATATTCGCAGGGGTTCCGTTCCAGGAACCCCCACGAATCTTGAAAAACCGCGAATACATTTTTTCACGGGGGAGACTGAAGAGGACAGCGGAAGAGCAGCCGGAGCACCACGAGTGCAGGAAATCACTTGCAGTATGCTCTGAACGCCTCTTCCTGCACTAAGTCGGGCCTTCTCCAATCAGGAGCTGAGTGTCAAAGCAACTCCTGATTGGATAAGGCCCGACTTAGTGCAGGAAGAGGCAGTCGAAGCATACCGCGAGTGATTTCCTGCACTCGAGGCGCTCCGGCTGCTCTCTCCTGCCTCTCTCACTGCCCTCTCCTTGTAGGTGTTTCGCAGTCGGAAAATACCACGAATGACCGGGACTGCAAGCCGCTGTCCGCGAATGACCTGGAGGAACACTGTAAATAAATCCTATTGTTCTGCATCAAAGGTAGGGGGGAGAGAGAGAGAGAGAAGAAGAACAGAAAAGAGAGAGAATAATGTTGAACTGTGAGGAGAGAGAGAAGGAGAGATTGACCCATGGAGTTCAGGAGGGAAGATGCTAGGGGCTAGAAGGAAAGGGACAGAGATGTCAGGCAATGAGAGTGGGGTGGGTTACAAGAGTGGGGAAAGGGAATTCTGGAAATGATAGAACCATGTTGGAAGCTTCAAAATGGAGGTGGTAAGAAATTGAGTGAGAGGAGAATAGTGAGTGCAGAGGTAGAAATGTGATCATGGGAATTAGATAGAAGGAAATTAAGAGGTTGAGAAAGGAGTGAGATGGGAAATTGGATAGCTAGGGACTGAGAGGAGGTGGAAAATTGATAGCTGAAAATTTGGGTGGACAGAGGCAGAAAAAAGGAGGAAAGAGCTGAAAGAGAAAAATCAATATTTTAGAGACAGGCATTGTGAGGGAATGGGTCGAGAAAGAAAAAAGGAGAAAAGAAAAATGGACAGCAGACACTGAAAGAATTATTAGCAGAAGACAGACAAGAAAACAGAAAAGAGAAACTGAGACCAAGATGATGGAAAAAGATAATGTCCAGACAACAAATGTAGAAAAGAGTGTTTTATTTTAAATTTATTAACTTTTATTAAATTTATTAGCTTTTAGATATGTGAATTATAGACATTTTCATATTGTATTCAGTGGCAAAGCCAGATGGCTGATTGGGGGAAGGTCAATATAATACAACTGGGTAATTGAATAAATTGAATATTGTTCCAAAGGAAATGTAGCACAAACAGCAAAAAAGGAACAATAATAGTTATTAATACAGTTTCAAAAATGGCGTTTAGAATCCAAAAGTAGAGTAAAATAACTCAGCATAGGGAAAAACCCTTTTATAAACTTTCATAGAATCAATCATTGCACCATCTTGTTAGAATAAATGATTTTTAAATAACTTCATAGATTCATAAGTAATTCTTAAATCTCCATAATGTGATTGGGGGAAGGGGCTTGATACTTGGTTTCCTATGAAAGCGTATTTAAATCAGTTTTTCGGTACAAATTTGCTTGGTATGTCTTTATTTGAAATTTCATACATAAAATATTTATAAAACAAATTTAAAAATTGCTGTCACCAGGGGGCGGGGCCCTGCAGTTGCTAAGTCCATCCCTGATTATTATTATTATATCTTCATGTGTGGCTCATCGCAGCCAGTGTTGATGGATTTTAGTGTAAATAGAAGAGGAGAGAGGCAGAGAGGCCCAATCAGAAGCCAGCACTAGAGCTGGAGGCGGACCTGCAAAATCTAGTCCAGGGTGGTCTGCCTCCTATTTAGGAGCCTTCCTCCAAGAGCTTTTATGTGAAAGCCTACCTTTGAGTACGTCATTTAGGAGCCTGTCTCCAAGAACTTTGATTTGCAAACCTGCACCAGGGGTTTAGTGATAGTTGGCCAGTAACTGCAGTTAGTGCAGCAAGGGTGAGAGAAGCCATACTGAACGAAATACAGAAGCCACTGATTTTGGAGGGCTAGTTAGGAACCCCCTTTTTCTTATCTTTTATTGTATACACCAGCGGTCTCAAACTCGCGGCCTGCCAAGTACTATTTTGAGGCCCTCGGTCTGTATGCAATTCTCCACTCCACAAGTGTCCAGCGGTTGCTGTAACCTCACACAAGCACTTTCCTGAGTCTGTATGCAGTTGTGAGGTAGAGTCCAATTGCGTGCAGACACAGGAAAGCGCAGTGAGGCGGGCAACATTCCAGAACGTAAGGTAACCAATGAAGCAATGGTTGGAGGCAATGATTTGAGGCAGTGCATCTTGGAGCAATGGTTGAAGGCAGTGCAGCTTGTGCATGTGTCCGGTGCTAGAAGAGGTGAGAGCTGAAGTCCGTTGCGGACACCTGTTATAACTGTTATAATCTTTTCTTAATTCAAAGGAAAAGAAAAGATGTTAAACTTTAACTGTGAGAGCCGCAGAAAAAATAGGGTACATGGATGGCCACAGAAAAAAAAATAGTTAATGTCTTATTAATGAAATGACAACTTTGCATGAGGTAAAACTCTTTCTAGTTTATAAATCTTTCCTTTAACAGTTAAAAAGGAAAGATTTATAAACTATTTTTTTCTGCGGCCCTCCAAGTACCTCCAAGTCCAAAATGTGGCCCTGCAAAGGGTTTGAGTTTGAGACCACTGGTGTACACTATCCCTTTGCCTGAAACCCCCTTCACTGTCTGAGGACCGAGAGTTCGGGTTTTGCTTTATTTATTTGTTTACGCTAGGTCAGTGAGTACTCACCTGCCTGCAGAAGCGTGACGCCATGAACCCTGGTACCTAAAGTGTGACAGAAGCAACATTTCCAAAGACTTGCTAGACTGGTAACACTGTGTGCACAAAGATTTAGGGTACTAGGCCAGATTCATTCCAATACATTCATATTTGAGTATTCAGGTCACCTGTAGATGTTCATTGTATGATATTTGAATCTGTTGACACCAGAAAGAGAAGAAAATTAAAAAAAATTTTGAGGACAAAGAATCATAGTCTTAATGCAAAGGATCTATAAGTGAAGAATAATGGTGTACTTATCTGATGCTATAGTCCTTAAAAAACCATAAGAATTGCCGCTGCTGGGTCAGACCAGTGGTCCATCATGCCCAGCTGTCCACTCATGCGACGGCCCTTAGGTCAAAGATCAGTGTCCTATCCGAGTCTAGCCTTACCTGCATATGTTCTGGTCCAGCAGGAACTTATCTAACCCTTTCTTGAATCTCTGGAGCAGTGGTTCCCAAACCTGTCCTGGGGGACCCCCAGCCAGTCAGGTTTTCAAGATATCCCTAATGAATATGCATGAGAGAGATTTGCATACCTGTCACTTCCATTATATGCAAATCTCTCTCATGCATATTCATTAGGGATATCTTGAAAACCTGACTGGCTGGGGGTCCCCCAGGACAGGTTTGGGAACCACTGCGCTGGAGGGTGTTTTCCCCTATAACAGCATCCGGAAGAGCGTTCCAGATTTCTACCACTCTCTGGGTGAATAAGAACTTCCTTACGTTTCTACAGAATCTATCCCCTTTTAACTTTAGCGAGTGCCGTCTTGTTCTCTTTACCTCGGAAAGGGTGAACAATCTCTCTTTCTCTACTAAGTCAATTCCCTTCAATATCTTGAATGTTTCGATCATGTCCCCTCTCAGTCTCCTATTTTCAAGGGAGAAGAGGCCCAGTTTCTCTAGCCTCTCATTGTAAGGCAACTCCTCCAGTCCCTTAACCATTTTTGTCGCTCTTCTCTGCACCCTTTCGAGTAGTACTAACTATGTCCTTTTTCATGTACGGCGACCAGTGTTGGACTCAGTATTCCAGGTGGGGGGCACACCATGGCCCGGTACAGCGGCATGATAACCTTCTCAGATCTGTTTGTGACTCCCTTCTTAATCATTCCTAGCATTTTGTTTGACCTTTTCGCCACTGCCGGCGGGAATGAAGATATAATAAAGTTTATGTGTAATTAATGGTTTTGATTTTATAGCATTCAACTTGAACATCCTGTTACCTTGTAAATTTAACACCTGCTAAATACCATACAAATTGGTACCTACCTAAAGAGCTTAGCCAATGCTCACCATCTATTTTTATGTAATACATTTAAAAATTATTTTCTTGTTGAATCCCTTGGTTGTGTGGAGTTATTTGGGAATCCCACCAGATACTGTGACATTTCCATCATATTTGTATTTAATAGTAATGGCCCTGCACCACCACCAGGGGGTCCACCTTAACTTCATTAATTCCAGTCCTACCCAAAGATATCAGCAACCAAATGTATGCTGTTCCAACTAGGGTAGTTTTTAGGGGTTTTGCTTTTTTTTTTAAATTTAAAATTTCATAGTATTTTGGGAGGCAAATTTCTATTGCTCAAGAACTCCAATGAGAGCGGGGTGAGCTACAAGAGTGGAGAAAGGGAATTCTGGAAATGATAGAGCCACGTGGAAGACTTCAAAATAGGATGGCAAGAAAATGAATTATAGGAGAATAGGAAGTACAGAAGTAGAAATATGATAATGGGAAGTAGATGGAAAGGAAATAAGAGGCAGGGAAAGGAGTGAGATGGGAAATTGGAGAGCTAAGGACTGAGTTGAGGTAAAAAATTGATAGGTTGCTGAAAATGTAAAAAAAAAAAAAAGAAGGGTAAGAAAGAGGGTGAAATTTGGGTGGACAGAGACAGAAAAAAAGGAGAAAAGAGCTGAAAGGAAAAAAATCAATATTTGAGAGACAAGTATAGGGGTCCTTTTACTAAGGTGCGCTAACTGATTTAGTGTGCGATAAATTGGTTAGCACACCTTAGTAAAAGGACCCCATTGTGAGGGAATGGAACAAGAGAGAAAAAAAGAGAAAAGAAAAATGGACAGCAGACCCCGAAAGAATTATTAGCAGAAGACTTACAAGAAAACAGAAAAGAGAAACTAGGACCAAGGTAATTGAAAAACAAAGGCCCATATTCAATAAACATCGATTACTGTAACGCCCTTTTTAAAGGAATTGCACAAAGTGAAATCAGACGGCTCCAAATCATACAAAATATGTCCATTAAACTTATAACAAAGACAAAAAAATTTGATCACGTAACACCACTTCTCAAGAACGCTCACTGGCTTCCGGTATCTCATAGAATAACTTATAAAATATGCCTACTCACTTTTAAATCAATGCTTTTTAAAACACCCGCATTTATTTTTAAATCACTGATCCCTTACTCCACAAACAGAAGATTGCGGTCAAACGAACAACATTTATTGACAATTCCATCAACACTAGAAGACAATTTATCTTTTCTGTTACTGCCCCACAAATCTGGAATTCTCTTCCAATTTATTTAAGAGAAGAACATAATATTGATAAATTTAAGACCAATCTAAAAACATTCCTTTTCAAAGACGCTTTCGAATAATAATTCTTAATCCTGAATTTATTAATAATGTTGTATTTGACCATTCATTTTAAATTCCCAACCCTGTGTTTTTACCTGACCTCCTTTTCTATAATAATTTGTAGTTCAAATCCCCTTTACCTCTTTGTTTTTGTTTTGTTAAAGTTTGTGTATAGTCTAGTTTATTTTAATGTTTATGTTTAAATGTATTACTTTTTAATATATTGTAAGTTTAATTGTTTTTTAAATATGTTCATCGCTTTGAAGTAAGATTAAGCGATTAATCAAAATTTTAATAAACTTGAAACTTGAAACCGGTAGGCGCCCTACTGATGCCTAAAACGTTGTTTAAAAGCACTTTTAAGGCAAATATCAAGGCGCCTACCGGCACTTATAAAAATGGCATGGGGATCATGACTAAAGAGGTGCTTTATGATGCCTAATGCCACTGTGGGTGCGACTAACACCAGAAGAGGTATTAGATGCCATAAAGCACCTTCATAGGCACTATTCACGTCAAAGGTAGGTGCCAGAAATGTCTATCTTTCCTGAAGTCGTGATTCTCTACACAGTGCCTTCGCATGCAATCGGTAGCTGTTTATAAGGAAGCCACCTACAATCCAGACCAAAATGTCCAGACAACAAAGGTAGAAAAAAGTGTTTTATTTTTAACTAGCTGATCACCCGGTGTTACCCAGATATTTATTTATCCCAATCTTCCGGTATCGATAGACTTGATTACGGCCTGGTAAAACGGGAAGTATTTGATTGTTTATTTTGTGGACATCTTCATTTTTAGCAGCAAGAATGGCCCTCTCTACGGGGCTGAACTTGGACTTAAATGGGATTGGGAGTGTCAGTAATCATCTTAGCGAGCCCGAAAACCAGGGGTTAGACACTAATATGTCATTTTTTATAATTTTTACATGTCACCCCCTTCCTACCCCCACAGTATTTTGGTTGTAATCTCTCTATGCATTTCGGACTTAAGCTGGAACATACATATACACACACACACACAGATACATCCGATTATATATGGATTAGACACTAATATCTGTGGTTTTCGATTATTTTTATGTCACCCCTTTCTCAGAAGAATGTCCCTCTCCATGGGGCTGAACTTGGACTTAAACGGCATCAGGAGTGTCAGTATTCATCTCAGCGAGCCCGAAAACTAGGGGTTAGACACTAATATGTCATTTTTTATAATTTTTACATGTCACCCCCTTCCTACCCCCACAGTATTTTTCCCCAGATAGTAAGTCATATGTATACCAAGTTTGGTTGTAATCTCTCTATGCATTTCGGACTTATGCTGGAACATACATATACACACACACACAGATACATCCGATTATATATATATTTATTAACTAGAATATGTTAGCTTTTAGATATGTACATTACAGACATTTTTATATTGTATTCAGTTGCAAAGACAGATGGATGATTGAGGGGGAGGGGTTTGATACTAGGTTTCCTTTGAAAGCATTGTGTTTATTTAAATCAGTTTTTCTATACAAGTTAGATTTGGTTTGTCTTTATTTGAAGTTTCGTAAATAAAAAATTTAAAAAAGTAAATTAAGAAATTGCTGTCGGGTCCTATGAACAGACACCTTAGGTCATCTTAGATATCTGCTTCCAAAGCTTATGTATCTTATATATCTTGTTCCAAACATATGTATCTTGTTGTAAACATATGTCTCCTGCTGTAAACACTGCATTCTCTCTCGGCACGACTTTCATTGTAAATCGCTTTGAACTTAGGGTATAGCGGTATATAAGAAATACAATTATTATTATTATTATCTAATATGGCACCAGGAAGGACGTGATAGGCAAAGTTCAAGGACCCCCAGTAGCGACTGCAAAACCTTCAGAGTAGATTTCTTGGTGCTCAAGACTTGAGACATAAGCCCCAGCAAATACTGGACCTTGCCCACTGGGAGCCGGGTCACCATCGCCACAGAGTCCAATTCTGTCCCCAAGAAGGTGAGGGTGGTTGCTGGACCCTCCAATTTCTCCGCCGCGAGGGGCACTCCAAACTTCAAAGCCAGTCTCTTGAATGTGCCCTTCACAACCCCGCATTCATTCGAGCCCACTGCATCAATGAATAAAAAGTTATCCCAAATAGTGCGCTATGGAGTCAAAGTGGGAGCTACAGATGGTTATCCAATGCAAGAATGAGCTGAACATCTCGAAATATGGAACAGCCCGTTGACAAGCCCAGGTCAAAGTAGAAGTCCCTCTCAAAGTTAAACTCCAGCACTACCAGCGCCGGCGCCCCCCCTAGCCCGTTCATCCTGCGTTAGCCCTCCACTCAGCGCCGTCATAGGCCCAACCCCAACAGGCCACAAAGAAAATGAAGTAGTGGACAAGGAAGAAGATGACAATGATGAAGAAGCATGCCCCCTCCGCTTGCACTTCCCCCTCCCCTTCTTCCTAGCCCTCTTTGCCCCTGAAGAAGCACTTGGTGCAACGTTATCCATATCTGACAACCTCCTCCTCTCGCCTCTGACTGCCACAACCTCCGTACCTGTCCGCGATGACAGCTCAGCAACACTCCTGCATTGCTCCCTGGATCTGCCCCTACCCCACCACACCCCTGCCACTCATCGATTGCCCTGGCTGATGACCTATGACCATGCACCCACCCCATGGGGGGAATGGGTCCAGCATACTGGTAAGAAAGGGCACTGGAAGGCTAAGGCGAGGGCCCCCATGTGGGACCCCACTGCCCAAGAAACCAGGAAGGCCAAAATCTTGGGAGACTCCTGGGTTGACTGTGCCCTTGCCCTGCCATCGCTCCCGTGCCCTCCAAAACTGAGCCACCTGTAGCCCTCGGAAACCCTGCCCTGGAAGAGGCCCCACTGACAGCCATGTGGGCTGCCACGCTAGCAGTAGACCCTGCACGAGCAGCATCGTTGATGTCCTGCCCCACCAGAACACCCAAGGAAAGCCTCACCCCCACATGATCGCCGCCCGACTCTGTGCCGCAACCTGCCCAAGAACGGGATCTTGAGCCTGCTGCTTTGCCCTTCTCCCAATGCACTACCACGCTCTTCTTGCCTCCCCGCCACTGATGCCGGTGCACTCAATTGCCAGCGTGAATAAGGCCGCTGACTTCAAGCAGCGCAGTAGCAGCAACTGCTCCTCCTCCGCACCCAAACCCACTTGGTCCGACGTGCAGTCCTCTCTGAAGAAGTCGCCCGCCTGCAGAGAAATTTCCGCCGGATACCTCCTCCTCCGAAGCTTCTGCTGGGGACCTTTCCAATGCCATAGCTGCCCCGTGATGTCAACCACCACGCCGCCAACTGCCAGGAAAAGAAAAGCCGTCACCAAGGACCAGGTAAGCCCTGTATCCTTCGAGTTCCTGGCTTTTCTAACCCACTCCCAGAACCCCTCACAGCTGCACCCCCTCCAATCCATTCAAAATCCTTTGGCGACCAATCCCCTCTGCTGGAGGACCCCCCCCCCCCCCCTCCCCCACTGCTTCTGTGCTTTCCCACTGATTTTGATGGGTGACGACACGGGCCTGTCAGCCCCGTGTTACAGTCGCCCATCAAGACCAGCTCTTCGGCTCACATTTCCTCCTATTGGTTTTAAAAGTAGTTCCCTGTTTGATGTACAGTACTGGGTATATCAAGTGGCACTATAGAAATTATTAATAGTATTAACTTAATTGAGTGTCTCCTAAAAAATGGATCCACTTGTACCCATTCTGAGTGTCTGTCCACTCAGAATTTCATAGACTTCAATGATATGTCCTCTCAGCCATCTCCTTCCCAAGCTGAAGAGCCCTAACCTTTTTAGTCTTTCCTCATACGAGAGGAGTTCCATCCCCTATATCATTTTGGTCGCTCTTCTTTGAACCCTTTTTAATTCCGCTATATCTTTTTTGAGATAAGGTGACCAGAACTGAACGCAATACTCAAGGTGGGGGGGTCGTGCCACGAAGCGATACAGAAACATTATAACATTCTTAGTCTTGTTAACCATCCCTTTTTAAAATAATTCCTAGCATCTTATTTGTTTTTTTGGCTACCGCTGCACTTTGGGCAGAAGGTTTCAGCGTATTGTCTACTTTACAATGACACCCAGATCTTTTTCTTGGGCGCTAACCCCCAAGTGCATCCTAGCATCTGGTAACTATAAATTGGGTTATTCTTCTCCATGTGCATCACTTTGCATTTGTCCACATTAAATTTCATCTGTCACTTGGAGGCCCAGTCTTTCAATTTCCTAAGGTCTGCCTGCAATTTTTCACAATCTGCATGCGTTTTAACAACTTTGAACAGTTTAGCTACATCTACATACAGATTAATTTCCCTGCCCTACGCTCATCATCTGCCTGTGTCTAGTGCTACCATATGGTTCTGGAAAAAGGAGGATGGATTGATACATCTGGAAGTTACGGACAGACTGAGACATCTGGGTTTTACTTCCATTGAAAGCAGTGGAAGTAAAACCTGGATGTCTTAATTTGTCCTCTTTTTTCTGTCTACATCTATGTCCAGCCTCTCCCCTCTCTCCTTCACCCACATCAATGTGTCTCTCTCTCCTTTTAGACCTCACCTCTCCAATTTCTATCCCTCTCTCCCTTCCAGCATCTGGCGCTTTCTCCCACTGTGGGTTAAGCACTTATTTCCCTCTACGTTCATCCTCTTGGTCCGGCATATCTCTCCCTCCATTCTAAACCTTCTCCCCCATACAGCACCCCTCTCCCCTCCAGCTTCCAGCCCCCGTTACAGGCCTTCCTCCAGGCTCCCTCCTGCAAATCCAGCATCTTTCTCCCATCACTCCAGCTCCCCTCCAGGCCCAGCACGTCTTTCTCGTCACACTTTCCTCTTTGCAGGTCCAGCATCTCTCTCCTTTGCTCCCAGCACCTCTTTTCCTTCTCTCCAGACTTCCCCCTCTTTCAGATCCAGCACCTCTCTCCCTTCTCTTCTTGCAGGTTCAGTATTTTCCTTGCTCCCAGCCCCCTCCCCCTCCCCCATTACAGGCCCAAAACCTCTTTTCCTTCCCTTCAGACTTCCCCCTCTTTCAGATCCAGCACTTCTCTCCCTTCTCCTCTTGCAGGTTCAGTATTTTTCTTGCCCCCAGCCCTCCTCCCATTGCAGGTCCAGCACCTCATTTTCTTCTCTCTAGCCCACAGCAAATGCAGCACCACTTCCACCCCATTAATGCAACACTTTTCCTTTCCCTCCCTCAGTCCCACAGCGGTGCTTGCAGTTCTGTTTATGGGCAAGCAACCAGCCAAACTGCAGCGATTCACACAGGCCCGCTTTTGGCCCTTTTCTCTGCTGCGAGCCACCCTCTCTGATGCAACTTCCTGTTTCCATATGAGCAGATCGTAGCAAATGGAAGACCCCAGCTGGCGCACCCTGACACTCATAATTTTTTCATCTGCAAGCACTGTGGTGGGGATGAGAGAGGAAAAGGACAGAGAAGTGCTGGCTTGCATGTGGACCTTAAGTGGAAGTGGCTATGCCCCTGGAACACTGGTAGTGACAAGTGCCCCTTTTGCTGCTAAGGAGCAAAATACAGCAGCTACTGCAGGGACATAGTGCTTCTGACCCGAAAATTTGCCAACTGAATCAACTCCCTCTTCTTGCCTAATTATAGACCTATCCCAATACAAATTTGCTCATTTTCAAAGCAGTTGGACATCTCAAAATAGTAAAAAAAAAGTCCATCTGCCAAAAACACCCAAATCATGATTTTTCTGGAACAGAATTTGGATATTTTACTCTGCAGTTCATCCAATACCAAAAGGGCATGTCAGAAACATGTTTGGAGTGGGCCCAAAATTAGGATGTCTTTTAGCAATAATGGAATGGGATGAAATGTCCAAGGCAAAAAAAAAGAAGGATGGTTTTATCTAAACCTGTTTCAGTTACATCCAGGGTATAAAAAGGTGCCCTGATTAAGCAGTTGACCATTAGAGGGATGAAAGCATGACTCCTCCTTAATTTCCCAGTGGTTACTGACCCATCTCTCACCCCCTTAAGAAGGGAAAGTAACAGTGAATACCAAGTTCTATGACAACTTCAGGTATTATGACCATTCCTAATACAGCAGCAAGCAAATATAAGGCGTAACCGAGAACATAAGAATAGCCTTAATGGGTCAGACCAATGGTCCATCAAGCCCAGTACCCCATCTCACGGTGACCAATCCAGGTCACTAGTACCTGGCCAAAACCCAAAGAGTAGCAACATTTCATGCTACTTATCCAGGGTAAGCAGTGACTTCCCTCATGTCTTAATAACAGACTATGAACTTTTCCTCCAGGAATTTGTCCAAGCCTTTCTTAAAACCAGCCATGCTATCCGTATTTACCACAATCTCTGGCAATAAGTTCCAGAGCTTAACTATTCTCTGAGTATTTCCCTGCAGTTTCATCGAGTGTCCCCTAGTCTTTGTAATTTTTGATGGAGTAAAAAAATCGATCCACTTGAACCCGTTCAACTCCACTCAGGATTTTGTAGACTTCAATCATATCTCCCCTCAGCCTTCTCTTTTCCGAGCTGAAGAGCCCTAACCTTTTTAGTCTTTCCTCATACGAGAGGAGTTCCATCCCCTTTATCATCTTGGTCACTCTTCTTTGAACCTTTTCTAGCGCCGCTATATCTTTCTTGAGATAAGGAGACCAGAACTGAACGCAATACTCCAGGTGAGGTCGCACTCTTTTATTTCTGTACAAAATATATAGAAATACCCACTGTACCTGAATTTATAAGACACCTGCATGCAGGGGCAGCAGAATGCTGTCTTGTTTGTGGGGGCCAAGACGCTCTGCCCTAGCCCCGGCGAAATCGTGCGGCAGCTTCAATTTTAAACGATTGGGCTGCTGCCGCGCAGCGTCAAGAAGAAGGCCTGCCCCCGGAAGTCTTCATTCTACTTCCGGGGTAGGCCTGCTCCTTGAAGCTGCGTGGTGGCGGCTGGCCAATCATTTTAAGTTAAACCCTGGGAGTCGGGAGGGTGGGTGAGCACCAGTTTTTGGGGAGACCAGGGCCCCTGTGGCCTCCCCTGTTCCGACGCCTATGCCTGCACGTGTGATGGCTACTGTCGTAGGGTACCTTTAGGTACAGTAGGTTCTTATCTGCACCTCAAGGGCTCACAGTAACACATAATAAAATGAAGGTGGGATTTGCACTTATATCCTGCTGCCCAAAGTCCACTGCACTGACTATCAGGCTGTCTCTCTGCTCTGCAGGGATGTCTACATGACCATTTGTGTACAAATTATGCTAGATAAACATTTTTGTGCCTGTTTTGTTGTCATTCATTATTTTGGATATTTAATTTTGGAAAATGGCTGTTCATTTTAGATGTTTTCAGAACAAGCACATCCTTCTCACATGTATTACATAAGAACATAAGAAGTTGCCACCACTGGGTCAGACCATTGGTCCATCGCGCCCAGCGGTCCGCTCCCATGGCGGCCCGTCAGGTCTATGACCTGTAAGGTTCCTGTCCATTTCTGTAACCTACCTCTTCTTTTTATTTGTAACCCTCAATCCCCTTATCTTTTAGGAACTTGTCTAAACCTTCCTTGAAACCCTGCAATGTGCTCTGGGCTATCACAACCTCCGGAAGCGCGTTCCATGTGTCCACTACCCTCTGGGTAAAAAAGAACCTCCTAGCATTTGTTCTAAACCTGTCCCCTCTCAATTTCTCCGAGTGACCCCTTGTGTTAGTGGTTCCCCACAGTCTGAAAAATCTGTCCCTGTCCACTTTCTCTATGCCCCTCAGGATTTTGAAGGTTTCTATCATGTCTCCTCTAAGTCTCCGCTTTTCCAGGGAGAAGAGCCCCAGCATCTTCAACCTGTCAGCATACGAAAAGTTTTCCATACCTTTTATCATTTTAGTTGCTCTTCTCTGGACCCCCTCGAGTACTGCCATGTCCTTCTTGAGGTACGGCGACCAGTACTGGACACAGTACTCCAGATGTGGGCGCACCATTGCACGATACAGCAGCATGATGACTTCCTTCGTCCTGGTCATGATACCCTTTTTAATGATACCCAACATTCTGTTCGCTTTCTTTGAGGCCGTTGCGCACTGAGTTGATGCTTTCAATGTTGTGTCCACCATCACCCCCAGGTCTCTTTCAAGGTTGCTTACCCCTAGCAGTGATCCCCCCATTTTGTAGCTGAACATCAGGTTCTTTTTCCCTACATGCATGACCTTACATTTCTCTATATTAAAACTCATTTGCCATTTTTTTGCCCACTCTTCCAGTCTTGTTAGGTCTCTTTGCAGGACCTCACAGTCTTCCGTGTTTCTAACCCTGCTGCAAAGCTTGGTGTCATCAGCAAATTTGATAACCTCGCATGTCGTCCTCATCTCCAGGTCGTTGATGAATATATTGAACAGGATTGGTCCCAGCATCGACCCCTGTGGAACTCCACTCGTAACCCATTGCCAGTCTGAGTAATGGCCCTTTACTCCAACCCTCTGCTTCCTGCCTGCCAGCCAGTGTTTGATCCATCGGTGGATATCCCCCTGCACCCCGTGGCTCCACAGTTTCTTAAGTAGTCTTTCGTGAGGTACCTTATCGAAGGCTTTTTGGAAGTCAAGGTAAATGATGTCTATGGATTCCGCTTTATCCACCTGGTTGTTTATTCCTTCGAAGAAATACAGTAAGTTCGTGAGGCACGACCTTCCCTTGCAGAAGCCGTGCTGGCTCGCCTTCAGTTGTCCATTGCCTTCTATGTATTCGCAGATTGCGTCCTTGACTAGTGCTTCCATCATCTTTCCCGGAACCGAGGTCAAGCTCACCGGCCTGTAGTTTCCCGGGTCACCCCTTGATCCCTTCTTAAAGATGGGCGTGACATTGGCTATTTTCCAGTCTTCTGGGATCTCCCCAGTTTTTAAGGATAGGTTACATATTTGGCTTAGTGTATCCGCTATTTCGTTTCTCAGTTCTTTTAATACCCTTGGGTGGATGCCGTCCGGACCTGGTGATTTGTCGCTCTTCAGTCTGTCTATCTTTCTGAGAACATCCTCTTTGTTTACCTCTAGTTGGACTAGTTTCTCATCAGGGTCTCCGTTTATGTGCTGCTCGGGTTCTGGGATATTGGATGTGCCCTCTCTCGTGAAGACTGACGAGAAGAACTTGTTTAACCTGTCAGCTATCTCTTTTTCCTCCTTTACTACTCCCTTCCTGTCTCCATCGTCTAACGGTCCCACTTCCTCTCTGGCTGGTTGTTTCCCCTTCACATACTTGAAGAATGGTTTGAAGTTTCTTGCTTCCCCCGCCAGCCTCTCCTCATATTCTCTTTTTGCTTTCCTAACCTCTCGGTAACAGTCCTTTTGGTGCCTTTTGTGTTCCTTCTGGTTGTCCTTTGTTTGGTCCTTATTGGAATTATTTTCGAATAAGAAATCCAAGGGGGGGGGGGGTTTCTGTACAAAAATAACAAGCTGTCCCAAAGCTGTTATGAACAAGCTGTCCCAAATTCTGGCCTGGATGTTCTTTTGAGATGCCCCTCCATGTCTCTAATGCAAAGTTTTTCAACTCGGTCCTGGAGTACCCCCTTGCCAGTCAGGTTTTCAGGATATCCACATTGAATTTGCATAAACTTGATTTGCATATACTGCCTCCATTATATGCAAATTTCTATCATGCATATTAATTGTGGATCTCTTGAAAACTTGACTGGCAAGGGGGTACTCCGGGATCGAGTTGAGAAACACTGCTCTAATGTATACAAATCATGGTGGATTTTGGGAGGGAAAACCTGACTGGCTGTGGGATCACCAGGACAAAGCTGGGAAAACTCTGATGTTCACCTATTTGCTTTATATGTCTGTGTCAGATATAAAACTACTCTCCTATTTGTGTTACCCATCAGGATCACTGGAAAAGTAGCTCACCTAGATAATATTTTGAAAGAAAAAATAAAAATACAGTAAACTTGTCAGGGAGTTTCTTTTTTTTTTTTTTCTAGTCTTCAAGGTGAGTTTATTTTTCTGAAATTCATTCCTTGTTGGAACAATTTTTGAAGCCTATGATTACTCAAAGACTCCAACAAGAATGAATGAAAAAATAATAAATTACTTTATTTGGAAACAATCTAATCTAATATAATCCTTAGGTTTGTATACTGCATCTTCTCCACGTTCGTAGAGCTCGGCACGGTTTACAGGAGATGAAATAGGAAGGAACTACAATAACGGGTTAGGGGTTGAAGCATGAAGAATAATTAGAGGATTTGAGATGCCAGATAAGAGTTTTTGAGGACTTGGGATACCAAAGTTGGAGAGAGACTTACATTTTTTTAAAAAGCCAGGTTTTCAGATGTTTGCGGAAAACTTGGAGAGAGCTCAAGTTCCGAAGAGGGAAGGTAAGGTTGTTCCAGATCTCTGTGATTTTGATCTATGTGTACGGTGTAAAGTTTCTTGACGGCATAACTATGGAGAGAATACACAGCAATTAGAAAAATAATATATATAAAATCAGATGTGTGTGTGTGTGTATGTTCCAGCATAACTCTGAAACGCATGGACAGATTTCAACCAAACTTGGTATACATATATATCACTTACTATTTGGGGAAAAATACTGTGAGGGTGGGAAGGGGGTGATGTAAAAATCTTTGAAAACGACAGATATTACTGTTTAATCCATACTTTGTGCAGCATATCTCTGAAACACATGGAGAGATTTCAACCAAACTTGGTATACATATGACTTACTATCTGGGACAAAATACTGTGGGGGTGGAAAGGAGGGTGACGTAAAAATTATCAAAAACGAGAGATATTAGTGTCTAATCCACAGTTTTAGGGCTTGCTGAGATGAATACTGACACTCCTGATGCCGTTTAGAGAGCCACAGAGAGGGTCATTCTTGCTGCTAATCATGAAGATGTCCACGATTCCTTTTCCCATCTAATAGAAGATTGGGATAAATAAATATCCAGGCAACGCTTGTGTTTATGGATGGTTCTGTGTACAATTTTGGGAACTAGGAGTAGAGAATGACACGAGGAGAAATTTGTCCCCGCGAGTTTTGTCCCTGTCCCTTCCTGTATCCTCTGCCTTAACCGCAAAAGTCTCGGATTCTTATTATTTTAAAGTGTTTTAAGAATGTGCAGATGAGGACAGAGCTTGCAGGAACGGGGCAGGGACAGGACAAGAACTCGCCGGGATGGGATGGGAAAATGAGTTCCCGCGGGGACAGGGAAAAATTTGGCCCCGTGTCATTGTTTAACAGACGCAATGGTTGGAGATAGCGGTTTGAATGGGAGAGGGAGCCTTGATAAAGCCCTTTGAATCATACGGGCGAAACATGTTGGCGATTGATGTTTCTACCCTCCCGATTAGTGTCGAATTTACAAGCTAAGTGCTTTTAGCATATATTTTTAAAAAATTTTTCTTAAAAATATTTATGAAATATACACAGTAAAACGTATACTGGGTCCAATGACGAGTGGGAGCATAAAGCCCCTCACAATGAGATGGTTTGAGTGTGTGGTGGCCTGCTGAGGACCTGAAAATATTGTTAAATTATATAGAATGAAGTTTAGCAAATCAGTGAGATAACATATTGCTGATGCTGACTGATTGTTTAACTGGGAGCAGGTCTATATGGTTCTAACCTCCTCAAACTTTTTTTTTTTAAATTTAAGGCTTTGTAAAGATATGGGGGCCATTGTGATGAAAAGACATTAATTCTTTTCTTTTCTTTCTTAGCTCTGTTTAGCACACTCAAGGGGGAGGGTGGATTTGGGGTGTAATTTAATAAGATTTGTTATCATATGTTATATACATATAGTACACTCTATTTTAGTTGAAAATGTGATGAAGGGTGGGTGGGGATGTTTTTTTTTTTTTTTACACTATTAGATTTTATGTGTTAGATATTATAGTGCTATATTGGAATTATTTGTATGATATATTTTTGTGCACTTGTTGTTTGATTTGAAAATGAATAAAGATTTTTTTTAAAAAAATTTTTTAAGGCTTTTTGATATTTGGAGAATACACAGCAGTCAGGTTATTGCAGAGGTTTCTTTTTAAAAAAAAAAAACTTCTTTATTCATTTTTAAAACTTTAATTGTGCACAGTAAATGATGCATTTACATAAAATATTAATATTTCAGCACAATAAACTTGTTAAAAATAATGACAAAAATTATTTTCCCCCGCCCATTTATCCAATTGACCAACCACTCATAAAATGACCTATAAACAACCTATCTATACCTCTCAAAAAGTGTCAAAAACATACCCCCCTCCCCAGGATGTGTATGTTTTCCTCAATTAAATAAATAAGTCATTCCTTGTTGAACTAATGAATTTGATACCAATATATAATCTATCCTTGAAAAAGATTTATGAACATGGGAACAAAACGAAAATTCCCGATCATTAAAATGAAATATTCGCCAAATATCTTTCAAATCACAATTTATTACCAAATTATCCAATCCTAATGATTTCATACTTCTACTAGGTTTTTTTTTTTATCCATATAAGGATCTATAACAGCATTAAAATCCCCAGCCACAACTAAATTCAAAGCAGCCAGTGGTAACAACAATTGTTGTAGAGTTTTAGTCTGTAAGTGATATATTTATTGTTAATGTGATTGAATATATGTAACACTTAATGTAATCTTAAAAATGAATAAAGAATTAAATAAATAATTAATTAAGTCATTCCTTACAATATTTAGTTCATGGTTCCCAAACTTCCATACTTTTTTTTTTTTTTTTTTGCAACTTCCCTTCTGAATGGCCACGAATCTTTCCATTTTTAAAGACATAACACAGGGATCCCCATTGCAGAGCCCTTGCTTAAAACAAGTTAAAAAAAAAACCAAGCAGCAGAGCGAAGTGTGACGAATTTGGTCGCCTCAGCTCACACACAGAATCACCTGCAAAAAGAGGGCTGCTTCTCTTGTCCCGCCTCCCCCTCTTGATTGACAGGGGATGGCAGCCATCACATGCGAAAGGAGGAGGGGGGAGGAGAGAAGCACCTGAGAACGGGGGAAAAGAGGAAGGGAATCTCGGAGACTGGATTTTTAAAGGTCGGGATCGGGCGTTTGATCGCTTTTTTTTTTTCTGTCTCGGGGCACCTTGGCTTACCGAGATCCCGTTGCCGGGAGGGGATAAAAAGTAGGAGAGAGAGGGGGGGGGGGGTTGTTTCCACCCGTGCGATTGGGAGCGTCCGGGCTGCCCCGTCATGGAGCCGCAGCACCGCTGATCTCGCCGGCGATGGTGGATGCGACGGAGGCGATGAAGAAGTCCTTCCTCGTGCCCGAGATCAAGCCGCTGGACCAGTACGACTTCGGCAGGGCGAAGGTTCGGGCTGGCCTGACGTGGGCGCTGGCCAAGTCTTACGGAGCAGGTAGGAGACGGCAGGGCAGGGTGGGTGGGCGAGCTGGCTTGCACCTAGGTGCTCTTGGAACCGTGCAAGTTGGGGGGGGGGGGGAATGGGCGGGCAAGGCATTCTTGTCTGAATAGGTTAAAAAAAAAAATGTTGATATGGGAGAGGGGAATCCTTAAGAAAATTAGTGGGGGGGGGGGGTGAAAGCAATTATTTAGTCCAGTTTCTTGTGTTTCTACACACACCTTGGTTAGATTGGCCTGGATTGCAAGCTCATTTTTGCAGGGGGGGGGGAGGGCGAAAGTAGTTATATAGTCGACTTTCTTTTTCTTGTTTGTTGGATTTTTTGTATTGCTACCCACACCTTATATCTCTGGACTGGATTGCAAGCTCATTTTTGCAAAGGGCGATTAATGCAGGGGGGGGGGGGCAAAAGCAGTTATATATTCTTTTTCTTGTATTTCTACCCACACCTTATATCTCTGGACTGGATTGCAAGCTCATTTTTTGTCACTGGATTAAAAGGGGCGATTAATGCGTGATTATTCAGGGGGATCTGCTGTGAAGTGACTTTTAGGGGGGGTTAACCTCGGGTAATATTTCCAGATGGCTTAAATGGGCGGCATGCCACGACAAGAATGCATTTCATTCCCCCTGTGCCAGGGTAAAATAATAATTAAAAAAAAGGCTCTCGGATTCACTGGTAATGGTTTTGATAGGGCTGATATAGGGGATGTTTCTTCTCTCGTATCTCCTCTTTTGTCTTAAAGACCTGAAGGGAGAGGAAGGAAATAAGCAAACCAATAATAATGATGATGATGATGATGATGATAAAGGCAGCCTGCTGTAAGAGAAAGCACCACAGTTAAAACCCGAGCTCCCTTTAAACCCGAAACGTTTTCATTCTTGATCCCGGGAAATAATAGACATATCATAGAGGGATTAAGCGAGCATAAAGGCTTAATTGCTTTAAATAGTTCAACTTGATTACACATTTTAGTAAAGACCCAAATCGTGATACGATTTTTTTTTTTAAAAACCCTCGATTATTTTTTTTGTGTTTCATAATTTCTCCTTCTGGCTAGAGTTCTTGATATATCTAATCTATACGATATGTCAGTTATTATAGGGAGGGGAGAAGGCGAGTAGTATCTGTTAATGTGAGGGTTTCTCCCCCTCCCTAATATGGTTTCAGGGCAATTCACCTGTATCGTCCTCCCCCTCCCGGGCTTTGGCCCTGCCTCATTATAAGGAAACAGGCCCGACCGGTGACGTTATTTCTCGGAGTCGACTTATTCTTGCGATTAATTTCGAGACCGTGGTCTTCCTTTTCTGGCTCTCTAGCTGCTCGCGATTTTCCTTTGTTCCGAAGGGCCATGAATAAAATATCGAGATTTGGGGGGGGGGGGGGGTGTAGATTATGATTGGCTGTTTAGGGGGTTTTAAATGTTCCGGAATTAAATGACTTTCTTCCAGTTCCCCCCCCCCCCCCCAGACATTTCCCTTGTCTTTATTTGTGTTAAAACGGGGTAGGGGAGTTTCCATAGGTGTTAAGTGTTTGGCTTTTATTTCCTGGAATTTGCAGCTGCAACCTGCTGTGTGCATGCGTGTTAAATCCCAGCTCCCATTTCTTTCCTAAGAACGTAATTGGATATGCGCAAACCCCCCTCCCCCTCCTTCCCCCCCATTTCCCCCCCCCCCCCCATTTTGAAGGACAGTTGTAAAAAATTTAATCCGATACCGCTTTATGTCATAATGTCGGGGGCGCTTGAAAACAAACGCTAAAATCTCTAGACTGGCCGCGCTCGGCGGTTTCGATCCGGAGCTCTCCGGCTGACGTTCTGTTTTCATACCTAGCGCGAGCCTAATCGTATATAAAACACTGCGCAAACATGACTGCGGGAGTATTGAATCCATTGTGTTTTGAGCGACGGCCGTAAAGTTCTTTTTTTTTTTTTTTTTGTGGCATTGGGGAACTGGAATTCGGTTTCAAAGGATTCTGGGTAATGGTGACTCGGCGCCAGGTAATCGTAAGCCTCGCGCTCCCGCAGGTGCGATGACGTAAAACGTCCACGCCCCCTGATCAGCGTACATAAGTAGATTTGTTTCCTTGTGTGTTTTGTTACTCACGCGCTGCAGAACAGCAAACGTGTGTTGGTTCTGTACTGTCAAGCTGGTCACGTGTTCAGCAAAGGTCTCTGATGTGGAAATAGTTTGACATTCTGTTTAATACCTTGTGTGAGCCTAGGATTCATATGGAGTGGAGTAGTATCTTTAAAATACTTCCAGATAAATTTGACTAATTTTTAATATACAGTTAAACCTTGGATTGCAAGTTTGTTTGTTTATTCAGATTTTTGATTAAACGCTTTTTCGAAACTACAAAGCGTTGAACAAGGTTTAAAATAACATTTAAACAAAAATGTAACAATTAAAACATACATGTCTATAAAAAAAAAACCTACAAGACTGACAGCAATTACATACTAGGTAAATACGGGCCGAAAGGCCCCTAAACACGAATAGGAAGAGGGGGAGAAATACAATTGATATAGAAAATGTGAGAAACATTTAAGGTAAACACAAAAGGGACTGGGAAAATAAATGTAAAAAAAACAAGAATAGGTTAATCTCTAAAATACAATTGATCGATTAAAAGCATCTTTAAAAAGAAAGCACTTTAAATTGCTTTTAAAATTTTTTTAAGTTTTTTTTTCCATTTTTAAGTATAAAGGAAGAGTATTCCAGATCATAGGGGCTGTCACAGAAAAAATGGAGGTGCGACGTGTGCCAATAATTTTTAAAGAAGGAATGTTAAGATTGTATTGAGACAAGCAAAACATTTCATTAAATTTTAACTTGATATACAAGCACTGTCTGTCTTGCAATACAAGTACACACAGTATACACACATCACAACTGAGCCGTTGGTTGTTCTCTCTCTGACCTTGCGGGAGTGTAGTGACTTCTAAACTAGCAAAGTCTTGCAATACGAGTACATACAGGGAAGGGGTAAAACGCGGATCTCGCGGATCTAAACCCGTACGGCCTTAAAAATCTGAGGTCCGCGTCCCTGCCGCTTGTAGTTTCTGTCGCTGACAGACCTTGATGAGATTTGAGCGCTGACGGATCCGTCTCAGCATAGGGAGGGGAAAGTGTTAGGTAGGATCCGTCAGCGCTAAAAATCTCTTCGAGGTCTGTCAGAGCCAGAGACGAGTGCTGGACTTTGGAGACTTCTTTTCCATAACGCACGTCCAAAACCTATGTCCCCGCTCTCTTGGCTTCTGCTCTGCCGCTCTAGCACTAGTCTCTGGCTCTGACAGACCTGGAAGAGATTTTTAGCGCTGACGGATCCTAACACTTTTCCCTCCCTATGCTGAGACGGATCCGTCAGCGCTCAAATCTCAATCAAGGTCTGTCAGCGACAGAAACTACAAGCGGCAGGGACACGGACCGACACGGACCTCAGATTTTTAAGGCCGTACGGGTTTAGATCCGCGAGGTCCATCAGGTCCGTGAGGTCCGCATTTTACCCCTTCCCATACATACAGTATACACCAGTCACATCATCACAACAGAGCCAATGGTTCTTTTCTCTCTGATGCTATAGTGACTGTTCTAAACGAGCAAGGTCTTGCAATACAAGTACATATAGTATTTTGTATTAAAGTTTTTGGGTTGTAGAACGAAACATCTTAGTTTCCATTATTTCCTATGGGGAAATTCGCTTCGATATACGAGTGCTTTGGATTACAAGCATGCTCCTGGAACGAATTATGCTCGCAAATCAAGGTTTTACTGTACTAATGTAGTTTTGAAGGTTTTTTTTCGTAATTTCGCTGTCTGTATACAGTCTCTTCCTCTGTAAACCGCTCTGTGGTATTGCGGTATATAAAAATGAAGTTGGTATTAGTAGCCCAAGACCCTGGGCAACCCTCCGTTTCTTCAGGTTCTGAACACTGCTCAGTGGAGGGGTGGAGTCGGAAGGAGGTTTTATTTTCAGTAAACTGAAAAGGGGCACCTTCGGCTAAATTACTTCAGTATAGAAAACCAGAATCTGACTGCACGCAGAAAATAACATTGTGAATCGCCATTTATAGTTTTTAAGAGTAATAAGGGCATTGTTCCAGCAGGTAGGTTGATTTGCCAGGGCAGGAAATAATCTGGTTTCTTTCGAACCCATAGTTACTGCTTTAGTTTTGGCAAAAAGTAATTAAATCCATATCTAACCTAAGTTTAAGACAAGGTATAGTTTAAGTAAACTTTTTCCTTCCTTCCAAGAGAGCTTACAGTTTGAGGGTCTGACTTACTAACATATTAAACCACATTAATAACATGTTAACTGGTTAGCATGTTGAATATAGAGGTCTGCACAGGAACGGGGATCGCGGGAATCTCCCCTAACCCACGGGGATCCCCCTTTGGCCCACGGGACTCCCACGGGGACCCCCCTCTAGCCAACGGGACTCCCACGGGGATGGAAGGCTTTGGAAGCAGGGTTCGTCCATATAATATAATGGACACGTCAGCCTTAGTAAAAGAGGGGGGTTTATAAGTTAATTACCTGAACAGAAAACAAAAAAAGGGTTCCACCAAAGAGATTCCACAAGGAAAACAGCAGCGCAAACACAAAAGAAACTGTGGAATTGATGATCCTGTCGGAAGTAATTGCTGCTTTTTATGGGGGCGGGTGGGGATGGAGGTAATTCATTGCGGGGATGGGTGGGGACGGAGAGGTTCGTGGTGTGGACAGGTGGGGACGGAGAGGATCCGGGCGGGGATGGGTGGGATTTCTGTCCCCACGCAACTCTCTAGTTGAATAACACTTTTATGGGCCTGTAAAAGGCCTTTTATAAAATCACTCTCTGTGCACATAATGACAATTAGATGTGTACATTACCTAACTGGGGGGTAGGTGTGCTCATGGGGCATAAACCTGAGCAAAACAAGTAGAATGGAGGTTCTATAAAATAGACTCAGGTCATATGCGTTTACACACCACCTCCTGATGGTATGTGGCTTCATTATAGCTATAATTCTGGCTGCTTTTGTGGGACAATTATAAGACACACGGGTACTAACTTGGCATCCCAATTAGATGACCTGTCTTGTAAAATTCCTCTCCACGTGTTTTAACTTATAATTAACGCAGAATGACAAATAAGGCCCTAGGTTTGTACTTGAGGCAAGGGTGGATGAAGTGATTTGTTCAAGATCGGAAGGAATGCCAAGGGAAATAGAACGGTTTACGTTTTCTAATAGTACAAAGACTAGGAAATGTTTAATGAAAGTAATCGGAAGTAGATTTAAAACAAATGAGTTTTGGGGTTGGTTCCCCCCCTCCCCCAAATCATTGTCCGGTTAAGCTGTGGAATATGTCACGAGTGCATGCGATTTTGAAATAATCACTTTTTGATTGGACTCTGCTTGGTGTGATTTTCTTTCTGCGTTACATTGCTGTAACCTGGAAATACTTTGACGTTCTGTTTAATACCTAGGGCTTCGTTTGCGAAGCCGCGTTTAGCGGTTTTAGCGCACGCAGCTTTTTAGCGCACGCTAAACCTGCGCCAAGCGGCTTGAACTAACGCCAGCTCAATGCTGGCGTTCAACGTCTAGCGTGCGTCAAACCGCTAACGGGCCTTCGTAAAAGGAGCCCCTAGCGTGAGCCTAGGATTCATATGGAGTGGAGTAGGAGCCCGGGGAGCTGGGTTTCATTCCCTGCTCCTTGCGACTGGGCAAGTCACTTAATCCTCCTTTTTCTTCAGGTACAGACTTAAATTGTGAGCTCTCCAGGTACCTCAATGGTAATACCCAATTTCCCAAACGATAGGCCGCGGCTTATACATAGGCCTTTCTTTTTAAAGACGCTTTCGGTGTATAATAGTCCTTTTTAAGGACGGTAATGGAAATCTGTTCCTTGCCATTTTTTTTATCATTTTAGCCTATTTTACAAAATACTAGACTCTTTATTTTATCGTTCCCCTTCCTTTTAGTCCTTCTTCCCCCCTCTTTCTCTTTATACAAATTGTATTTCTGCCCTTTTCCATCCTGTATCGGTAAGTTAATGTTTGCCGGTGCATTTGATTGTTTGTAGCATTATTTGTAATTTTGTTTTTAACATACACTCTTTTTATACTTTGTTTTTATATTATGTAAAACCGCTTTGAATTTTGATAAGGCGGTATATCAGATTTTTAAATAAACCTGAATACTGAAAACCTACAATCCTGCGTATTGGGTGCAGCTTGCTTAAATGCGGCCTATCTTAAAAACTCGTTTGCTAAAACTCATTCGCTAAAAGTATATTTCAGCGCACAAAAAGACGATAATACCCAAACGATTAATTGAATTTAAATGTGCTGTTTACTTGAAAGAAAAAAAAAAATCGTAGATAGCGACGAATGTTCATAGATACAGTTAAAATAAGCAAGTCCACAATTCGAAAAGCGTATGAATTATGAATTGTCCAGTAGACAAAAAAAAAATTATGTCAATTAAGAATGACTCCATTATTGGTTCACTGATAATGTCACTATAGAGTTGCAAAGGCCTACAGGGGCGTGCCAAATTAGATGTTTTTACCTCAGTAACGCCACGGCTAATAACATGGGGTGGCTTATCTTGGGGCTCCTTTTACGAAGCCGCGTTAGCGCTTTAACGCACGTAATAGCGAGCGCTAATTTGCCAGCCGCTACCGCCTCCTCTTGAGCAGGCGGTAGTTTTTTGGCTAGCGTGCGCTAAAAAGGTGTATTCGCTAAAGCCGCTAACGCAGCTTCGTAAAAGGAGCCCTTAGAGCAGGGGTGTCCAATCTTTTGGCTTAGTAGAAATATAGGGTTACAACCTCTCCAAACCCCCACGCCGGCTCTGTTCCTTCCCTCTCTCCATCCCGGCTTCCCAGTCTCGCACATTTTTAAAGCAGCCTGCAAAGGATCGTTGGTCGGCTGGAACGATCCTAGCAGGCTGCCGTCGGCCTCCGCAGCACGTTCCCTCCGCCGCGGTCCCGCCCCCCCTCCTCTGATGTATGGGACCGCGGCTAGGATCGCTACAGCCAACCAGCGATCCTCTGCAGGCTGCTTTAATGTGAGACTGGGAAGCCGGGAAGGAACGGCGGGCTAAATCGCAAGCCAAATTTTGGCCCGCAGGCCTGAGTTTGACACCCCTGTCCAAAAAGAAGACTGGATGATTATTTTTATTAGTTCAGTCGGAGGGGTGTTAGGCCACAGCCAAAGTAATATGACCTGAATTGCTATACTGGGTCATACCAAAGGTCCATCTAGTCCAGTGGTGTCAAACTCAAACCCTTTGCAGGGCCAAATTTTGGATTTGTAGGTACTTGGAGGGCTTCAGAAAAAATAGCTAATGTCTTATTAAAGAAGTGACAGTTTTGCATGAGGTAAAACTCCTTTATAGTTTATAAATCTTTCCTTTTGACTAAGTCTTAATAATAATATTGTAAGTTATAGCTGAAGAGACATATGATCAAAAAACTGTTTTATTTTACTTTTGTGATTAGGATAAATATACCGAGGGCCTCAAAATAGTACCGGGCGGGCCGCATGTGGCCCCTAGGCCACGGGTTTGAGACCATTGATCCAGTCCATATCCCAGTTCCAATTGTGGCTAACCCAGGTCACTAATACCTGGTAGAATTCCAAGAAGCAGCAATCCCCAGTAGCTTATTACCTGTAGGACTTATCTAAACCTTGTTTACCATATTCTTTTAACTGTTTATTTGTTAAAGTGAAACTATTTGTTAAAAGTTACTATGTAACTTCATGACACATCCTCCTACTCAATGCACTTTTTGAAAGATACTAGAAAGTTTCACAGTTATGCAATTATTGCATTAATTATTATTTTTTTTTATTTAATATTTATTGAATTTTGCAATATATTCAAGCATACAACTTGTACAGAAAGGAAATTTAGCAAGAAATTAATACAAATGAAAACATATATCAAAAAATATCAAATATAAGCATAAATTTCTACTCAAGTCCTCAATCAGATCCAAGAAGGGAATTAGGCGAATCAAAGTAATTATTTAAACCAGTCGGATGAGATTAAAGCACCCTTCCTTAAACTAAGCACTTTCTTTCTCCAGAGATGCAGTTGAGAGAAAAGTTGTCAGTTGAGATGGCTCAAAGAAAACATATTTATGAGAATGATAATTAACAACACATTTACATGGATGTCGCAAGTAAAAGGTCACCCCCTGCATTAAATTATTAATTGTGATATAAAAAATTATGATTAAGGAAATTAGTGGTTATGATTTAAATTTTATTTAATATACTGCCCTTCCTTACAAAACAAGAGAGCGGTTAATAGTCAAAGGGCTCCTTTTACAAAGCCACGGTAGTGATTCCTGGTGCAGCAAATGCGATGAAACCCATATGAATTGAATGAGTTTTTTGTCGCATTTACCGTGCGGTAATCACTACCGCCGCTTTGTAAAAGGAGCCCAAAGTAAGTTAAAACTAAAATAAAATATTTTAAAAGGAATTCCAAATACAGTCAAACCTCGGTTTACGAGTGCCATGGTTTGTGAGTGTTTTGCAAGACAAGAGAAACATTTGCAAAATCTGTGCTTCGGAAACCGAGCTAGACTCGATTTACAAGCGTCCCCGCAATCCGGCATCCCCCCTGCTTGCGTTGCCCCCCCCCCCCTGCTGCGATCTGGCATCCCCCACTCACCCACCCACCCAAACCCATTCGCTTACCCCCATCTGGCACCAGCACCAATGCGCAGGACATGCCGGTGCTGGTGCCCGAAGATCTTCCCTCTTCCTTGTGCTGGGCCTTTAGATCTTCGGGCACCGGCATGTCCTGTGCGTTGATGCTGGTGCCGGTGCCAGATGGGGTAAGCGAATGTGTTTGGGTGGGTGGGTGAGTGGGGGATGCCAGATCGCGGTGGGGGGGGGGGGCGACGCGAGCGGGGGGATGCCGGATTGCGGGGACGCTTGTAAATCGAGTCAAGCTCGGTTTCCGAGGCGCAGATTTTGCAAATGTTTTTCTTGTCTTGCAAAACATTCGCAAACCACGGCACTCGTAAACCGAGGTTTGACTGTATTTGGAATTCCTTTTAAAATATTTTATTTTAGTTTTAACTTACTTTGGGCTCCTTTTACAAAGCGGCGGTAGCGATTACCACACAGTAAATGCGACAAAACTCATTCAATTCATATGGGTTTCATCACATTTGCTGCACCAGGAATCACTACCGTGGCTTTGTAAAAGGAGCCCTTTGACTATTAACCCTTTTCTGTACTTTTTCTAATTCCGCTATATCTTTTGAGATACAGAAACCAGAACTGCTCACAGTATTTGAGGTATGGTAGTACTATAGAGCGATACAAGGGCATTATAACATTTTCTTCTTTATTTTCCATTTCTTTCCTGATAATTCCTAACGCTTCCATTTGCTTTCTTGGCCACCGCCACACAATGAGCTGAGGGTTTCAACATATCCTCAATAATGACACCTAGATTCTTTTCCTGGACAGTGACTCCTAATAGAGAATAGCACGGTGACAAAATTCATCACCATTCCTGTCCCTGCAGATAACCACGGGAAACCATCTTCATGTCATTCTTTAAGGAAAGAGGGAAGAATCGGAGTATGAATGGCCACAACCACTGAACCTCAAGCTTTGCTTTGAAAAATGCTAGTGTAGAAGGACTGAGGTTGAAATAGACACTAAAAAATGACATGGGATGATTTCCCGCGGTGACGGGGAGCGGTGATGAATTTTATCACCGTGTCATTCTCTAACTCCGAACATAGAACCTTGCATCACGTAGTTCAGGTTCCTCTTTCCCACATGTATCACTTTGCACTTACTCACATTAAACGTTATCTGCCATTTTGATGCCCAGTCTCACAGTCTCATAAGGACCTCTTGCAGTTTTTCACAATCCTCTTGCAACTTAATGAAATTTGCTAGTTATTCAAAGTTATTATCTTGCTAGTTATTTCCATCCCAAAACAGACTCCTGGAAAACCCCACTATTTACCCTTCTCCATTGAGAATATTAACCATTTAAAGCTACTCTCTGTTTTCTATCTTTCAATCAGTTCTTAATCCATAGTAGTGGACATTACCTCCTATCCCATTACTTTTTTTTAATTTTTTTAAATTCTTTATTCATTTTTAAAACTACAATTGTGCACAAGAGATGATGCATTTACATAAAATATTAACATTACAGCACAATAAACTTAATAGAAATAATGACAAGACTTATTTTCCCCACCCATTTTCCAATTGACCAACAACTCATAAAATTACCAGTAAACAACCTATCTATACCTCTTAAACAGTGCGAAAAACATTCCCCCCTCCCCAGGATGTGTTTGTTTTCCTCATTTATATAAATAAATCAATCCTTACAATATTTAGTTAATGGTTCCCAAACTTCCAGAAATTTTTTATAATATCCTTTCTGAATAGCCATAAACTTTTCCATTTTAATGACATAACATAGGGATTCCCACCAGAATGAATAATTTAATCTATCCCAAGTTTTCCAATTCTTTAAGATAAGCTGCATGGCAACCCCCGTTGTTATAAACATGACTTTCTAATTTCCTCAGAAGACTTTCATGAGGTACTTTGTCAAATAACTTTTGAAAATCCAAATACACATTAACGGCTCACCTTTATCCACACGTTCATTCACCCCTTCAAAGAAATGTAGTAGATTGCTGAGGCAAGATTTCCCTTGACTAAATCCATGCTGTCTTTCTCTCATTAATCCATGCTAACGTATATTTGCTGTCATTTTGTTCTTTATAATAGTCTCTACCATTTTGCCCAGCACCGGTGTCACTCGCCAGTCTATAATTTCCCATATCACCTATGGAACCCTTTAAAAAAATTGGCATCACGTTAGCCACCATCCAGTCTTCTGTTACTATGCTGGTTTTTAAAGAAAAATTACTAACATTAGCCCTGCAGGTTCATTTTTCAATTCTATCTGCACTCTGTGATGTATTCCATCCAGTCAGATGCTACTGTTCAATTTGTGAAATTGACCCAGTACATCTTCCAGTATTACAGAGATTTCTTTGAGTTTCTCTGATTCATCAGAATTGAATACCATTTTTGCCACTGGGTAACTCCCCTACATCTTCCTCGGTGAAGACAGAGGCAAATAATTTATTTAATCTCTCCACTATGGCCTTGTCTTCCCTGAGAGTCCCTTTTATTCCTTAGTCATCTAGTGTTCCAACTGATTCTCTACCTAGCTTCTTGCTTTTAATATACATAAATAAGATTTTTACTGTGTGATTTTGCTTCCAGTGCAATTTTATTTTCAAGGTCTCTTTGCCTTCCTTATTGGTGCCTTGCATTTAACTTGGCAGAGGGTAGGGTTAAATGGTAATTTTTCTCACTGGAGGAGAGTGAACAGTGGAGTGCCGCAGGGGTCTGTACTGGGTCTAGTGCTATTTAACTTATTTATAAATTATCTGGAAATTGGAAAGATAAGTGAGGTGATTAAATTTGCAGATGACTCCAAACTGTTCAAAGTTATTAAAACGCATGCGGATTGTGAAAAATTGCAGATGGACTTTGGGCAATTGGGAGACTGGGCGTCCAAGTGGCAGATGAAATTTCATGTGGACAAATGCAAAGTGATGCACATTGGGAAGAATAACCCGAATCGCAGTTATCAGATGCTAGGGTGCACCGTGGGAGTTAGTGCCCAAGAAAAGGTTCTGGGTGTCATCGTAGACAAATACGATGAAACCTTCCGTTCAATATGTAGCGGCGGCCAAAAAAAAGCAGATGTTAGGAATTATTAAAAAAGGATGGTTAACAAGACTAAGAATGTGGTTGTGCCCCTTCAGTTACAGTAGAATCTCAGTGAACCGGGACTCTCATCCAACCGGCAAAAAAAAAATCGCCCGAAGTACCAACGGCAGCAGTCCTAAGCTGCAAACCCCTCTCAAGACCCGAAGTACTACAAGCAGCGGCAGTCCTGAGCCATAAAACCCCAGCTCCTTCTCAACCTCGACCAACGTCTCTCGATAAATTCAAAGCTAGTTTAAAAGCATTTCTGGTTAAAGACGTGTATGATCTATGATCGTCCTTTTAAGGACATATTAAGGTAGATTTTTATACTTTCTTAAGCCAAGTCCTTCTGGCTGCCATAGCTGCTAACCCCTACCCTTTGTTTTCTTCCCTTCTTTTTCTTTACTATCTAAATATTGTAGTTTTTCCCAGCTTCCTTTCGTACCAGTAAGTCACTGTTTGTCAGTATTGATAACTGTTTTTAATGTATTTTTTTTTTTTTAAACCTAAAAACCCCACTGTAAAACCGCTTTGGTATTTGATAAGGCGATGTATCAAATTTTTAATAATCCTGAAACACCAGCGCGACGGTGTCGTGAGCTGTAAATCCCCACTCCCTCCCTCACTCAAGCCCCCAAGCAGCTGAGAGACAACCCCCCCCTCCCCATTCCCTCCCACCTCACAGCACCAGTGCGGCAGCGGTTCTGAATCACAAAGCCCTGAGCGCAGCCGGTCAGCAGGAGGTAGCCTCAAAACAGACTGCTTGCCGCCAGCCCCGGCAGGGCCTTTCCTTCGATGCGTCAGTTCCGATGAATCGGACGGAAGGCCCTGCCAGAGCTGGCCGCAAGCAGTCTGTTTTGAGGCTGATTTCTGCTGACTGGCTGCACTTGGATAAGGAAGGGGGTTCGCAGCTCAAGACTCCACCGCCTTTTACCACTTCGGAGCTTGAGGGAGGGAGGAGGCCTTTGCAGCTCAGGACCGCTGATGCTTTTGGGGCAGGAGGGAGGGGAGGGGAATTAAGACACTGTTAGACAAGGTTTCTAAGACACTCTTAATTAACCAGAAAAACAGTTATCTGGTATTCACCAATCCCCCGTGGGTGCCAGATAACTGCTGTATATCTTTTTGAGATGGCAGCAACCAGAATTGCACTCAATACTCAAGGTGAAGTTGTAGAGGCATTATAATATAATCTTTTATTTTATTCATGGTCCGCAAAGCCAAGAGCAAGCCAATTCTGCAGACTTTGATATTCAACTATACCTCAAAATATTCCACTAAGTGTAAAATATTTGACTAAGAGCAGGATAGGTACCGGTAAATTGTAGCTACTGATTTCAGGGCTCCTTGAGTGTGAAACTCCCCTGTAGGTGTTAAGGTCCATGATCGCATTATTGGAACTGGGGACCAGGCAATGCTGCCTCTAAGCTGTGCGATAGCCATAAGAATGTAAGAGGTGCCATACTGGTATCGACTGAAAGGTCCATCAAGCTCAGAATCTTGTTTCCAAGAGTGGCCAATCTAGGGCCCCAAGTACTTGGCAAGATCCCAAAACAGTAAAACAGATTTTAGGCTGAGCACTTATTCTTGAAAAAGCAGTGATAATAATGATAATAACAGTTTATATACCGCAGGACCGTGAAGTTCTATGCGGTTTACAATGATTAAAAAAATGTTACAAATTGAGTAGAATTAACATAGAGATTAGTGACTAACAGTTTTAGAGTTCGGTTGTTGTGGGAGAGATTGTGCAGATCAGCTACTTAGGTACTTCAAGAACAGATATGTTTTTAGGTGTTTCCTAAATTCCCCATAGTTATTTGCATGCATAAGTAATTTTTTCCAGATCTTTGCCCCATAATGCTGCTTGATAAGTGGATTTGCCCAAGTCCATATTAATAATGGCTTTTGGACTTTTATTTTAGGAAATAATCCAAACCTTTTTTAAACCTTGCTAAGCTAACTTCTTTCACCACATTCTCTAGCAATAAATTCCAGAGTTTAATTACACATTGAAGAAATATTTTCTTTGGTTTGTTTTAAAATTTATTACTTAATAGCTTCATTGCATGCCCCATAGTCATAGCTGTCTCTTCGCCAAAATAAAGAGCCATACCTTACCATGTTGTTTCTTATACCCCACAAATGTCAAC
This sequence comes from Geotrypetes seraphini, assembly GCF_902459505.1. Taxonomy (NCBI): domain Eukaryota; kingdom Metazoa; phylum Chordata; class Amphibia; order Gymnophiona; family Dermophiidae; genus Geotrypetes; species Geotrypetes seraphini. The sequence continues at coordinate 112,001,463 of NC_047095.1, read as the reverse complement.
TGGGAATCATTGTGGCTTACATAAGATTAATAAGGTTAGCAACATAGACATTATGAATCGTAGCAAGACTATAATGAAACCGGGTGTGTTTTTTAGCACCTTCCTAAATTTGAAGATGGGAGGCAGTGCAAAATGTTGGGGCCTTGAAATGTGACGGTGGATTCGAAGAGCGATTCCCTCTGAACTTGGTGTAGAGAGAGAAGATGTAATTGGTAGCGCTGAGTCATTCTTGAGTTATGGAAGGCATGTGAAACTTGGATGGTTGAAAGTTAGCCCAGTCAAGCTTTCTCCATTTATTTATTTATTTATTTATTTATTTAGATTTCTATCCTGTTCTTCTGGGAGCTCAGAACGGGTTACAATTGACATTCACAATAAAATTATAGGAAAGGTTTATAGCCCTGTGAACCATACATGCAATTTTAAATTAAATTCTATACTTGAATGGCAGCCAATGTAGTAATTTCGGCAGCGGACTGGCTCTCTCAAATCGGGCTTTATAGAAAATCAGTCTAGCTACTGTGTTCTGGAGTAGCTGAAGACTTTTCTTTGTGATGTTGTAATATAAAGAGTTGTAATAATCTAGATATGCTTCAATTCATGCCTCATAGTCATAGCTGTCATTTCACCAAGCTGAAGAGCCCTAGCCGCTTTAGCCTTTCCTCATAGATAAGTCATCCCATCTCTTATCATTTTCCTTGCCCTCCTGTGTACCTTTTTCTAATTTTTTGAGATGTGGCGACCAGAATTGCACATAGTAGAATTTGAGGTGTGGTCGCACCATGGAGTGAGACAAAGGCACTATATAACATTCTCATTTTTGTGTTCCATTCCTCTCCTGATAATTACTAACATGTACATTTTGTTTTTCTGAATCAGTATCAAAGAAAACACACCCTCAATATACTCAAGATTTTGTGTCAGATCTTCTCTAAAAGGGAGAAAAGATCTCCGTGTCCAATAAGGGGCTCTCAAAATAGCTACCCACATAGACAAGCTGGTTTCAAATAGAACTTGAAGCCAGCAGACACATCCTTGGTCCAAAAGCTCCCAAAAAGAATGAAGACGCAATTTCAGAATCACTTTCCAAAAAAAAAAACCAGTCTTTCAATAGTAATATCAGTCTTATCAATCTTTATAATGAAATCACTTATCTGAAAAACGCTGTCTTCTCAATATCTTTTCAGTAGATTTCCACAAAAATCTGGGGCTTGAAAGCAGGAAAAAACCGGCTTCATAAGGGATCAGCTTAGAGCATAGCGACTACTTCAATACAACCGCTAGCCCGCCTCCACAAAATCCAACAGGGTTCCCTGTTTCGCTAGCACGCTTCTTCAGGGATTTGAGCGTCGATTCACCCGCTTCAACTCCTGAGCATATTGAGGATGTGTTTTCTTTGATACTGATTTATTTAACATCCTTTCTTGTTTACATTTACATCTGTTTTCTGAGCCAGCACGTCACACTGAGTTGACGGTTTTGACGTATCGACAATGACATGTAGATCCTTTTTTCCTAGGTGGTGACTCCTAATGTGGAACCTTTGCATCACATAGCTATAGCTTGGGTTTCTGTTTCCCATGTGCATAATTCTTTACTTGTTCACATTAAACATCATCTCCCCATTTTCATGGAGACATAATTCAGTCAATTTTTTCAAAGTTACTACTATTCTTTATTATTTCTATAGTGCTACCAGATGCCCACATCTTCAATCAATTCTTTATTTATTCAATTTATTTATTTTTTACGGAAACTCCGCAGCTCCTCTCATCCAATTCTTCTCCAAGGCATGGTTTACTTCCTGCAGAACCCTCAACAGAATACTTCTAAATCTCCCTGCCACAAAAAAATCTGCAATACAAACGTGTTTTCTACTCCATGCTCACCTTTCTAGGTGTAAAAACTTGGAATGACCTTACTGAAATGACCAGGACGGAATCTAACCACATCATATTCCGGAAGAAACTGAAAACTCATCTATTTGACACTTGATCACCTGTAGACCTCTCCTCCCCCTCCATCCCTCTCCCTCCCCCCTCCTCTTCTCTTCTCCCATCCCTCCTCTTTCCTTACCCCCCTCTTTAAGTCGCCTTGAGCCTACCTAGGTATGAGCGACACAAAAATAGAAGATTAGATTAGATTGTGGAAATGTTCATGCAGGACATACTGTATTTCGTCAGGAAGCCTTCATCAGGAGTCCAACCCAATGTACTATCGCAGCAATGTTACAAACATACAAAGGCAATAAAAATAAACTTATTAAAAGTAACAATACAAAATATACTAATATTAAAAATATTAAAAGATGCTTACTCAAATATCCTCACAAACTTTTTAATGGTATCAAAGGTGTTCCAAGTTTCCAAGTTTATTTACATTTTAATATACCGACCATCAACGTGTATCTGGCGATTTGCAAAGCGAATAGCATAAAAGTAAATATAAAAACGGCGTAAAAAGAAAAGGTGAAACATAAAATAGACGAAGAGGGGGACATACCTGGATTTGAAGGAGTGGGGGAAAGGAAAGTTTTTTTAAAATTACATTGTAAAAATAAAAGTAAATGGAGGTATGAGGGGAGGGGGAAAAACATCAGGGAATGGGTGTCTTTTCATAGAAGCGTTTTTTTGGGTGGAGTGTGTCGCAGTTAAAGAGGGTTATTGTCAAGCGCTATGGAATGTGTCTTAGAATAAGAAGGTTTTGAGTTTGGTTTTGAATTTGTCGAAGAGAATTTTTCTTGGCGTAGGTGAGATGGCATAGCATTCCGGAGAGTAGGGACTATAACGGAAAAATTTGTATTTTGAGTGTAGTAAAAAGTTCCTCGATTGGAGGGCTAGTCATTAGAACATAGGAATTGCCGCTGCTGGGTCAGACCATTGGTCCATCGTGCCCAGCAGTCCGCTCACGCGGCAGCCCTTAGGTCAAAGACCAGTGCCCTAACTGGTTCTGGTCTGCTGATCTGAGGGTCCGTGATGAGGAATAAGGAATTACGAGTTTATCAAGTAATGCTGGAGAGCCCGTAAGTTTGATTTTTGAAAGCAAGCAAGAGAATTTTTATATGTGGTGCAATGTTGGATGGGTAGTCATCATAAAAGGCTGCACCTAAAAAAAATATATGCATGTATATAAAATTAAAACCTTTAAAAAAAAAAATATGCAAAAATAACAAATGGGGTAAACTTGTACTAATATGCCATAAGATGTGAAAAAAATGCTACATAAAACGGGAATGAGGACATGCTGTATCAATGCATATAAAACATAAAAAAATAGTAAGCTTGCCAAGAGAAAATGAATTTGCTTGATATGTTTTTCCAATCACACTTCTTAAAAAAATAAAAAATAAAAAAGTGCAAAGTCAAAATAAAACGTGCTGCTCTGATAGGTTAACTCAAAAGCTGTGTTTATACTAAATGACAACAACCAAGCATTTATAAAAAGCTGAAGTTGATCCGTGCAAATAAGATCGGCAAATATTATAAAGAGTGCACCTTAAAGAAAATAAAGCCACTTACATGATCATATCCTGTCAATTCTCATAAAAGTGCAGGCTGCTTATGGGACTGAAATGTAGTTTTGTGTCCTTGCTTTGGGATAGTCACAAAGCAAACCGATCGTCTACTGATCGGTTTGCGACCCCTTAGCGACCAAATTCCCCCCCCGGTCCGATTCACTTACCTCTCTGCTGACCATCCTCCGATCCGTGCATGCAAATGAGGGGAGGGACATTCAAAAGTAGGGCAGGCAGCGATTCACAACACAATCGGTCCGATCACTGTTCGGGACTAGTCGAAAACGTCTTTCCGACTGGAAGCTCTGCTCTGCAATCTGTCCTGCTTGCTTCCCCCTGAATGCCGCCCTGCTCGATCTTCCCCCGAATCTCTCCTGCCCTTCCCCGGCCTACAAGCCCGTGGGTTTAAAGCGGGTTAAAACCATGTGCTCGCAGGGCTAAAAACAAACCAACAAAAAACGGCCCCCATCTACAGATGGTCTGCGGATCGCACAACAGCGATCCGTGCAGGCAGCTGGGGGCGTTCCTCCGATCGTCCCCATCTGCATATTGGGGCTTCGAGAGTTCATCGGACCTGCCCGGATTGGGCAGGTTAGTGAATCTGGCCCTATGTCTTTGTTACATTTAGGCCCTGTTTTACTAGTGCGCGTTAATTGATTTAGTGCGCGTTAAACTCTAATGGACGCGTTAGTGTTTAGCGTATGCTAATTCGATTAGCGCCTTAGTAAAACAGAGGGTTAGTTTTTGTTTGTCTTTGTTGTATATGTACCGTATATTGTTCTCTGCTTAGACCTAAACTATGATGTGATGGTCTGGGCCCTCGCTACTGCATTGGGGAAAGGGTCATTGTCAAACTTGCTACAGGTTTGAATAGCTATTCTTAGGTCATCTTGCTATTGGTTTCTGTCGCCTGCCACAATTGTCAACATGGATTTTGCCTTTTCATTATTAGATAAATTATACTGCTACTTTAATCACTTCCTTTCCACACCCTGTTTGCACTTCTCTAGTGTAGTCCTCCACACCCCAGGTATCCACTCCATCTTAATGCGTAGTTATGAAGCTCTTGAACTTCAGACTTCAGTGCTCAAAACCTTTATACTTCAATAAATTGGTTGGACAAAAGTGCTAGGACAAAACAAAAACTGCAGATCATGTACAAGATGCAGGCACTGTTTATTGCAACATTAGTAGTATAAATCCTTATTACCAACCAAGGGACCCGACACGGTCCGTGTTTCGGACAACTTGCCTTCCTCAGGGGTCCGTGGTAAATAAGTTATTAAAACAGACAGCAATAAATGGAATAAATGAGTGCCGCTTAGACTCCGCTATCGAGTGTAGAAGTGTGTCGGGTCTCTTGGTTGGTAATAAGGATTTATACTACTAATGTTGCAATAAACAGTGCCTGCATTTTGTACATGATCTGCAGTTTTTGTTTTGTCCTTGCTCGTTCTTGGTTTACTGCAGTTTTTTGTTGGGATTCTTTTTTTGTGTGTTCTTGGACAAAAGTGCTACCAGCCTCTCACTTTTTTTTTACATTTTTAATTGTGGAAAGCTCAGCTTTTTAATTCTTTTTTTTTGTTTGTTTCATTCCTCTGAATGGATGCTTTGCTGAAGCTGGAATACTTTTTGATATAAAGGCGGTAGAATTTTGACCACTGATGCATAACCCAGTGAAAAAAAATGATGGCACTTAACATGAACATAATGCTCGGTAGTACAGGTACTAATTTTGTGGGTGTAGTACGGTGTGTCCAGGGAAGGGTTATTTGTTTCGAGTTCAGCAACCTCTGAATGTTTATGAAAGGTTGGCCCTGTGCTTGTCAGCAGGGTAAATGGAAGGCAGATAACCAGCGAAGCCCATTCTGTCTCGGTGATTTGTCTGACAAATGATAGTACAGATGTTTTATGATTCTCTTTGTGATTTATAGATAGTTAAAACTATCGTGTTCAAATATACCATAAGTAGGCATATTGCTTTTATTAACCATAGTAAGTTCCTTAAATCATGTTTTCACTTTGTGGATTTGTTTGGGCTGACACATGTGGTCAAATAAAACATCTGTAAAACATGAGATGAAGGTGCGGCAGTTCACCTGTGCCCTGTCTAAGCAGCTGCTTGGAAACTTGATGACTCTAAAAGTGTCCTCCTTTGTTTTAATGTTTCCTGTTCTATTTGTGTAAGCACCTGAGGTATGGGATGGGGAGAGTTTTGCTACAAAGATTGGACATTTGATGAGGAGCTACTATGTGAGAATGTCTGTGGTTTTTAACCGCTAACGTGTACCTGTTCAGCTTACCAGTTGGTCATGTTTTACATTCTGTTCCGACAAGAACAAAACCTCTGTGGAGGAGATGATGATGATCAAGATGCAGGCTTCATTAAAAGTACAGTCCTATAATCCACATGAAGAAATACCTAGGACCCAAAGCACTGGGGACTATGGACCCAACACGGTCCTTGTTTCGACAAAACTGCCTTCCTCAGGGGGGTCCCTGAAGTTTCCGATACGAAAACTCGTGGATCAAAGACTAAAAACAATCCTGGGTGAACTTCTGCGCAGTTGAGAAATCATGAACTGTGCTGAGGTCTTTGCATGTAAGCAAAAGATTTAATCATCATATCGTACGTGCTACCCATGGGGCTAAAGGGTCTCTCGTACGAAGAAAGACTGAACAAATTGCAGCTCTATACTCTCGAGGAGCCGTAGGGAGAGGGGAGACATGATTGAGACATTTAAGTACATCACGGGACGGGTCGAGGTGGAAGATGATAGCTTCCTTCTCAAAGGACCCTCGAACACAAGAGGACATCCGCTCAAACTCAGGGGAGGGAAGTTTCGTGGAGACGTCAGGAAGTACTTCTTCATGGAACGAGTGATAGAGCATTGGAACAAGCTTCCAGTACAGGTGATCGAGGCCCACAGTATCCCAGACTTCAAGAATAAATGGGATACCTATGTGGGATCACTGCGAGGGTCATACCAATGAATAGGGTTGCTGGGATATAGACTTAATAGAGCAGGTCAGTAGAGTTAAGGGGGCCAGTAGACTTTAAAGGGGGTCAATGGTATGGGCAGACTTGATGGGCTGTAGCCCTTATCTGCCGTCATCTTTCTATGTTTCTATGTTTCTAAGTGTGCAAGGCTTTGTGCAGAACTAGTGCAGGGTGAGTGTGGTTTTAGCTTACTGTTTTATAGATGTACAGAAGCTAACCCTTCAGCAGGACTCGCGTTGAAGCACTAGTACCCCCAGTACACAGCATATTAAAATCAATGTTAATGAGGTTATATCGATCCCTTTTACTCTGGAGAGTCGCTTATACGAGCCGATGGGAGGTTCAGTTAGAATCGTTCTTTCTCTCCAACTCAATGGGTCAAGATTTATAAATCTGGTGGAAAATGGACATAAAATATTTTATCAATGGTATTTTACTCTGAACACCTACATAAAAATGTTTCCGAATGTCCAGGATGCTTGCTGGAGAGGTTGTGGCCAGAAGGGCACGTTTACACACATCTGGTGGCTGTGTCCATTACTCCAACCATTCTGGACTCAAATAGTGCACTGTGAAAAGCAAAAACGAGAAAACCCCAATGTTCCACAGAAAAAGGAGCAATCCAACAACAAAACAAACTGTGGACGGAACATGATGTTCTTGACCTTCCTTTATTTCTTCAATCGATTGTTAAGAAAAATAGCCACATCAACCGTATTAAAAACTAACGGATCCGACACTAGCGGCCAGCCCGGCTTCGTTCTCCACATGGCATTTACATTACATTGGTGACTTCTATTCCGCTTGTACCTTGCAGTTCTAGGCGGATTACAAAGAAGCTAACTGGACATTTCCAGGAACATTACAGTTTAGGTGTTAAGATTACAATGAAGCTAACTGGACATTTCCAGAAGATTTGCAAGTTAGATAGTGGAATACATGGTTGATACTTAGGAGAGAAAAAATTACAAGAGGGGGTGAGACTATTACAAGGGAGGAGAAGGACAAGGGGAAGAGTTAAGATAACTGGATAAATTTGTTGAATAGCAGTTTTGATTCCTTTTCGAAATGATTTGAAGTTGCTCGTTGTCAGTAAGTTAGAGATGGGGTGGTCAAGTTTTGCTGCCTGCGTCGCTAGTAGGTTGTCATACATCTTCTTGTACCGAGTACCTTTGAAAGGGGGGTAAGTAAATGGGGTTTGAGTTCTTCTTTGCCTAGTAGTAAGATTTTGATTTAGGCGGTTGTTTAGGTAAATGGGAGCAGTACCATTTATAGCTTTGAATAATAGACAGTATAGTTTGAATTGAATTCGTGCTTGTATTGGTAACCAGTGTGAGTCCAGGTAAGCAGCGGTGATGTGGTCATATTTATTCAGCGAGTAGATTAATCTGAGAGCTGTGTTTTGTACAGTCTGTAGTTGATTTATCATGAATACAGGGCATGGTAGATAGAGGATATTGCAATAGTCCACTAGACCTAGGACTAGGGATTGGACTATGAGCCTATATTGCTCTATGTCGAAGAATTTTCTTATTTTTCGTAGATTTCTCATGGTTAAAAATTTTGTGATTTGGAAACCAATTCCACAGTACCTGCGTATTATTTAACGACAGGACCCTTGAGAGAAGCTTTGTTAGCCAAAACACGGCCCGTGTCAGATCCGTTAGTTTTTAATACAGTTGATGTGGATATTTTTCTTAACATCGATTGAAGAAATAAAGGAAGGTCAAGAACATTGTGTTCCATCCAGTTTGTTTTGTTGTTGGATTGCTCAAATAGTGCACATCTTGGGGGGAAGTGTTGGGCATAGATTACCCTAAAACACAGGAATGCTGTCTGTTGCATAATAAGCCCCCTGGGGTTACAATTCAGGCTCATAAATTTGCTATGGCACTCTTTGTGGCTGCTAAACTGACAGTGGCCTAATCATGGAAACAAACGAAGGTTCCTGCTATAACGAAGGTGCTGCACAAATTAGATTATATATGCCTAATGTCAAAATTGACTGCACACAAATATGGTAGAGCAGAGATATAGAACGTCCCTCCTCGAGGGCCGCAATCCAGTCGGGTTTTCAGGATTTCCCCAATGAATATGCATGAGATCTATTAGCATACAATGAAAGCTGTGGATGCAAATAGATCTCATGCATATTCATTGGGGAAATCCTGAAAATCCTGACTGGATTGTGGCCCTCGAGGAGGGACTTTGACACCCCTGTGGTAGAATGATACCCTTTCACAAAGTTTGGGATTCTTATATTGAGTGGAGAAATGAGATTCATTGATTTGTATCTGGGATTTGATGATCGTTATGTTATACCAGGGTTAGGCAATTCCGGTCCTCGAGCTGGAGCCAGGCCAGGTTTTCAGGATATTCACAATATAGATAGATTTGCATCTCAAAAAGGCTCTAACACAAGCTTACTGCATTGGTGCTGGCTGCTGACCATAGGAAGGAGCACATCACAATGGGTTAACGAGGTTAAAAAGTGACTTCAGTTGGTACAAGCTGAGATTGAAGGTATGGATTTAAACACTTAGGGCAAGATTCTCAAAATGCCAGCGCTAAACTGTTTTCCAGTGGTTTAGATGAAGGAGGGGGAATCCTGGAGTGGATTTCTTCTTCATGGCTTGTGAGCATGTAGATCAGGGGTGCCCACACTTTTTGGGCTTGCGAGTTACTTTTAAAATGACCAAGTCAAAATGATCGACCAACAATAAAATTTTAAAAAAGACAAAGACTGTACGCAGAGAAATTGTTAATTATTTATATTTCGTGGTTTTTTTCAAAGAGGTCAAGGCAGATGAATTTATGCAATGTCACCTCAGTAGCAAATATACAAAAATAGACACATACCCCTCTCCCTTTTTACTAAACCGCAATAGCGTTTTTAAGCGCAGGGAGCTGCGCTGCTCTTGACGCTCATAGGCTCCCTGCACTAAAAACCGCTATTGCAGTTTAGTAAAATGGGGCCGTAGTGCAAAATATAGACGACAGATATAAATTCTCAAAACGGACGCATTTTGATCACTAAATTGAAAATAGTCATTTTTCCTACCTTTGTTGTCTGGTGATTTCATGAGTCTCTGGTTTCACTTTCTTCTTCTGACTGTGCATCCATTATTTCTTCCCTTCTTTCAGCCTCCTGAATGCTTCCTCTCCTCCAGACCTCATTCTCTCCCCCCCTTTCTGTCTCCCCCCATCTGCCTGCCTGCCCCCCACTGCTCGCCTGTTTGCCTTTCTTTCTCTCAAGCCACCACCATCGGGAAACAGGCCCCCAAGCCACTGCCGCTGGGTTCTGAGCTCTCCTTGCTTCCCGACGCTGTAAATAGCACAGCAGAAGCGCTAGGCCCACCAGCCTTCCCCCTGACGTCGGAGAGGAAGTTCCGGGCCAACCAAGCAGCGATTGGTTGGTCCAGAACTTACATTACATTACATTACATTACGGACTTCTATTCCGCCTATACCTTGCAGTTCAAGGCGGGTTCCTCTCCGACATCAGGATTGATGTCAGGGGGAAGGCTGGTGGGCCCGGCGCGTCTGCTGTCCTGTATACGGCGTCGGGAAGCAGGGAGAACGCGAAGGCAACATGAATCTATCACGGAGCCTGTGATGGGCTCTGCGATCGACTCTCATTGCCTTCGCATCTACTGGTTGATCGCCATCGACCTTTTGGGCACACCTGATGTAGATAATACCCTATTGCCCAGAATGACACACCTATTCACTAGAAAAGATAGTAGCAAGGTAAGAATCTAATCTCTTTATATAGTTTTTGAAATGCGGCCAGTGACAAGAATTGTTTTCACTATTCAAGTTTTGTTCAAACCATGAAGCAATAACAAAAGCTTTATAATATTCTCCATGTTCTTCATTTCTTCGTTAATAATTCCTAACATTCTGTTTTGCTTTCTTAGCTGCTGCTACCCACTGCACAAAAGATTTCAGCGCATCAAAATATCTAATCTGAGACTTATGAGTCATGCTACGAGGTGACTTACAGTACAATGTAAAAGAAATACAATTTTTAGTACAGTATAAAGGATGCTACAGGAGATATATTACAAAACAGTTAAGAGATGGTATAATACAAAGGAGATGAACTTGTACTAATTTATGAGTGGTTCTACAAAGTTAGAAGGCGGTGTCGTCATAGTCCAATGTCACTTGGCTCACTGTATACGTGGTGTCATAGAGATTATAAAGTGATTTGTAGACTCAAAGGTCAGTTTTCTGGGGTGGATATGATGTCAAAGAGATAAATCTTTAGTTTCTTTTGGAATGTGAGGTGGTTTGGTTCTGATCTGATGGTTGTAGGAAGGGATGATACCTAGATCTTTTTCCTGGGTGGCAATTCCTAATGTTGAAACTTGGCGTCCTACAACTTTGAGTTTCTCTTCTCTATGTGTTTCACTTATGAGTTATGTCGTATTACATTTCAACTTTCATTTACAATCCCAGAATCCCATTCTCTCAGTTTCATGCAATCCTCTTGTGACTTAAGAACTTTGAATAACTTTGTGTCCCAGCACAGATCTGTGCGGAATCCCACTATTTACCCTTTTCTATTGAGAGTATTGACTATTTAACCCCATTCCCTGTTTCTGCCTTAATTATTTATTTCTAGCCTGCCTATTACCTACGTGGGTTACAATAAAGCATTGACAAACCTTCCCACTCAAATAAAAAACACAGCAACAGTGCAATAGGGACGGTATGCTGAACCAAGGGTCTTGCATCTGTCCCCGTGAATCCATTGCAGGAGATAACTGAATACTGTTTTGAGCACCTCCACCTTCTCCCTGCTCTCTGCTGTCTCCAGTCGGTTATTTCTTCTGAAAGTGAATCTGCAGGAACAACATTAATTTGTTCCGCAACAGAGATTCTCCGGGAATAGAAAATCCTGGGGCTTCACTTCCAGACAGGGAGGACAGCCCCAAGAAGTCTCAATAACACATTCTGCCTCCCTGTACAAAATAGGAGGCAGACTGCAGAACATCCTGGAATCATAGGAGGCTATCACAACCGACAAATGGGTTTTGGAAGTCATCCGAGACGGTTACAAGTTGGAGTTCGCCCATCCCCTCTCTGCCTGGTTCATGGACTCTCCAGCGGGCAGACCGGAAAGAAAAGCCGAGGTCCTGGAAATTCAAGCAATCGGACAAGTTCCAGACCCAGTTTTGGAATCAATGTGCTGGTTCAGCCTTGGCCGATGAATGAATTCCTGTATGTGTTCCCTCCCTGGCCCATGGTAGGGAGAGTCGTGAGAAGAGTGGCTAGGCATCGGGGATTGGTTATTTTGGTGGCCCGGACTGGCCTTGACGCCCCTGATGTGCAGACCAGGTGTGTCTTCAGATCAGCTTCCTTTTGAGACTTCAGCTGTTCCTGGGATTCCTCTCTCAAGGTCCAATTGCGAGATCTGTAGTGCTTTGGTTTCACAGCATGGCTGTTGAGCATTTGACTCTGAGCCAGAAAGGCTACTCGGATCTGGTTGTATGCACTCTTTTTTTTTTTTTTTTTTTTTAAAGCCAAGAAGCTTGCTACATTCATGGCATATGCCAAAGCATGGGATGTCTTCCAACATTGGTGCCTTAAGGAGCAGCTGGCTTCAGTATTGGATGTCCTGTCCTTTCTTCAAGAAGGTCTGGATAATGGGCTGGCGGTTTCCTCATTGAAAATTCAAGTGGCTGAAATTTCCTGTTTCAGGTCCCAGGGTGCCAGATGTTCTTTCTTTGTACCCAGATATTGTCAGGATACTTCAAGGGTCCTCTATGGTTGCGGCCTCTGATTTCGCTAGCCCTCTCCATCATGGAATCTCGAGGGCTCTGTTTGAGCCCTTTCAGGATGCTACCCTTATGGGCTTGGCAACCAGAAACACCATCTTGATAGTCATTACTTCTGTAAGATGCATCTCAGAACTGTAAGCCTTATCATGCAGAGACCCTTACCTGCATATCACAGAGGCTGGGGTCTCTTTGAGGACTGTTCCCTCTTTCTTGCTAAAGGTGGTCAACCAGAGTTCGTCTTCCAGCTTTCAAGTCCTGAAGGTGGTGAATATCTGGAGGGCTATCTTGCATTACCTGGAGGTTGCGATTGACTTTTGTCTCTTGGACCACCTCTTTGTGTTGACAAATATGGTTAAGAAGGGGAGGCTGGCTTTCAAGACTAGAATCGAGACTACCATTTCTAGATGGATCAGGTTGGCTATTTCGTCCTGTTACATTGTCTGCGGAAAGCAGCCTCCCTTCATTCTTTGAGCACATTCAATGAGAGGGATTGCCTCTTCTTGGGCTGAGACCAGAACAGTTCCTCTGGATAAGATTTGCAAGGAGACATGGTTGTCCCTTCACACTTTCACCAAATTTTATAGGTGAACATAGCTGCGCAAGAGGACTCCTTCTTTGGAACCTCAGTTTTGAGAGCAGGCTTACTCTCTCACCCAGGATTTCTTGTTCCGCTTAGGTGCATTCTTTGGTTCAGTATACCAACCCTATGGCACTGGAAAAAGAGATTAGGTTCTTACTTTTGATGATATCTTTTTCATTAGCTAGGGATGGTATGCTGAACCCCCATCATTGTCGATGCACCTTCCTGGTCCTCCTGCTACCTGAAGGCTGTGTCTGACCTTTCTGTCAGCTAATGTAAATTGGAAGACATTGTATATTTAATGTATATAGTTACTTAGAGTTTCTCCAAAAGTTTCACAGTTTGTTTTTTTTTTTTTGCATTTTGATAATAAAGATTGTTGTTTGTTCCTATCCTTTCCATGGCGTGTTTGAGCTATGTGTTTATTTTTATGAGCAGATCAAAGTCTTCTTGGGAGGAGTCTCCCCATTCTCCTTCTCCTGTTCTCTCTTGTAGAGCTGTTGCCAGCTTTGAAACTAACTGACTGGGGGCAGCAGAGAGCAGGGAGAAGGAGGAGGTGCTGAAAACAGTTTTTAGTATCTCCTGCAACGGACTAGCAGGAGTGGATGCAAGATCCTTGGTTCAGCATACCATCCATATCTACTGGAAAGGATATTATCAAGGTAAGAACCTAATCTCTTTATCTACAATTGGATATGGCCCCCTGTCCCAATAATTTTTTAAAATTTTCTCAGACGTTATTCATGAAGTACTTTGTCAGATGCCTTATGTAAAACCAGATACATAATATCAACTAGGTCCATATGTTTGTCCATCCTTTAAAAACGTTGCAGATTGTTGCAAAATTTCCCTTGGCTGAATATATATTCTAGTGTTACAGACACTTTATTCCTGAATCTTTGGGTAGTCAACCCCCTCTTCTGAGAATTCTTATAGAGAGCCTCATTAGCATTCTTTTGCTCTGCCTCCCATCCCTCGGGGCTGTCTTCCAGTTCCTCAGTTGTCTCTCTACAAGCAAGATGGTAGGAGCCCATCTTTTCTGCTTGTGTTTATTTTTCAGTTAATTCCTCAGGTTTTTGAAGGGTGCTTTGTGTCTATGTCCTATGCTTCGATAGCCTTTCCTAGCATGGAGTGTTAATCTGGCCCTACAGGCATTGGCTAGAGTGCCCTGTGAACCTCTAGAGTAGGGGTAGGCAATTCCGGTCCTCGAGAGCCGGAGCCAGGTCAGGTTTTCAGGATAGCCACAACAAATATGCATGAGATAGATTTGCATCTCAAGGAGGCAGTGCATGCAAATCCATCTCATACATATTCATTGTGGATATCCTGAAAACCTGACCTGGCTCTGGCTCTCGAGGACCAGAATTGCCTACCTCTGCTCTAGAGCAAGCTTCCCTGATGGATCTTACAATCAAAAATTGTATTTTTGGTGGTGATTACCGGTACTTCAGCCCAGTGAATGTCGGAACTGCAGGCCTTTTCATGCGGAGATCCCTTCAGAATTTTGGATTCAGGCATGGTCTTGCGCATAGTCTATGTTTCTTACTGAAAGTGGTTTCCAGCTTCCATGTCAACCAAGAAGTGGAATTGCTTGCCTTCACTCCCTTAGGACTGAGAAAGAGTGGATAAGGTGTTGAAATTGTTGGATATGTGCAGAATATTACTGCAGAATCTGGAGGTCACTAATCAATTTTGACTATAGCATCATCTTTTAGGACTGGCGGGGGCTGCCCGTAAAAGTCAACCGGCCTCGAAACTGACCATTTCAATATGAATCCATATGGCAATTCTTCAGCCTATGTCGGAAGTGGACAGTGTCTGCCTATATCCATCAACGCACACTCCACTAGAAGTGTGGTTTCCTCCTGGGCGGAATCTTCAGCAGTGTCCCCAAAGAAATTTGTAGAGCGGCCACATGGTCTTTTCTCCATATATTTATATATTTTACAGGTTAGACATAGCGGCCAAAATGGACTCCACATTTGTATCATCCATACTGTCAGCAGGCTCATTTGCCCTGCCCTAGATCCTGGGAACTGCTTTGTTACATCCCAAAGGTTCAAGAATAAAGTGTCTTGTTGCACTAGAAGGAAGGATTAGGTTCTTATCTTATTCCTGAAGCCTGCCCTGTCAGATGTTTATTTGCCTGCTTACTGCCTCGAATGTGCCAGGGAATTAAGACACCTTAAGCTTCTTTCCTTTATCTAGCCTTAGCAGGATAGAGGATGCAACTGCTGTGTTGAAGAATTTTGGGGGTATCTGTAGAACCTCCCATACTCTTAGTGCAGGTTATGCTGAGGTTGATTACTTGTTTTCACCTTATGTATTGTAAATGGTTGCTTGTTTTATCTGTTTGATGTTAATGATTTGAGCAGAACAGACGTTTCGTGGGGAGAGATTCCTCTCCCTATTCTATATCCTATCCAGGGCTGACCATCTGCTTTGGAGGACAGCCCAGAGGAATGGGAGATGGAGCAAAAGAATGCTAGAGGCACTCTATAAAAATTCTCACAAAATGGGGTTGACTACCCAAAGGTTCAGGAACGAAGTGAATGTCTACTATTAAGAAGACTACTGAGCTAAGAACCGTCTCTAGTTGGGGTCATGTTTTCGTGCTATGGGGGCTGAGATACAATTGATGTGTGGATATCTGGTTTATAGTTCTTTACTATGATGCTGTGATTTTCATTTCATGTTAGTAATGCTTTTTTATCTTCTTGTTGCATTTTGTACATTATAGTGGTGTAATTTGATATTCACTTCATGCTGCTTGTATATTTTGTTTAAAAAACAATAAAAATCTTTAAAAATTTTTTTAAAAAAGAACCTAATCTTTCCTTGGCCTTATCGTTTTTAATCCATGTCTATGTATATGTTTATTATAATCACTACCATTTTGCCAAGCACAGATTTCAAGCTCACTGGTCTATAATTTCCCAGGTTACCTCTTGAACCCTTTAAAAAAAATGGGGCATTACCATGCTTTGATTTAAAAGATAATTTACAAATAGATTTATAAATAGATCTTTCGGAACTCTAGTCTAGGTGATTTGCTATTCCTTTTTCGGAACTCTAGTCTAGGTGATTTGCTATTCCTTTTTGGTTTTCAGATTAACCTATTACATCTTCCAGGTTTACAGAGATTTCTTTCAGTTCATATAACTCATCACTATTGAATACCATTTCTGGCACAAGTATCTCACCTATAATCTTCCTCGGTGAAGACTGAAGCAAAGAATTCATAAACTGGACATGAGCAATAGATAATTGCAGCAGTAAAAATATTCAAATAACTACATATTATGGCATAATATGATAGTGTCAACATAAAAGACTTATTTAAATGTGTATTTATAGACAGCTTAGGGTGTAAACAAAGGTGGAACATATAGACAAGCTGAATAATAGGAATTAGAAAATAAGGTTGACTAACGAAGAAACATCTGCACGTGGAGTCAAAAGGTGCATGTAAATGATCTCAAATAGAGTAGGAGTGGATATGAGCAG